>NC_092355.1:81972039-82303794 GCF_963676685.1 Mytilus edulis | reverse complement strand
AGTGATACCAATAAGTTTTCATCCTTAGATCGCCTTTCCATCTTTTAGGAACAGTTAACTTTATGAAAATATCTCTATTCAAATCCATTCTACATCTGTTTGAAGATTGAGGTCAAAGGCACTTTTCATACTCTGTACTCAGAAATATTTTTGGAAATTTCTGACGCATGCGCAGTCACAAAAAAGGGCAGACATGCGCAGAAGTGACAATGGGCACCTCACTAACCCTCGTCAAAATACACTACCCTGTCCCAATCATGACCCTAATCCGTACCCTAACCCTAACCCTGACCCTAACCCTGACCCAAACCCTGACCCTTACCTAACCCTAACCCTGACCCTAACCCAAACACTAACCATGACCCTAACCCTAACCCTTACCCTAACCCTAACCCTAACCCTGACCTTAACCCAAACACTAACCCTAACCCAAACCCCAAATGTGTTAAAATGTTGTTTGGAGGCCTAGCTTTATCTCGGAAAGGATAAGTCTAGGAGGGTAACCGATTGGATTTTCGTATTAAGTTTTTTCACGAACTCTCAAAAATCAGAGTTTTGGAGGGATGGGGGGTCAGGTTATGGTTTTTGGTACTTTTCATAGTCGATCTTTTCAATATTTCAACATGATCCTATGCTTCGTTCGGCTTGATGTTAAAAAATCGGCCCCGTTAGGGGTAGTACTTTTCGACAATTAAGCCCCTGGTGAAGACCGCAAGTCTTTATCTTTTGTAGTTTGGGAGTTGGTGTTAATTTCGGGGTTAGGCTTTACTCTCGCACAAACGTTTCTTCAGTGAGATCGGAAAGTGCGGTCGTACACTTCAGTGATACCAATAAGTTTTCATCCTTTAGATCGCCTTTCCATCTTTTAGGAACAGTTAACTTTATGAAAATATCTCTATTCAAATCCATTCTACATCTGTTTGAAGATTGAGGTCAAAGGCACTTTTCATACTCTGTACTCAGAAATATTTTTGGAAATTTCTGACGCATGCGCAGTCACAAAAAAGGGCAGACATGCGCAGAAGTGACAATGGGCACCTCACTAACCCTCGTCAAAGTACACTACCCTAACCCTAACCCTAACCCTAACCCTAACCCTAACCCTAACCCTTAATTAGGGTTAACCCTAACCCAAACCCTTAATTAGGGTTAACCCTAACCCAAACCTTAATTAGGGTTAACCCTAACCCAAACCCTTAATTAGGGTTTAGGTTAGTGTTAGGGTTTAGGTTAGGGTTAGTGTTAGTGTTTGGGTTAGGGTTTGGGTTAGTGTTTAGGTTAGGGTTAGTGTTAGTGTTTGGGTTTGGGTTTGGGTTAGTGTTTAGGTTAGGGTTAGTGTTAGTGTTTGGGTTAGGGTTTGGGTCAAACACTTACCCTAACCCAAATCCCAAATGTGTTAAAATTGTTGATTTGGAGGCCTTACTTTATCTCGGAACGGGTAAGTCTAGAAGGATAACCTATTGGAGTTTCGTATTAAGTTTTTCACGAACTTCTTAAAAGAAAGAGTTTTGTAGGGATGGGGGTCAGGTTATGATGTTTGATAAAAAAAAAAAAAAAAATATATAACACAAACGTTTGTTCCGTGAGGTAGGAAAGTGCGGCCGTACACTTCAGTGATACCAATAAGTTTTCATCCTCTAGATAACCATATCATCTTTTAGGAACAGTTAATTTTAAGAAGATATCTCTATTCAAATCCGTTCTACATCTGTTTGAAGATTGAAGTCAAAGGCACTTTTCATACTCTGTACTTAGAAATATTTTTAAATAACCCAAACCCAAACACTAACACTAACACTAACCCTAACCTAAACGCTAACCCTAACCCTAACCCTAACCCTTCTCACGCATGCGCAGTCACAGAAAAGGGCAGACATGCGCAGAAGTGAAAAAGGGCACCTCACTAATCTCGCCAAAGTATACTACCCTAACCCTAACCCTAACCCTAACCCTAACCCTAACCCTAACCCTAAACCCTAACCCTAACCCTAACCCTAACCCTAACCCTAAACCCTAACCCTAACCCTAACCCTAACCCTAACCCTAACCCTAACCCTAACCCTAACCCTAAACCCTAACCCTAACCCTAACCCTAACCCTAACCCTAAACCCTAAACCCTAACCCTAACCCTAACCCTAACCCTAACCCTAACCCAAACCCTAACCCTAACCCTAACCCTAGCTTTATCTCGGAAAGGATAAGTCTAGGAGGGTAACCGATTGGATTTTCGTATTAAGTTTTTTCACGAACTTCTCAAAAATCAGAGTTTTGGAGGGATGGGGGGTCAGGTTATGGTTTTTGGTACTTTTCATAGTCGATCTTTTCAATATTTCAACATGATCCTATGCTTCGTTCGGCTTGATGTTAAAAAATCGGTCCCATTAGGGGTAGTACTTTTTGACAATTAAGCCCCTGGTGAAGACCGCAAGTCTTTATCTTTTGTAGTTTAGGAGTTGGTGTTAATTTCGTGGTTAGGCTTTACTCTCGCACAAACGTTTCTTCAGTGAGGTTGGAAAGTGCGGTCGTACACTTCAGTGATACCAATAAGTTTTCATCCTTTAGATCGCCTTTCCATCTTTTAGGAACAGTTAACTTTATGAAAATATCTCTATTCAAATCCATTCTACATCTGTTTGAAGATTGAGGTCAAAGGCACTTTTTTTTTTGGAAATTTCTGACGCATGCGCAGTCACAAAAAAGGGCAGACATGCGCAGAAGTGACAATGGGCACCTCACTAACCCTCGTCAAAGTACACTACCCTAACCCTAACTCTAACCCTAACCCTAACCCTAACCCTAACCCTAACCCTATGTATTTATGTATGTATGTACATGGAGTATGCATGTATGCATGTATGTATGTATGTATGTATGTATGTATGTATGTATGTATGTTTGTTTGTTTGTTTGTTTGTTTGTTTGTATGTGTGTATGTATGTATGCATGTATGTAGGTATGTATGTATGTATGTATGTATGTATTTATGTATGTATGTATTGACATTATTTCTAATATTTTCGTTACGTACTATGACGTCATGTAGCTCAAAAATAGTATCGCCATTTTACTCTTAAACATCTGTCGTCAGTCTTTTGTAAAAAGGTAAGCTTTACGCTACGATACTTATATAAAGTCTAAAGCTTTGCACAACGATAATTATATAAAGTCTTAAGCTTTGAGCAACTATACTTTTTAAAATGTAAGTATTTTACGAAAATGTTATACAACCGTGTTCAGTTGAACAAGTAGGCCTCGTCAGTGAGCATGTGTGTATTATAAAACGTTATAGATATTGAATGCCAAGCAAGCCCGTACGTTTGATTATATTATTGAAGAATGTAACATTGCATTTGCATGTGTTAGATATTTAGATATTCTTATTATTCAAAATTGATCTTCCATACAATTAATCATTCATTTCTTGACATACATCCAAAACTTAGATCCTAAAATATATTTTTCCACTTACAATTCCTACACGCGAACTTCTTGTTTTTAAAAAAAATATACGGTGAATTGTCGCAGTTGAATTTTTTTTTTTTTTTTTCTTTTTTAATATTAAACATACTTTATTAACAATCACCTGTTACATCAACCCTTAGTTGCCCAGGGAAGCAACTAAGGGGCCCCCATTTTTTACAGACTCATTTGTCGGGGAAAAAGCAAATGAGAAAAAAAAACTCCCACTACAAATTATTAACATCCACCTTTATACATGTTATTATTTAAACTTTTACAAATGTACATGTACCTGCGATCATTATCGATTTATATATCTATACCTCTCACCACATATAAATTATTTGAATAAAGTAAATTTTGATTTCAAACAATTATTTCTAAACGTTATATACTATTATTTAATGAGCAATAATCCTTTACAAATCCCTTTGAATATGCAGGCTGTTCATAATGTCAGATTTAAAAGATAAATGTTGTTTTACTTATGTTGGAACTTTCCACCTTAAACATAGCTCATGCTAATTTCATTAAATTTTATGATATTTTATTTGTCTTTTTTAACAATTGTTACAACAGAAACGTTAAAAAACACCAGTATTTAAAAAAAATAATTTGAGTTGAATATTGGAGGGTTTGATATAATATGTTTTAATTCTTTAATCGATGGGCAAACTTTAAATACAATTATTGCTACTTAATAAGGTTTATATATATCACTTTTACTGCTGTCGCAACCGTAGGGATAGCATTTGATTAACGAACAATATGTACTTTGAAAGCGGTTTTTTTATATTAATTGTCACTTTATAGTTGAAAAAACAAATCTACGTACCTACAAAAAAACTCAGGTGTCTACTCACACTGCTAACAAGTCAAAAAAGTCATTCGATAATTCCTATAAAAGAAATTGTCATGTTATTTATAGACATTAAAACATTATTAATAAATGAATCAATCTATAGTGATGTTAATTTAAATAATGTATTATGTTTAATTGTATTATACTTACATTTATATGATATTTTATTATATACTCTCCCTGGATGTATAATAACTGATGTAAAGGGATACTTAGCATAATGTTGTAAGGTAGATAAATTGTTAAACAGCATTAAGTGCAATAAAGATGACTTAATTGTTTAAAAAAAATGTTATTTATAGGTATTTTTTGTTTGAAAACTTTGTGTCTCATAACCTCATTTGTTTTTACGCTGTAGTATTTTAGAATCTCGATAAATTATGGTCGCCGTTTAATTTGAATGAGGAGAGAAGCCATGTTTACTTTTTTTGCAGCTGAATTTGACGTCATTCTTCTTTTATAACTTATTTTGACGTTTTATGACGTGTTACACAATATTTAGAAGGGTCATCAGTAGTGAAATAATATGATTATGTTTCGTGAATATAATTGAATGGGTCGCCCATGTGAGACCCTTATTGGTTGTCACGATTAAGCAATACATAGTGATACCAGATAATTAATTTCTAAACATTGCATGGTAAAAATAAATAATGTTTTGTCATTCCGCAGGATTTATAGTCCGCTAAATCAATAGGTTTAAAGATTGACGTTTAAAGTATTTTTCATGCCTTTATAAACATTTGAGAAAAGAAAATTAATGTTGGTTAATAATAAAAAAAATTATAAGCTTTAAACCTTGCTTATTATTCAATTATCTCTTTACTATGTCAAGTCAAACAAGAAGTTAGTTCATAGAGATGTGTTCTTACGAAATTAAAAGTATTTAAATGCCTTGAAAAGGCAAATTCTTGTCAAATCTAACAATCATCGATCATGAAGTAAAATGCACACAATTTGTCCAAACAACTTTCATTTCATTTCTGCGGTACTATAATGTTTAAACAAAGAAACAAAGGCTGGAGTTTAAAGGCCTTGCTCGTGTATATAACAACTTATTAGATTTTAGCGAGACAAATTTGTGTATTACTGAAAAATTATTACACCAGGGGTTTCGCTGTCAGAATCTAGTCAAAACATTTACTATATTTTATCATCGGTATAATGAAAAAATTCGTAAATATAACTCAACATGCAGACATCTTATACATTCAGATATTTCACATCCAATCTTTTATGGTTATATTCTTTACAAAGCACAAAAATGTCAGGATTCACCTCAAAAGCTTACAAAACCTTTAAACATACTTATTAAGCAGGGATATAGTTACGATACTGTTGTCTGGTTGTTAAAGATTGCATATTTTGGCTTTAATATTGATTCACTTATAGGGTCTTTGTATCGGAACTAAACACATATTAAAAAAAAACCCAGTTGTTGGCATGACACAGGTTATGTTCTTCTCATTTATTTTATGATAGTATGATACTAAACCCCTAACGGGAGGGATTGTGTCTGATATTCATATGATGAAGACATAATCTTTCAATCAGTTTAAGTGAGGTCTGGAGCTGGAATGTCAGTTAACTGCTAGTAGTCTGTTTTTATTTATGTATGATTGTAATTTTATTTATTTTCTTTTGTTACATCTTTAGAAATTGGACTCGGACTTCTCTTGAAACTGAATTTTAATGTGCGTATTGTTATGTATTTACTTTTCTTCATTAGCTAGAGGTATAGGGGGAGGTTTGAGATCTCATAAACATGTTTAACCCCGCCGCAATTTTGCGCCTGTCCCAAGTCAGGAGCCTTTGGCCTTTGTTAGTCTTGTGTGATTTTTAATTTAGTTTCTTGTGTATAATTCGGAGTTTAGTATGACGTCCATTATCACTGTACTAATATACATATTTTTAGGGGCCAGCTGAAGGACACCTACGGGTGCGGGAATTCTCGGTACATTGAAGACCAATTGATGGCCTTCGGCTGTTGTCTGCTCTAAGGTCGGGTTGTTGTCGCTTTGACACATTCCCCATTTCCTTTCTCAATTTTACATCAGCAAAAGCTTTTTTAAAATACCTAAAAAAATTATGTTTTCATAAATTTCTGAACTTTTACTCATATTTTGTCTTTTAATTTTTACATTTAATCCTTCTCTGAAAAGCAGGAAAGTGTTTCTTCTTAATATGATAATAACAATTTTGTAAATCGAACTTCATTTATTTTCCCCCTTTTTTGTAAAGTAAACTCCTATACTTATATTCATTTTGTTAAGTTTCAAATTTTGACTGGTAATATCAACTTCCTATTACAAATCGGCGAAACAAAACACCGCTTTGTGTTGAAAATAACTTGACGTTTGCGTATCCAAAATTAAATTGGCTAGATATTCATATCGAGTGTTTGTCTTAATGGGATGCTTTATTAAATTGAAATTCAGCCCATCATTTTGAGTTTCCTCGAAAATATTAAGATTTTTCGATGAGGAGACTTGACAATTTGCACACAAACTTCAAATTTTAAGATAAAACAAATAATATCGGATTTTGAGTTGATGCGGTAATTTAAACGAAATAAAACTATGTTTATTTAAGATTATTTGGATTAATTAGTTTGTACTACGACAGTGGTATTTGATGGAGTAAATACGAGGTTTGTCTTATATCCGTAGTTTCAATGAATTTTCATGGCTACATGACCCCGATTGTTACTGATAAACTTGGAATCAAACCGTGACCTGCTTTCCAACTTAAATGCATTTACAAATATGACTTCTTAACAGAACATTTGCAGCGTAGCTGACAATACAACGTGTGCGTACATCAGGGGTCGAAACCTTTTTATAAGAAATAACCAGATTATGAATTGGTAAATTTCAAACATTTCAAGGAAACTCGTCATTTATCGCATTTAGATATTATTATCTAAACCAGAAAACCAGGCGTAAAAAGTTTTATCGCTATTTTGTGCATTTTTCCTTTGATTTTGTTTTGTGATAATTTTCATATCATACTTCTCGCTTGAGATGGAAAAAATTATCGCTAGAAACTAAGGAGGCCACGTGGCGTTGCTAACGAAATTGACATTGAAATTGACAACGTCGTCATAGGTAAAATAGCGATAAACAGATTATCATTGGTCATCTCAACTCGATTGCTTTTCTCACTTTCGCTGTACCAGCTCAAACGCGAAAATCAATCTCGTTGAGATAATCAACGATAATCTATAAGTAACTACGTTAGAAAGAATATATACGTGATTGGTTATACATTGTATTTGTGAAACAATACAATTTTTCTCATGTAGTAGCAACTATCATCATTGTCAATAGTTGAAGACAAAATATGTGATATTTATGATATTCTAATATTTAAATCAAATTTAATTGATGCTGTAGTAGAGAATTGATAAGAAGTAGTGGATTCGTAAACGATAATCAACGAGCGACTTTAGTCACTATCTGACAATGAATCAACTGAATTTCATGAAAATAATTTCATATTTTGTCTTTTTTATTGTCTAATAGCTGGAACTGACTGGATCCACACGGTTCACATTTATATTTAACTAAATATAAGTTCAATTTTACTTAAATGTGTAGCTATCTTCCCCTTTTATTACCAGATTTTGTATTTGTAAATTATTATTTCATTCAATGTTGAATCATTACAAATAATTTATATTGATTAGATTTTAGTATTTATAATTCATTCAAAAAGACATATAACTAATATATGGATTTTTAAAAATCTTTTTTGGAAAGTTAAATTTTTTAATTACCAACATTTAGAAACCTTTAATTTTTACATATATAGTATTTAGCAACCCATTGCTCAAACCAATGGCCCGTTGGGTTGAATTTACAACACTTTTTTAAAAAATTACAATACACATTTTAAAACTAAATGAAGTGTTAAATTCACAATAACACCACATCACTAGACACCACTTGTAGATACTATGATTGGTCATAATTGAAATATTATATATACATTTTGTTTTGATTATTTTAACGTTATTGCATTTGTCATCCATCGTCAATCAGTTAATGAACTATATAGTATTATTTGTGGTACGCATCCTAAAACCCAAGCAGAATTGCTTTTGCGTCAAATGTACAATATATAATTTTGTCAATTTTGCAATTTGTCATGTAAGCTGTTCATAGTCGTGGGCACCGAAAGAAATAAACTGAAATTAATAGTGCCAAGTTCAAGCATAGTACCCGGAAGAATTTTTGTTTGTAATGGGTTTTTTTACCAAAATATTGGTGTTTTTTTTTATCTTGGAGGTATCTATATTTCATTTTTACTCTGAAGTTGACGATTTTGTTTCTGTTTTCACCGTCCAAGAAGTAGTTTTACAGTCGTAGTTAATCACACTTTATTCACATAAGAGTCAGACAGTTAAATGTTAATATATATTTGGACCATTTATGATCAAACAAAGATTAACTAAGTGATCATAGTATGGCATAGCTCGAGGGTTGATATTGACCGAGGGCTAATAATACATGCGATATGAAAAATTACATGTTATGTTCTTTTTATAATATGCTTCAACAATGGAGAAAAATAACCGATTCATATATTGATCCTATTACGTGGTTCCCAAATAGAAGTTCAAAGATTGAAAAGTTCACGGACGTCGGGCCCCAAATTTAGTACATTATATATGAAATCTTTCTTTTATATGCCTCAACAGGGAAGAAACATATTTTTATATAGACGAATCGACAAACATATACATGATAAACACTGTTTGGAATAGTCATTTTTTTAAAACTAACTTTCTAAATTATGTTTGAAACTTTAAAAAATGCATTTATTTAACAGTTCGTTTGTTTTTTTGCTTTTTTGTTCATTATTTTACACAATATACTTTCCAGTATCAAAGTAAATGTTTTCTGACTTCTTTGTAATGTTTTTCATAGAAAACGAAGCATTGAGGTGTATTCTACGGAATTTGCCGATTATCACCGGAATGCTATGCGATACCGTTACGGAAAGGCATGTGATAACAATCGAAGCATGTGATAAATATTTCATATTAGCCCGCTAAGCATCAATTCGAAAAAAAAAAATGGAATTTACGCTAATTTTATGCTATTATCATACAGTAAACATCATATGTTATTTAGTCAAAGTATATGATAAAACAGTTTATGGACATGCATTGACAGATATAAGCTATACGAGTGATATTTATTGAATTTTAATCAGCACTCGTGTTCTAGTGGTATCATGCATAAACTACAAACTTTACTGTCGAAAATACGCGCGAGTTCGAACCTATATTAGTCACTCGTTTTTGAGAGGATAAAATATCGTAAGTTTAAAGTTATGATATAAGTTATCTTAAGTTAATATGGTTGTCAGTGGATTCTTCAAAAATAATCCACCGATAGAACAATAGACTGACGTCAGAGAAATGGGTTAATTCAACATAGTCATCAAAAGTTAAATTGCATGCGAGAAAATCGTATATAAAAAAACTGCCATATAAAGGAACGTACTTGGTTAGCAAATCCTACTTTTTAGAAACCTGCACTAAACGAAAAAATGCAAGGGGACAAGAAATGATGACAGTTCGTTCCCATAAGGATAAAAAAACCCTCATTGATCATCTCAAAAATTGTGTTTATAAAAACTATTAAGAATTCAGAGTCTATGAAAAAAGTAAAATCACAAAAATACTAAACTTCGAGGATAATTCAAATGGCAAAATCAAACACTCAAACACATCAAACCAATGAATAACAACTATCATATTCCTGACTTGGTACAAGCGTTTTCTTACGAATAAAAAAAATTAGATTAAGCCTGATTTTATAGCTAGCTAAATCTCTCACTAGTATGACAATCGCTAGAATTAATAAAACTTTTTTATTCGAATCGCCACGCTATCCGTCGTTTTAAAAACTAAATATTTGAATCTTCTATAGCCTATATTTGTATTTAACATAATTGAATAATCTTTTTCGATCTGTTTTAGAATGACGAACAGTTTAATCTTATGTAAAAAAACACCAACAAATTAATTGTTTTATTAAAAGCACTTCAGCTTAAAGTATATACATTATTATAATAAATGTAACAGACACAATAGTTTGATGAAATATTTCAAATAAATGAATAACGTAAACAAATCTTTTCAAGTATAGAAAACACAGATCAAAGAATTATCTGTGTGTCAAATATGTTATAAGCCTTTACATACAGTTGTAAAGATTTTTGAGAATTACTGAAATTGGACGCTGTGATGCAAAATGTACCACATGAGGTCCAAGACCACAGTTATTTCGAAAAGCATTTCTTTTAGACAATAAATGAAAATTAATAAAAACCCACCTGCTCTTTCGCAATAATATTTTTAAAGTTGTTTGTACTACTTTTGAGAAAAATTACATTAAAATCATAGAAAACTTTATCGGCTCTAGCTCAAAATATCGACATTTTGGTGTAAAGGGGTTTGAAATCTGACAACTTCCGAAGTGCTAATTTTTAACCTTTTTTCAGGTGGACCAAATCACTACTTTACTTTAAAATTCATGATCAATATCTTTTTACAGTGTAATTTCATACCCTGCTTATTTGAGGCATTTTAAATGGAGAAATAAATTTGGAAGGGGTATAACATGTATAAAAAAATACAAGTAAGACAATGTTCACACTTGCGACAATAATGTAGACGAAACGTGCGTCAGACATATTCAATTATAGTACTGGTGCCTTTGATAACTATTCACACCACTGGGTCGGTACCACTACTAGTGGACGTTTCGTCCCCGAGGGTACAGTCCTTTGATGGTGTAAACTTCCCACTAACACCATACACCACTACACCATACACCATACCCCATTACACCATACACCTTGTACCATTACACCATACACGTTACACCTTTGCACCATACACCTTACACTTTACACCATACACCATTCCCCATTCTATCTACACGATCCGAAATTACCCATAATGAAAATGAATTTTATATATTAAGATTTTTATTATGTTTATGCTTATAATCCGAAAAAATGAAATAAAAAAAACTTCGTTTGCAACCAATAAAAGGTCTTACACTATCATTCACACCATTCCCGATCGCACGTTACACAATCACACCATTCCTCATACACCATTACACCATTCCCCTTACACCATACACCATAGCACCATACACCTTACACCATTGCACCATATGCCATACACCATTACACCATACACGTTGTTTTGGGAAGTTTACACCATCCAAGGGCTGTATCACCAGCCCAGTAGTCAGCACCTCGGTGTGGACACAAATATCAATTATATGGTCATTTTAATGAATTTCTTGTTGTCAAAACTTTACTGTTTTCGAAAATTTAAGGACTCTCCTATCCCAGAAATATTTTTTTATCGTAGCGCCACTGATAAGTCTTATGTAGAAGACGAAACGTGCGTCTGGCGTATTAAATTGTAATCTGCTACCTTTGATAACTATTCGAATAAAATCAGAGGACGATAACTGTGTACTCGGACCATGAATATTTTTTCATATATAGACTTCAAGTCTATATAATAGTTTATAATTAGAATTTGAACAACTTTTGTTGTAAATGTTTGCAGCTCTCAAAATGATTAACACCGTTATTTAATTCTTTAATTCAGTATTCCCTAAAAAAAAATGATGATGCAAACAATCATTTTTCACCTAAATGCAGATTTTGACCTATATATTTGTATGATTAAGCTTGACAAATCAATGCGGGAAAATAAACACAAATTTATTATCAATAAGTTTAATTTAAGAGGAGTATACCGGGTAAATGAGAGACAGCAGTTCTCACAAAGGTAGTTTGACCTTAAAAGTATCAAATTAAAGAATTGCATTTTTTCAAGATTCAAAAATCAAAAGCTGACAACTAGTATTCATGTATGACATATTTTTGTAAAACATACTCTATCCACTGAATAGTTTTGGAAAAGTGTAATTGGAACAAATGGATCAAGTAATGAAGTTATAATGTTTTGGTACTTATCAATGGGTAAACAGGTTGTCCTTAACTGTTTGCTTTTGTTTTTCAAATAGAAATGTCAATATTTTAGAAGATATAATCGGAACACCATCCTTGTTCAATATAATGCTAGCAGATACACTAAATAAGTCCATGAAAACTGCGTAGAAAATGTATAATATTATACACCTATTGACTGGGTGTGAGGGTAATAGCAAGTTTGTTGTCCCTGAGATACCAACTATTGCTCGAGGCAAAGCCGAGAGCAATAGTTGGTATGCTATGGGAAAACAAACTTGCTATTACCCGCACAACCAGTCATTAGGTGTTTTATTATACTGAACAACACAGTCATTAAGTAATTTTATATACCAAATTAACTAATTTTCTAAAGGTGTATATATCATCTGAAAGAAAAGAAAAATGTCACATAACTTGACATGCACATGATGAACTATACGTTTTTTTATAGTTCTTCTTGTATTTGTAAATATTTTATTAATTGAAATCAAGACAAGAACTTGAATACTTGTGTTAAATTTTCAGTGCATACGATAAATTTAAGCTAAAGTACACCAAACGCTCACTTTTACAATACGACGACCGAACCAATATTATGAATAAGGTACTATATTTTAGATCTTTAAAATATCCGCGCGAAGATTTTCCCTCTTTTATAATTGCTTCCTTTAAGTGAAATTACAATCGACACACACATATTATACCATTTATAATATTAGAGTTTGACGTTGCCAAGCAAAAATGTCATTGACATCATTATTGTCCAATGAAAAATAAGCATGAAAAAGTACGGGAAAGATGATTATGAAACTATTAACCGGGGTAATAGTCTTTGAAACTATTGACTGTCAAATAGTCTGTGGAATGAAATAGCACAACTATTTCATTAACTTTTATATAGAAAAAAAAATACTGAGGTATAATAACAAAAATTATTGAACAGGCTTCATATTATAAAGTGCTTGAATGCGCGTCTTCCATAAGCTGTTTGTATTACTTGTTGAGTTACAAAAAAATACAATGATTGACCAAAAACCCTGACGTCTATATACTATGACGTAATGTGGACCTGTTACTCGAGCTTTGCATCAGGTGATATGTATCTTGAGTTAAAATGATTTCAAAATTAATTAAAAAAAATATCCAAATTTTTAGTCCAATATTCAGCTAAATGATAATGGCCTCGTGATACATGTATACAAATAAACTCATTATAGATATCAGGACTAAATTTTTTATATACGCCAGACGCGCGTTACGTCTACAAAAGACTCATCAGTGACGCTCGAATCCAAAAAAGTTAAAAAGGCCAAATAAAGTACGTAGTTGAAGACCATTGAGGACCAAAACATGCAAAATTCCTAAAAGTTTCCCAAATACAGCTAAGGTAATCTATGCCTGAGGTAGAAAAGCCTTAGTATTTAAAAAAATCAAAAATGTTTGTGAACAGTTAATTTATAAATATAACTATATCAATGATAATTCATGTCAGCACAAAAGTGCTGACTAATGGGCTGGTGATACCCTCGGGGAAATAAATCTCCACCAGCAGTGGCATCGACCCAGTGGTAGTAATTAAACTCATCATAGATACCAGGATGACATTTGGTATATACGCCAGACGCGTGTTTTGTCTACAAAAGACTCATCAATGACGCTCGAATCCAAAAAAGTTAAAAAGCCAAATAAAGTACGAAGTTGAAGAGCACTGAGGACCAGAATTCCTAAAAGTTTTCCCAAATACAGCTAAGGTAATCTATGCCTGAGGTAGAAAAGCCTTAGTATTTCAAAAATTCAAAAATGTTTGTGAACAGTAAATTTATAAACATCACCATATCAATGATAATTCATGTCAGCACAAAAGTGCTGACTAATGGGCTGGTGATAGTTGTATATGCTTTCTATTTATTATCAACACTAGCGCGAATAAAGTAATCATAGGTTTTGTTTATGTTTTACAAGTATATGGATATTGAACCTCATCTCCTACAGCCGACTTTAAAGATACAAGCTAATGTAAGTTTGTATATATAGAATATGATAGAAATAAACAGAGTTCATGGACTTTAGAACGAAATTTGCAATCAGATGTATTGAAGATTATAAACGGATTCACTATTTTTTGTGATTTTACATAATAATTGATACACTTTTGTTTTTTTGAAATATGCATTGATCTCGTTCTAAATAGAATATTTTAATAAAATAAAAAGATATCCAGAAATGAAACATGTGACCTTCCATAATAGGGGCCATCTGTATAATATGCATAATTCTTCATTTGAACAAAATGATTTAAATTTAAATTAATGATTAAAGATAAGTGTGTAATTTAACACATACGCTTGTCATTATTACATTTGTCTTGTTGTTATTTAAGTATGAAAAATTCACGGCAAGGATAATTCTTTTGAAGAATATGTGTTTTAATTTATAGAAAATTTTATGCATAGCTTTAAAACCTATCTAGCTATCTATATGTGTCTTTATGAAAATATTGCATATCTTGATAAATGAGCTACATAAAATACAAACGATTTTTAAGCAAGATATATTATATACCTGTAAAATATAATACTATGTAATATGTGCAATGGTGTCAACGACTTAAACTTTTGGGGGTAAATTGTTCGACATCTGAAGAAATACCTTAAATATATTTTATGGGTCCGTTTAGTGTACCCAACGATATTATGAATTCTGTTGTATTTGAACATTCGAAATTAATCAATGATATATATTATATTTTTAGCAAAGTCGTTTTATTTCAGTTCAACGAATTTTAATAACATTTTCTTCCTTACTGTCATATAACTAAACTGACATAATTTATAAGTACAATGTATATATAGTTTGGTGCATACCAAACATAACATGTAAAAGGTAAGAAAATGTAAAGCAAGGTTATCAATGTTCACTTTGATTTAACCTGAAAATTTAAGTAGACACAAACACGTAAACGCACCTTTTTATTTTAGTAAAAGAAACGAAGGACAGTATTTTCTCTGTGTTTTTTTGTTAAATTCGTGGAACGGGGTGTTAGTTGACTACCTAAAAAAGAATGGACAATGGATTTTGTAAAAAACAGTTTTATACGCGATAATTAATTTTTTTTTATCTATTTTTTAGTTCATCAGAATTGTATAATTCAATTAGAACATTTCTTTTGAATTTATCTGGTTTGATATTCCATAGAAATTTTGAAATCTTAAAATTTTTGTAAAGATATATTTAGTAGAAATATTGTTAACGAGAGAACTAGAATTAGCAATGATAAAGACTTTATGACTGTCAGTTTATTTTTTCTACTTAGTGAATTATCTATTTTGAATGTAAGTTTAAACCAATTCATATGGCTTCTGTTTTTACTAAGTTTGCTTGTAGACCTATGCACTTGGAGAACATATCTAAAATATGTAGAGACTGTTCTAATAACCTTTTATTATCATCTCAAGTTAAAGTTGATGACTAACCAAGTACTTAGAGTTGTCTGTCGTAGAACTAAAAATGTCTAAGTTGTTTAACATTGCTGTACTCATCAATTCTTCCGAAGCCAGTATAAAAAGGTAAGGATCCACTTTAAGAACCCCTCTTTCTATATTAAAGAACAAGAAAAATAACCATTATTTAAAATACAACTTTCGATAATGAAATATAAAGATTTGATCAAATCACAGAAAACATACAAAAAAAAAAGTTATGCTGGAAATTTTGAAAATGCATTCGTTGTATCACTTGTTTTTATTTTATATATAACATGATATATTTTCCTGTTTCCTAATGAATGTTTTATATATCTTTTGTTGTTGTCTTTCACTGAAACCGTATCATTGATGAGTATTTGTCGAAATTTTCCGAGAAACGCCAGAATGACATGCGCTAACGTTACATAAAGGCAATTATAATAATAACTGAAGCTATTACAATTGTTGCATATATGCCAGCTAAACAACAATTCTGAAAAATTGAAATTCACGTTTATTTAATGCGTCTAACTAGAAGGGAGGACTGCTTTTGATATTTTTTCAATTCTATTCCCTCGAAAAAACAAGGTCCCAGCCGGACACTATACCTACTGTTATATAATAGGTATTAATATCCGGACAGTGGTTACTCACCTTCATATCCTGTCTGGGGGCTTTGTTCACTTTATAATGAGGCTTTTGGTGCGGTTATACCTTATATCCCTATAAAACGCACTTAATTGAAAAAGGTATTCTAAGATTCAATTCCAGGAAAACTTTGGAGAAAACAATAACTGTTGACTGTATATTAATCAGGCAATGTATAATTTTTGTAATTGCCATATGACAGGAAGAACTTTAAAATAGATATATCTATAACGTAATTTACAAACAACCCGTATACCAGAACCATTATATAAAAAAATATTGAATAGAAATTGACTTCTCCGGTACACATGACATCATTGATATTGGAATATAATTTAAAAATTTACTTTTAAAATATATTTATGCCTTATATATCAGGGATACTTATTGCAATGCTGTACATAAAAAAATATTTCACAGCAATAGTGTGCCATAAGATGTATACATTTGATAGGTTAATTCTTTATATACTTCTAATATATATATTTGCTGATAAAAAAAAGATTAAAAAAATACTTGCGGGGAGGAGAGAGGGGGTGACTGTAAATTTATTTTTGAAATTAAAAGAGGGAAATGACGAAAAGATGACAAAGAGGACATTATCAAAATTGCAGTATATATTACAGAAGCAAGAAAAAAAATCATTAACGCAACATTTGAACCTGTTACGAATAGAAATAAAGTATCACCATGGATAATAAGTAAAATTACGAGGATTCATTAACTGCAATTTAACATGAACCAAATCGGGATTGTAAACCGCAAACACAGGACAAAGTTTCATACTTGATTTCACATTATTAATAACATGGTATACCGAATCCCTATGTCTCAGTGAACATTCATTTCTCCGTCTGTTAACGAACAGTTTAAATTTTCCATGAACTTTTGTAACAACTATAATATTACTGATTGATTCCCAAACACGATGTGAATCAGCATCGATAGACTTCAAGTACGCTATATCAATATTTGAACCCCGAGACAGACTGAATGACCATCCAGTCACGCTTTTTGACCCAACAAAGAAAGACCTGTCCACGCTGGAACGTTCTGCCAATCCTACTTCAAGCACAAGTCTAGTTTCAATCAATGCAGTGACAATTGTGTAGTTATAATTTACTTCATAGTAAATTAATTCTTTGTCTCCTATACAAATGTCAGCAATCGTTCCCTTATAATTCTGTAACTGTGCATCATCACTGCGAAAAGTGTCAATGGTATGGACATTACTTAGAATCGTATTATCGGCTGATATAAACCATTTGTTATACAACGCTGTTTGACTAAATTTCTTGTGTAATGGAACACCCCAACCTGAAATATGAACATGATGAATATATATTAAGTAAAAAAAAAACATTTTGTATTCGAGACCTTATTAAATTAAATTGTACTGTATTGCGCCGGTTCCAGCTTTAAAAGAGAAATAATTATAATGAATAGCATTATTTATTAAGCTAAACATAATCAGACATCGTCCATTTTGTATACTGCTTGCTATGAACGACGTTCAATTTTTTGAAGGGGAAATGTAACAGTTCCAGTACGTGTTGCCTACTTAGTACTGATTTAATTATCATGCACATTTTAAACTAAAAGACAAATTGAAAGAGTTTGTATTGCTTTGTTTCATTAAAAAGGACGGCCAACGAAGATACAAGTATCTTTTCTTAGGAATGGATCACTCTGATTCAAACATAAATTTCTCTGAAACTGACATTTTCAAGACGCTTGACTTCTTGACTGACAACATATTTGTTACATTCGGAGGACGTGTTTTTCGGCCTCATATTTTGACTTACAACTAGAAATTGACAATGAGAGTCGATTGAAAACCAAATTTCACTACAAAAGAGATGATTTCAGCTCTCCCATTGGGAACTATCCATTTCTAAGGAACAACATTCCAGCAGCACCTGCATACGGTGTATATATCTCCCAATTGATATGATATGCCCGTGCTTGCACTGGATAGAGGGTTGTTGCTCACAAGGAAGCTATTAAATCAAGAGTTCCAAATGGTGAAGATGAAATCATCTCTTTGTCAATTTTACGGACGCCATCACGAGCTGGTTGGCCGTTATGGAATAACCGTTTCACAAATGATATCGGATATGATCCTTTCGTCGTAACTACAATTCCCTTCCTTTTCATAAATGTGAAATACAGAATAAGACTATTCACCGGATTTGTTATCTTATAAGCAACACGACGGATGCCACATGTGGAGCAGGATCTGCTTACTTTTCCGGAGCACCTCATATCACCCCTAGTTTTTGGTGGGGTTCGTGTTTTTTATTCTTTAATTTCATTTGTTGTGTCATTAGTATTATTATTTGTCTGTTTGTCTTTTTCATTTTTAGTCATGGCGTTGTCAGTTTATTTTTGATTTATGAGTTTGACTGTCCCTCTGGTATCTTTTGTCCCTCTTTTAGAAACGAAAGGAGACAACATATACCAGAGGATGATTACACAATCAAATTTATCGGAGAAAAACAGGATGTTTCGAGCAATGGTCAGTTTAGAACCACGGTGATGGAATTTATATGTGAACGGTACTCTAGTATTACAGTTTTGAAACAACAACATCGTTGTTATATTACACTCAGGATGAATATTGCGACAAATTGATTTAACGATTCGTAACAAACAACAAACACTAAGGAATATTGTCCATGCTTTTTTTTATTTACTTCATGTTCAAAATTAGAAGACTTCCTAAACTCTTTAAGTTGGTTAAATGTTTTACACAAACTAATTTTTGAAAAGCACACACAATATAAATACCCATGATGATTTGTTTTCACGTTACTCAATCTAAGAATGACACTCAAAATTTTTTTAAGGAGGGTTATGTGTTTCTTGATTTACATTAATATACCTGTACATGCGCTACTAGAACAGGTCTTACTGTCATATGATTCATTGTTACTACAAAGCATTGTATAATTCGTTCGTTGCCTCATTCTAACTTGTAATCCGTTGCCGCAAGTTATACTGCATTTGGACCCCGAGCTCCATGTCGACCAGTAACAACCTGTTTCATCTGCATCTAGAACGGTGAATAAACACAAATTATTATGAAATACAACCTACCTGGACTGTAAAGATTATAGTCAGTATGCATACTAGTAAGTTTTTAACTTATCCTTACTTTGAAAAAAGATCAACTTTATTTATTTTTTTAGATTTGTAAATGTCAAGTCTGCAAACAAAATTACATTAATTGTTTGTCACATATGTATATCACGTTCATCTGTAGATATAAACATTATATTTCATAAATTGTATCGCTGAAATGATATATTTCGATAATGAGCACCTCTGCACATTTTGGTCACGTGTATGCATAGAGGACGCTATTTACAACATACATGGTGCGCTCTGTCTGCTATCGGTTGGACTTTAAAAAAAACAATTGTCGACTATCAAACGCTAATAGCATGTTAGTACTGTTCGAGAGTCGATAACAGTAAACTCGTATGTTTATTACCTTATTGGACAATTCAGCATTCTGATAAAGAGGGAGATAACACCGAATGATTAATCAGAACTTAGTCTTAACAATACGTAAATAACTGCAATCGACTGTACTTAATTTAATAGCAGTTCCTATAAAACTGACTGTTTCATACTAAAATTCGTTTACTATGAAAATATCATATTAAAATCTTCATAATATGCAACTATAAAATTTAAGTAGGAGTACAAGTATATACTTACACTTTGTTATGAAGAATGTTACAACACCTGTTAGAACGATTGCAAGCAAAGAACAAATAATGATAAGACATAGCAACCACAATGAGATTTGAATCTGTTGATGGCCATGGATATTTGCTTTTATTGGGGGAGTATTGGGTAGTTTGATGTGAATATCATTTGCAGGATGTTTCTTTTGCACTGAATGTGCTTCATCATACTCTGTTGAATGATATTCCTCAAGATCCTCGTAGTCAGCATCTGATACTTCTGCTCTAAAACTGATGTTGGTGTAAATTTTGTGTTGAGCATTTGCCATCGTGATATCTTATCAGAAGTAAGCTGCAAATAAAATGAAATAGCTGCTTATTCCCTTGCATTACATATGCATTTGAACTGTCATTACTTATAGTTATCAATGGTACCAGGATTATAATTTAGAACGCCAGACACGCGTTTCGTCTACATACGACTCATCAGTGACGCTCATGTCAAAATATTTATATAGCCAAACAAGTACAAAGTTGAAGAGCATTGAGGATCCAAAATTCAAAAAAATGTGCCAAATATGGCTAAGGGAATCTATGCCATGGAAAAGAAAATCCTTAGTTTTTCGAATAAATTCAAAAGTTTTGAAAACAGGAAATTTACAACAAATGACCACATTATTGATATTCATGTCAACCCCGAAGTGTTGACTACTGGGCTGGTGATACCCAAGGGGACGAAACGTCTACCAGCAGTGGCATCGAACCAGTGTTGAAAATAGTTATCAAAGGTACCAGCATTATAATTTAGTACGCCAGACGCGCGTTTCGTCTACGTAAGACTCATCAGTGACGCTCATATCAAAAAATTTATAAAGCCAAACAAGTACAAAGTTGAAGAGCATTCAGGATCCAAAATTCCAAAAAGTTGTGCCAAATATGGCTAAGGTAATCGTTGCCTGTGATAAGAAAATCCTTTCTATTTCGAAAAATTGAAAGTTTTCTAAACAGGAAATTTATAAAAGTGACCACATTATTGATACTCATGTCAACACCGAAGTGTTGACTACTGGGCTGGTGATACCCTCTGGGACGAAACAGACAAAAAGGACTATTGTGAAAGCTAGACAGGAATTAAAAAAAAATATTGTTCAATTTGTAATTTTATTCATTTATTAGCAACTGTTAAACTCTTTTTGATTTCTACGGTTCACAACAAATGTGTTTATTAAAATTTGTTGCTACGAAAATTACTCTGAATAATCTACAATAATAATGTACAATGTTTGAGTTTTGATATTGATGCAGGTAATTTTAATTAAATTAATGTTTTAATATACATCAATATCAAAACTCTGGGGTGTGTTCTCGAAAGTACCCTAAGATTCGTCCTAAGTCATAGATAAGACCAATTTTAGGACGGACTTAAGATCAACTTAGGATACTCTTACGTTGTGTCTCGAAGCTATCTCAGACGAATCTTATGTTAGAACGTCCTAAACATATCCTAAGTCGAAATTTTAAATCGTTAAAGATATTTGTTGATAAAACATTTATTAATGAAGAAAATATTTTATAAAATCGTTTACGAATTTTATAATAACATGTACAGAATAAATTGCATAATTACCAATGTAATTATATAAAAAATAGATTGTTAATTAAACTGGAAAACAATTTGTTTTGAAAAGAGAATTAGATTTTTAGTATAATCGTATCGTGAAACACGAAGTTCAAAGTTTAAAAACATGCACCTTTTCTTTACATACGAGTTAATAACCGATGGTGCGTTTCCATTCGTGTTCTTTTTCACGTAAAATAATGATCAAAAAGCGAAATCCAAACTTTATTACACTAGGATGAAGATAGGATGCTCTTAAGACACCTTGTTGGGCGTCCTAAAGTTAGGACGAAAATGAGATATATCATGAGTTAAGAGAGCTTCGAGAACACGACTTAGGACAAAGACTTGTCATAAGATAGACTTAGGACACGTCCTAATCCTAAGATAGCTTCGAGAACACCACCCCAGATTTATACCTTTTTAAATAAAATTCGTGTATGTATTTTATGTGTCAATTATTCAATATTTTCAAGCGGTACTTAGGTTCATAAGACAATGCAAGATATCAAATCAATACTTATTACATGCAAAAACAAAACAACTCTCTTTGAGTAAACATTAGATTTTAATATTTAATTTTTTTTTTTCGTAAATTGGTATTTTTGTCAATTAGCCGGTACTTTTGGTCAATTGAACTATTTCAGGTTTTCCATTTCGGGGACACACACAAGTATAAAACACAACATGGAAAACTAAAGACTTAAAAATAAGAAAAAATGTCATCATCTAGTTATTAAGCATAGTTTAAAGTTAAGCAAAACTATATTAATGTTACTACTCACTGAAACTATAAGCTGTGATTGAGCGACATCTGCTGAGATTGAGCTTCAGTATAAAAATGAATATGGAAAAAGGATGTCACTGTTAATATCACTTATATTCATAACAGGAAGATCTGCTTTAGATATTTAACGACAATTATCCACTTGAATAACTTGAAACATAAAAATTATATTTTTTAGTGTTTTCAAAGTATTTTGTATAAAGATGTGAAATAAAATACAAAATATATCTAGTACAATTTCAGAATTTGGTTTATCATAGAGGAAAAAAAATCTTAAATGCATGACAAACACCTAGTATTATACAAGCCGCAAATCAACCCTGTTCACTATAAATAAATCTAATAGAACTCATTGTTAGCTCAAATAGTCATACGTAATATGATAGGTGCCAATTTATCCAACAGTTTTTTTGACATTTTTATTAATCATGAAACCTCTTGGTATATCCTAGCACTATCCCTCATACAATGTAGCGTATAAAACCAGTAACTATTTTGAAGCATGAAAAACAACCCAAACTTGGTAAAAAACAATAGATTGCCATATTTTGAATCAGCATTTTTACAACTACCATATCTATACTATAGTTTAATCTAATGTATCTAATCATATACGAGATGTACTGTAAAAACAATTAAAAGATATTATGCAGTTATAAGACAACTTATAAACAAAATATGAAAGTACGTTAGAGAATTTTTAAGCAAGAAACACGGATTTTCTTATCTAGTTTGAAAGTAACAAAATAAAGAACTTTTAAAAAGACAAAGGACAAGTGTCGAGTACAAAACATTAAATACAAGTATTGTTTAGATTGGTTCAAGCAATTTCCAGAAAACAAGTCTTGTTTAGAATGGTCGATTCAGTTTTAGTATAGTCAAATCAAAATACGGCCCATTTAGGACTTTTACTGGTTTAAATTGTCATATCATACGGCATTTCAAGTTTATTTATACAAACCTAAGTATTCAGATTTGCGATTCATGTCAAAGCGACTACTTTTGTTTGGAAATTTACTTTCTATGTCTCTATGTAATATTATTTCCTAGCACCAACGTTTTTGATGGCAAATGATAACGTGATACAAACATGTAGATACTGTATGGCTTGTTTAGTCGAACTGCATTACAATATTTTCTTACTTCAAGATTCATGAACATAACATATATTAAGAAATGAAATATCACTTAAACCATAACATATATCATTTATTATAAAGATACGAAAACTAAATGTAGATACAGGGAAACGTTTTAATTTTCCATCGACAAGAATAAAAGTTAATTGGCTCATATTAAGGCTAAGCAATACGCTATTACAATTACAACATACTACAACGTACCCAAACTATATTATTTGTACAATGGAGGAACATATGCAGATTAAGCTAAAGTATTAAAAGGAATATGCAAGAAGGATGTTACTTCTAGTAACACTTACAATTATAACAGGAAATTATCCATAAATCTCTTAAATTTAAAAATGGCAATTATCCACTTGAAAATATTGAAGATTAAAATAAAATTTTTAATAATACACCTGTTTCTCTAATAAGGTTAAAGAAAAAAAAATAAGAATTTGATCTTGGCTAAAGAACAATAAATCCAACTCTAAAAGGTACAGATGACTCTAAAAATTTCCCATGGTAATTTTCATACCGAAAT
Source organism: Mytilus edulis (assembly GCF_963676685.1). Lineage (NCBI taxonomy): Eukaryota > Metazoa > Mollusca > Bivalvia > Mytilida > Mytilidae > Mytilus > Mytilus edulis. Next base: position 82,279,579 of record NC_092355.1, on the reverse strand, counting down.
ATCGAAAACTGGTAAAACGACCAATCAGTGGTGATATGTTGCTGACCTCTATTCCATAGTTTTATGACTTTTATATTTTTAAGGTGTTTTTTTTTCTTTCTAAAAACAAATTCATCGGAAGAAACAATTTCAACGACCTTGTTGATAGCTATTCATTATTAACTTAAATAATACATGCATAGATATAGGAAGATGTGATGTGAGTGCGAATGAGACAACTCTTCATCCAAATAACATCCAAATAACAATTTAAAAAAAAGTAAACCATTGTAGGTCATTGTACGGCCTTCAACACGGAGCCTTGGCCCACACCGAACAACAAGCTATAAGGGTTTTTAGTTTAAATCCATTCAAACGGGAACACCAACGTTCTAATCTATATAAAAAAAACGAGAAACGAGAAACACGTATAAATAACACAAACAAACGACAACTACTGTACCTCAGATTTCTGACTTAAGACAGACGCAAACATTTGCAGCGGGATTAAACGTTTTAATGGATCCAAACCTTCTCCCGTTTTTATGGTATTTAAATATCAATGCTAGTTATAATCATTTGACTGTCCCTTTGGTATCTTTCGTCCCTCTTTTACTGGCGATGATGATCATCTTATAGCTAATAACGTATCATAGTGTTCTTTCTATTCTATTTTTATATTTTCAACTATTTACTGTTTTTGTCCATTTTTCGTTTTATTTGCATGGCTAGGTATTCATACATCTCGCCACTGTATTATTGGTCTATGACGATTACAACATAATGTTGTCTGCTATACCATGACTTCTTGAGATTTTGACCTATAATAATTCTATAATAGTAATTATATGAGACTGTCATGCAAGTTTAAGTTTTAGCTTGCTATACCACCAGGTTCAATCTACTATTTTGTACACAAGGAACTGCCTGTTCCAAAAAAGGAATTTTATTTTCCTTTCGTTTGATGAGTTTGAGCTTTTAATTTTGCCATTTATTAGGGATTTTCCGTTTGAAACTTTCTTTTGAGTTCTATTTTTACCTATTTTTAGTCCGTTTCATTCGATGTAAGTGAATTTCTAAACAAGATATATCAGAGTACCACTGATCCATCATATGTCCGTGCTTTCACAACCCCTGTGTAGACCGTATCTTTCCTTCTGATAGGACCAACACAGGAGTCAGTGTTCCAGTACTGTTATAAAGTATATATGGTGAAGTCAATTATATGTATAATGGCAGTTCATTACATTTTTCCTAGCTCAAAACATGCATGAAATATATAGTTTGGCTAGATTTGACACAGATTTGATTTTTGGGTTACAATGGTGTTCAACATTGTCCTTATTATACATGCTATCTATTTATATTCGATTGCTGCTGATGGCAAGAAAGTTTTTTCTCTATTTATTCACTGCGGTAACAAAAGTCGCTTATTTAGAAAGTAAAATCCCAAAACTATTGAACTCAGAGGAAAATCAAATCAGAATGTCCCTTATCTCATGGCATAAAAAAAAAAGAATAATAGAAAACATCAAAAATAAATGAACAACAACTGTCATATTCCTGACTTCACCAGCCCAGTAGTCAACACTTCGGTGTTGACATGAATATCAATAATGTGGTCATTTTTATAAATTTCCCGTTTACCAAACTTTTAATTTTTGAAAAACTAAGGATTTTTCTTATCCCAGGCATAGATAACCTTAGCTGTATTTGGTACAACTTTTTGGAATTTTGGATCCTCAATGCTCTTCAACTTTGTACTTGTTTGGCTTTATAAATATTTTGATATGAGCGTCACTGATGAGTCTTATGTAGACGAAACGCGCGTCTGGCGTACTAAATTATAATCCTGGTACCTTTGATAATTATTTACACCACTGGGTCGATGCCACTGCTGGTGGACGTTTCGTCCCCGAGGGTATCACCAGCCCAGTAGTCAACACTTCGGTGTTGACATGAATATCAATAATGTGGTCATTTTTATAAATTTCCCATTTACCAAACTTTTAATTTTTGAAAAACTAAGGATTTTTCTTATCCCAGGCATAGATAACCTTAGCCGTATTTGGTACAACTTTTTGGAATTTTGGATCCTCAATGCTCTTCAACTTTGTACTTGTTTGGCTTTATAAATATTTTGATATGAGCGTCACTGATGAGTCTTATGTAGACGAAACGCGCGTCTGGCGTACTAAATTATAATCCTGGTACCTTTGATAATTATTGATACAGGCATTTTCAAATGTAAAACAAATGGTGGATTGCTCCTGGTTTTATAGCGCTAAACCTCTCATTTTGTACGACAGTCTCATTAATCTGGGTATCACAAGCCCAGTAGTCAACACTTTGGTGTTGACATGAATATCAATAATGTGGTCATTTTTATAAATTTCTTGTTTACAAAACTTTTTTTATTTGGATTTTTCGAAAAAAACTAAGGATTTTCTTATCCCAGGCATAGATTACCTTAGCCGTTTTTGGCACAACTTTTTGGAATTTGGATTCACAATGCTCTTCAACTTTGTACTTGTTTAGCTATATTATATTTTTATATGAGCGTCCCTGATGAGACTTATGTAGACGAAACGCGCGTCTGGCGTACTAAATTATAATCCTGGTACCTTTGATAACTATTTACACGACTGGGTCGATATCACTGCTGGTGGACATTTCGTCCCAGAGGGAATCACCAGCCCAGTAGTCAACACTTCGGTATTGACATGAATATCAATAATGTGGTCATCTTATAAATTTCCCGTTTACCAAACTTTTGATTTTTGAAAAACTAAGGATTTTTCTTATCCCAAGCATAGATAACCTTAGCCGTATTTGGTACAACTTTTTGGAATTTTGGATCCTCAATGCTCTCCAACTTTGTACTTGTTTGGCTTGATGAATATTTTGATATGAGCGTCACTGATGAGTCTTATGTAGACGAAACGCGCGTCTGGCGTACTAAATTATAATCCTGGTACGTTTGATAATTATTGATACAGGCATTTTCAAATGTAAAACAAATGGTGGATTAAACCTGGTTTTATAGCGCTAAACCTCTCATTTTGTACGACAGTCTCATTAATCTGGGTATCACAAGCCCAGTAGTCAACACTTTGGTGTTGACATGAATATCAATAATGTGGTCATTTTTATAAATTTCTTGTTTACAAAACTTTTTTTATTTGGATTTTTCGAAAAACTAAGGATTTTCTTATCCCAGGCATAGATTACCTTAGCCTTATTTGGCACAACTTTTTGGAATTTGGATTCTCAATGCTCTTCAACTTTGTACTTGTTTAGCTATATTATATTTTTATATGAGCGTCCCTGATGAGACTTATGTAGACGAAACGCGCGTCTGGCGTACTAAATTATAATCCTGGTACCTTTGATAACTATTTACACGACTGGGTCGATATCACTGCTGGTGGACATTTCGTCCCAGAGGGAATCACCAGCCCAGTAGTCAACACTTCGGTATTGACATGAATATAAATAATCTGGTCATTTTTATAAATTTCCTGTTTACAAAACTTTGAATTTTTCGAAAAACTAAGGATTTTCTTATCCCAGGCATAGATAACCTTAGCCGTATTTGGCACAACTTTTTGGAATTTGGATTCTCAATGCTCTCCAACTTTGTACTTGTTTGGCTTGATGAATATTTTGATATGAGCGTCACTGATGAGTCTTATGTAGACGAAACGCGCGTCTGGCGTACTAAATTATAATCCTGGTACGTTTGATAATTATTGATACAGGCATTTTCAAATGTAAAACAAATGGTGGATTAAACCTGGTTTTATAGCGCTAAACCTCTCATTTTGTACGACAGTCTCATTAATCTGGGTATCACAAGCCCAGTAGTCAACACTTTGGTGTTGACATGAATATCAATAATGTGGTCATTTTTATAAATTTCTTGTTTACAAAACTTTTTTTATTTGGATTTTTCGAAAAACTAAGGATTTTCTTATCCCAGGCATAGATTACCTTAGCCTTATTTGGCACAACTTTTTGGAATTTGGATTCTCAATGCTCTTCAACTTTGTACTTGTTTAGCTATATTATATTTTTATATGAGCGTCCCTGATGAGACTTATGTAGACGAAACGCGCGTCTGGCGTACTAAATTATAATCCTGATACCTTTGATAACTATTTACACGACTGGGTCGATATCACTGCTGGTGGACATTTCGTCCCAGAGGGAATCACCAGCCCAGTAGTCAACACTTCGGTGTTGACATGAATATAAATAATGTGGTCATTTTTATAAATTTCCTGTTTACAAAACTTTGAATTTTTCGAAAAACTAAGGATTTTCTTATCCCAGGCATAGATAACCTTAGCCGTATTTGGCACAACTTTTTGGAATTTGGATTCTCAATGCTCTTCAACTTTGTACTTGTTTGGCTATATAATATATTTTGATATGAGCGTCACTGGTGAGTCTTATGTAGACTTCACGCTCGTCTGGCGTACTAAATTATAATCCTGGTATTTTTGATAACTATCATTAAATTCCGTATTCCATAGTTTGACAATAAAGAACCACAGCTTTGATAATAAAGAACATTTATAAAATACTGTCATAAAACTCTTATAATATCGTTTTATAGATAACATTGTTTCACAAAAAAACGATACTATGAAGATTTGTGAGAGAGTCCAACAGTTTTCTGACTTTAATATATTACGAAAAGTAAAATATAAACATAATTTTATATGATTAAAAAATGAAATATTCCATTGTGTGTGCATATTGAAACCATAAGAAATTGTCAGTATATCTTAAATTTGAAAATCTTCTTCGTGTACATGTAAAAAGTTTGAAGTAGTAATTATATATTAACCAGCGGATTATGATTTTTGGAAGGTTAGTAAAGGATTTGCATGTTAGGAACATATAATTACACTCATAAGCGTTTAAAAACGATTCGATCTATTTTTTGGTTTCAGTGTTCTTCAACTGGGAGCCATATTTCGCTTTCAACTGTTTCGGTTTGCGCACCACTGAGGGTATAATGACAGCAGTCACTGACACCATCCTCCATAGATGAAATCACTTAGTAAACGGTTTACTATTTACATTTATTATCTTTTTTGTTTGAAATGCCTTTTATTATTGAACTTATTTCTGTTTTGCATCTATTACTATTATACGAAGAGTCCTATGTAGACGAAACACGTGTCATGGGGAAGGGGATTACCATGTTATAAGTCTGCTGTATATTTTATTATAATTTCATTTTAACCAGAGTTTTTGTATCAATCATACTGTTAGTTTGTGAGTTTTGCATTTCCATTTCGTTGTTATTCACATTCTACATTCTGCCGAGATGTTAAGCTAAATAAAGGGATGACAGAAAAAAAGCATGTCTGTGTATTCGTTACAAGTCAGGAGCCTCGTTATCGTTCGTATTATGTCATATCATTACCCTATGTTTTGTGCTATTTAGATAATATATGTGTACGGCAGTTTGTTGACAAATTTGGTTTCATTTAAGATTTTTTTATTAAGACTCAAGACGGCTAGATATTGGCACATTGATAGACATGTTTGTATTGTTATACTATAAATACCACCTTACTATATGTGCTGTCTTATTGATATATACTTCACATTGTATAAGAAATGGTACATTGAGTGAATTATTATGTCATCCAGGTTCGAATCGCTTCTAGATTAGGGGGTATAACTCGCATGTACGTCAACTGTGTAAGTCTACTGGTAAACGTAATATTCTAGACAAGTGGCTATAATTCGTATTACGTTAACTGTCATTGATAGGGTAAGTCTACTGGTAAACTTAATATTCTAGGGGACTATAAATCGAATGTACGTTAATTGTCAATGAGTGGGTTAGTCTACTGGTGAACTTATATGCATCATAGATACCAGGACTAAATTAAGTATATACGCCAGACGCGCATTCCGTCTACAAAAGACTCATCAGTGACGCTCGAATAAAAAAAGGTTGAAAATGCTAAATAAAGTAGAAGTTGAAGAGCATTGAGAACCACAATTCCTAAAAGTTTTGCCAAATACAGCTTAGTTAATCTATGCCTGAGGTAGAACAGCTTTAGTATGTCAAAAATTTCAAAAATTTGTAAACAGTAAATTTTTTCAATATAACCATATCAATCACAATTCATGTCAGCACAAACAGTGATGACTACTGGGCTTGGGATACCCTCGGGGAAATAAATCTCCACCAGCAATGGCATCGACCCAGTGGTTGTAAATAAACTCATCATAGATACCAGGACTAAATTAAGTATATACGCCAGACGCCCGTTTTGTCTACAAAAGACTCATCAGTGACGCTTGAAAAAAAAGGTTTAAAACACGTTAACTGTCATTGATGGGGTAAGTTTATCGACATTCCATGAATACACATGTACACAAAAAAGAAAAAAAAAAAGACGGCCTGATTTATGAACCAAAAAACAACAACAACAAAAAAATCACTTACAGTACTTGCAACCTAAGGCGTTACTGTTTTAGCGTCAATCAGCGGTCATCGATCAGTCACCGATCAGTCAAGTTCGCGTCAAACTCGCGTCAGCAATCCGTCAGACTTATAGTAAAAGTACTTGACTGATCTGACTGATCGGACGGATCGGACGGATAGTACCGATCGACCTTGCTGACAGATTGAACTTTAATACGTCACATGACAAACTAATACAAATTACGGAATCATAGTTTCGTTTAAGTTAATTGAAATGGCGACCCGTGAAATACGAACGTTCAAGTACAACTGATACATTATTTATTGATTATTTAACAAAGTTTAATGAAGTGAAATGAAAAGAAATGTACAGATAAAACCTAAATTAAAATATTATCATTAAAGAATGGTCTTTTCTGTTTTCATTTAGGTTATAATATATTTTCAAACCCGGCGAGTTCTAAAACGGTGTCTTTATCGCGATTTTGATTTTATTATTTTCCAAAAATACTCGGGAAAACGAAATGAAAGGATAAGTTATTGAAATTTTAGTCTATTATTTTCAATATTTTTTAAATTTATTTTATCACAATCATGATCACGGCCTTTCTATATTCTTGTCACAATCGAAACAACAAATTACCAAAAATGCTGTTTTTTTTCAAACAAGAGACATGAATAATTTTGAACAATGCAAACAACATTATATTATATTTTACTGATAGTCTTTTTTGCCTTATTAAAAAATAACCATTTTTAAACATGTTAAACAAAAAAAGTACATAAAACCAAAGGAGGTCAATATATTCCATGAACATGTAAAATAGTTTCATGTTTGTTAAAAAAAAAAAAATTAAAGCAGATTTATTCTTGAACATTCCGTTTTGTACAAAGTACCTACATATGAAATTTATTTATAACAACTCATTCCAATTGAAGTTACAATATTTTCAAATATGAGAAGAAATTTTTGCATTTTAAGCAACGCATACAAAAATCTAGTATCTTTTCTTGAAGAAAGAATATATTATGAACAACAGGCAATCCTCGTGTACAAAAAGTACAGAAATCATATGGTGGTTAATAATTTGTATCAAAATAAAATATTATTCTTATTCCACAACAAAAGGAAGTTTAAGTATTTTAATTCTCATTATATCTCAATTCTAATTAAAAGACTTGTCTCGAAATGTTTAAAAAAACCTGAATTCAAATAAAATAGTATCCTTTTCAATAAAAAGAAGAACACTTTTGGATATTTTAAATAATGCGATTAAAATTTTAGTATGATTTCTCTGAGATTCTTTTAATTTTATGAAAAACTACCTATTCTAAACTATATACAGTAAAAACATCAATTTGTGGTCAATAATTTCCATTCAAATGAAGAAATGATTGCATTCTGGATCAACAAAATCAAAAGTAAACAAATACTTATCCTTCAAATATTTAAATCTTATACAAAACTAGCCATTAAAAGGAATTTATAACAACTGATTGCAATTGAAATTACAATATTTTCAAATATGAGAAGAAATATTTGCATTTTATACAACGCGTTGAAGGACGCCTCCGGGTGCGGGAATTTCTCGTTACATTGAAGACCTGTTGGTGACCTTATGCTATAAAAAGTAAAAAAATCCAATGGCGGTCAATAATTTCAGTAAAATAAAGAAATATTTGCATTTTTGGCAACGCTTTGAAAATGAGTATCTTTTCCCTTAAAGGAAGCATATTTTATGAAGAACAGACAATCCTGATGTACATAGAGTATTGGAAAAGATATGGCGGTTAATTATTTGTATCCAAATAAAGTAACAACTTTATTTCTATTTCATAAAAATAAAAGCTAAAGTATTTTAAATCTTATTGTATCTAAAATCTAATTAAAAGACTCGTCTCGAGATGTTATCAATAACTGATTTCAAATAAAGTAGTATCATTTTCAATAAAAAGAAGAACAATTTTGGATATTTTAAATAATGCAAATAAAATTTTAGTATGATTTCTCTGACATTCTTTTACTTTTATGAAAAAACTACCAATTTTGAACTATATACAGTAAAAAAAATCAATTTGTGGTCAATAATTTCCATTCAAATGAAGAAATGATTGCATTATGGTTCAACAAAATCAAAATTAAACAGATACTTATCCTTCAAATATTCACATTTTATACAAAATTAGTCAGAAAAAGGAATTTATAGCAACTGATTGCAATTGAAGTTACAATATTTTCAAATATAAGAAGAAATTTTTGCATTTTAGGCAACGCATACAAAAATCTATTTTGCATTCTACGCAAGGCACACACAAATTTAATATCTTTTTCCTTAAAGTAAACATAATTATTTATGACGAACAACCAATCCTGCTGAACAAAATTAAAAGTACTGAAATCATATGGTGGGTAATAATTTGTCTCAAAATAAAGCAATAACGACATCCTTATTCCACAATAATAAAAGTTTAAGTATTTAAAATCTGACTATATCTCAATTTTAATTAAAAGATGTAACTCGAGTTGTTTGAAATAACTGATTTCAAATAAAATAGTGTCATTTTTTAAATAAAAAGGAGAATAATTTTTGATAGTTTTTAACAATGCGAACAAAATTTTAAGATAATTTCTCTGACATTCTTTTAATTTTATGAAAAGACCTTTTCTAAACGATAAAAAGTTCAAAACTCCAATGGCGGAAAATTTCCTGCATTTTCGTAGGAAGAATCTCCTGTTAACTGAGACATATAATACAATCATGTATTATATATTTCTCTGAGGTGTACAATACTTAATACAAAACTATTAATCAACACAAACAATTTAACACTATATTAAGCCTCTTATACTGTAATACTATTTTTACTTTTTTTATTGCTAACAATTCAATTACGAATTAACGTGTACATTATGGTGTCTTCGTCGAGGTCTGCATTTATGGATTGTAAACACTGTTGAAATCGGTTTACATAAGAATTTGAAATATATACGTATTCGTCCAATCGGTGCATGCATTTGATTTACTGATCGATCGATGACCGTTGTCACGGTAACTCTCACATAGCTTATTTGACTTATCTTACGGATCCTTTACTATGGGTTACCGATCACCGATCACTCATCGGTCAGTCAAACATCCGTCACCGATTATTCACCATTTTGCAAGTACTGTAATTGCAGGCTCCTAAACAAATCCTGTTTGCGTTTTAAATATGGGGGGGTATAGTCTGATGAGTCAACAACTCAACAACCAGAACTATTAAAAAGCCTTCTTGAATTTAAGTTTTGTCTTTAACCATGCATATATGATAGACAGATTGTGTTCCGCATGATAAGTTATTAATCGACATGATTCTAGACAATGAGAGAGTAGCCTAAATGGTATGTTGTCAAAAATAAGTTTAATCAGTACAACAAACATCCAGCTACAATTCCAACAAACTTTAAAAGGAATCTTCTATGTAGAATTCACAATAACGTGTGCTTGGACACGAATAAATCTTTCATTGTTCGGCCGGTATGTTTGTATTCGAATCAGAAGGATAAATACACGCTTGAGAAAATATACTTACGGAATGCGACCTATTTTTGTGATTTTTAATGATGTGATTGATTTGTTTTAATGCAACTTGCAACACTCTTGTAACATCCAAACAACGAAACACACACTATAACATATCCATTCAAATAGCTTAACTCATCTAAAGACATATCAATACAAATAAACATACATGTAACGAAAACATTTGATCTATGGTACAATGTAAATACGAAATCAATTATAAAAAGTGTGAATAAATATACGCAACAGTAGTATACCGCTGTGAAATGTTAAACAATTTCAGAAGCACCTATTTTTTTCTGTATATATTAATTCCCCTGAAACGTAATTAATTGCCTACTATAAGTTGATAATTCTTATATGATTTGCATATCTATAAATACTTGAATTGGATTGGTCAATTAGAATTTTTCTCTAAGTTTACACTTCGATAAACCATGTTTCCGAAACTACTTTTGTAATCTATTCATGCGCGATACACAAGCTTGCAGTGATCCCGGGATTTTCAGTAAATTGAGATTAAAAAACAATTGCATAACAGTTGTGACTATTCTAGTGCATATATAACAAAAAAAAAAGAAATAAATTTATTGCACTAGAGCTTCGAAAATGTACAAAAAATAAATTTAATAAAACTCCGCGAAATTTCATGAAGGATTTGGCGAATTTACGTCATGGCAAAACACGACGTCATACGAATGGAAATTTTCAAGGGAAAGATTATTTTGTTACGTGTACGCTTCAAATTCGGATAACATTTAATTAAAATGAAGTTTTTGAGGTAGGTGCTATTTCATTTAAGATTCCGTTGTATTTATCGGACATGCATGGTTTTTAGAAAGTCAAGATGGCGGCGTACTCCTTAGTTACGACTTGCCATTGTGCTTTTGATTGTAAATATATATAGTAGCCATCAACAAAAAAAAATGTTTGGCTGAAGAATTATAAGGATTAAACATATTTTTTCTAGAGGTTATTGATGTGTAAACCGGGGCTCTTACTCACAAACTCAACATAAAAGTCCTTCGGACTTTTATTCAGTTTGTGAGTTAATCGCCCCGGTTTACACATCAATAACCTCTAGAAAAAATGTGTTTAATCCTATAATGAAAACGTAATGAATGCTTTTTTTATAATTTTTATGCTGTATATGTTATTTGATGAATGAAATTAAAAAAGATAATATACATATATGCCATTACTTTATATGTATTAAACATGTGTCTGTGTATCAGTTTGTTGATAGCAAATACACAAACTGTACCTTATTAGGACTATCCTTACGGTAAAAGATGCTTCATTGTGTGCTTAGCCGTATATATTGATATTAACCATGCCATTTGATTGAATTGATAGAAAAAATAGTGCATGTTTATTTCATATGTTGTTGTGTGCAGTATGTTGTTTATTATATTGCGTAAGCTGGTAGAATTTTCAGTTTTGTCTGACGCACGAAAGAGCGTTTAATTTCTGAAGTTGTATGTTCATCTTTATCTTGCAGTGAAGAGTGAAATAATAAAAATATACTCATAACTTTCAAATAAACTTAAAATATTTGCACATATACATACTCATAATTGTTGACGGAGTCAATGACGATGAAGGGACGTTTATACCAACGCTGAACACAGCATGTAATCGAGACAAAATAATGATTTTTAATATTTCTAAACATATACTACAAAAATTTCACAGAGATAATTTTATCTATATAGATATATACTAATATACTTAGTTTCTATCATTCAATGTATATTAGGTTAATGCATCACATAACGTTTAAGTAGTCTCCACCTTGATTAGCATATTGACCTTGTGATTCTAAAACAAAAAAGGTATAGTAATCATTACTGACACAATACCTGTAATAGTATATGTTCTGTCATAAAAACACAATAGTGAAGATAAACTGAAACTATGCCATTTTTGAATCAAACTAACGGTCATAAAATTGATCAAACAAGAACTGTTTATGTCAGGAATATATATGTAAGGTTAGATTAATGAAATCATGTTTTATCTTAGTACAAAGGTTCTTCTAAATACAAGTACATAAGAGTCCTCTGAACATTTAGATTTTAGTTGCACCCAAAGTAACCATACTACATTGCTATGTTGTATGGTCGGGGTAAACCTTGTTTTTGGACTAGACAAACCTTTGATTTATATATTAACTATTTTGAAAAAATAGGGGTTATTATTTGTTTTCTAGACATCATTCTGATATTTTCTTTCATGTTTATGTCTGTGTTTTAAAATAAAATTCAATTAAAATTCATCTATTATTCCCACATATACTTTTTGTGTTCTGTTATAGATAATGCATCTTTTAAGGTTTTTCTTGTCGTAGAACACCCCGAGGTGTGTTCTACGACAAGAAAAATCTTAAAATATGCATTATCTGACTTATATACCGTCAAAAAATATTAACTTTATAAAGATTTGTAAAATTTAGTATCCTATTTTACCGACAACACTAAAGTGGGATATTCCTTTCTAATGCGTTCATGTTTTAATGCGCCCTGCTGTTCATTTAAAATGTGAAATAAAACTCACTAAATAATTTAGATATAAACCTTTTAAAAATTGTTTTCCAAACACAAAACAATATTACTGTAACTGCATGAAGTAAGACACAAATGTATTGTTACCATCCGATTACGGTGTATGACAAATACAAGACACATTGTAAGTTATTTATTGTACCACGTTATGGAAAAGGGGGAGGGGGTATGTTTTTTTCTATTTGTTATGTTATTCCTTTCGCGGAAAAGTGGTTATTTTTTTGACAATTTTACTTGAATCGAATGAAAAATTCAGAAAGATTGTCTTTTGAAAAGCAATACATTTTATCAAAAGATAATCAGGATATAATTATATACCTTCCGCACCCGACCCTTTCGTGAGTTACGTTTATGTTATTCAATAGAATATAAGATTATCTTATTAGTTGATCATTTGATAGAGTAAAAGGTATACATAAATTTAAAAAAGTTAAGAACTGACACGAAGACGAATATGAATACATGTAGGTCACAGTATGATTTCCTATTCAGTGTGTATCGTTCTGAACATGCATGAAATATTTGCCACTGGACGTAAAGCAAGCAACCAAAAATCATTCAACCTATTCAGTTTGACTCAATAAGATTTTCAAAATCTTACACACGAATATGTTAAATCTAGATTTATTTTATGAAAGTCTACATTAAAATTCATCTGACATATACGATAGTGTTTCTTTATTGTAGCGATAAATCAACAAAATTTCACGTTATTTGTTTCTAAAATTAAAATGCGGGACTACAATGACGGTTTCTTTTACACCTATCATCAATTGAACTTTAAAAAAATAAATTTCCAAATACGCAACAAAAAACTATCAGACGAATAAAGTTTTGAAGTAAATCATAGATTGCATGTTTATCAAGGAAAATAATGACCTTACACAGGTCATTATTTTATGCCTTGGATCATATATCATTGAAACATGGTATCGTCCGGGTTGATTCTGAAAAAGAATGACCTTACGTTCTGAAAGAAAATAACTCGATATAGGTATATAAGATTGGATAAATTCAATTATTGTAGTTTTCGAGCATTATTCATGTTATATATCACCACAAAAAGCAGATGGAGTACGGAAACATGAATTTGCAAAGCAAAACGTTCTTATATTTTGGTCTGGCCAATTTCTATATAATGAAATTTTGACAAGGTTTTTAAATTTGATTAGTTTTACCAATCAACATACCATCGATGTTGAATTTTGATTTTCCTCCTCCCATCTTTGTTTCATTGTTGATCCCATTATGCATAACCGCTGATTGGTGACTATTTAGAGAGTCATATGTTGTATGTTGATCCTGGCAATCAGGTTTCAGATTCAAACCTTCGTATTTTGGCTCTCTAAAATGATAGTTCTCCAAATGCATTAAATTGATTGATGATATTGTTTTTTAATTTTTTTTTTAATCTCTGTCGCCTTTTTTTTTTAAATATAAAACGTAAAAAAAATGAAAAAATGATGAGATCAAAGGAAAATTCAAGACAAAAAGTCTCTTTAAAAATGGCAGAAAAAAAAGCTCAAACCCATCAAACGAATGGAAAACAACTGTCATACAACTGTAAGTTTTGTACTACTTATCTACCATCCTCTTATTTATAGTTGTTTCTTTGTGTCTTTACATGGAAATAAGTTTGAACTCGTTGGTACTTCCCACGAATTTTTAATTTATAGAAAAATATATCGAGATTTCATACCTGTTTTCTTTGGTAGCAACTGAAATGTAAAAGCACTAGTGTATTTCGATTCTTGTGTATAATGCAAAAATACAAAGTAATGTTAACCAATTTTGACTGTTTGATAAATGTAAGACAAAAATATCTTTCGTTTAAAAAATGGACAACACAGTTAATTGTATTTTTTTTTCTTATAACGAAGGAGGTCTGTTTTGGCACGGAACAATAGCAGACACATAAAAAATAATGAAGGGTTTGTAATTTAAAGGTTAAGGTGGTTTCTTGACAAAACAATTAACTTACATTGTTGATTCTGATAGAAATGAATATCACTCTCCGCTTTTGGTTTAGAATCAGGTTTCTTTTCGAGATTGCATCCTAAAAATCAGAAATATAAAATCCAAAAATATATATATGCAATTTGTGTATAGGCATGACGTATTGTAAAATATATTTTCTATTTAGCATTGCTTTGCAATTTTTTGAATTTTATTACTATTATTAAGTAATTATAATCATGATTGTAATTCATGCATTTAATTGTTTGCTTTTGCGATTTTATTTTAATTCTATTACTAACATTATCATGATTGTAATTCATGCATTTAATTGTTTTAGAATATTTCTAGAGTGTATATCGTCTTGCGTTTTATATTACGTTATTAAGGTAATATGAAACGAGTTCTGATTATTATAACGACGTTTAATATGCTAGGGCTTATCAATCTCTTGTTGAATCTATAGTTTTATGTGACTTCAGGTTATTCTTTAAACGTAGAATCAATATTTCGTTGTTAAAATAACAAGAAGATAACAATTATTAGAATAATTTAGAATAAATATAATCAGTCGCAATCGAGAAACCAGTATTGGCGGATAAACGTAATCTCGAGGGAACTAACAGACCAAGACGCGATTTATCTGACTTAAGATACTGTAATATATTATGTGAGTATATACCTTGTGTATGGTGATAAATAATAATAAAAAAAAAGACTACCCGAAAAGTGTTGTGACTGATAAACACATCCACAATTAATGGTAATACAACCAATGACGCCATTTTATTTTTATTGTTACATCAATGAACAATTCAATTAATCATAAACTTTTAAAATTGAGAATGAAAATGGGGAATGATGCAAAGAGACAACAAACCAAACAAATAACAGAAACACATCCACAAATGGGTATTCGGCACAGCGAGACATTACACCACCCACAGGCGTGCGTGCTTCACTGAACTGGCCCATAAAACCATATGTACTAGTTTAGTGAAAATAGAACTCATATTTAACTACAAAACATAAATATGAACAACAATTAAAAACAAAAAAACATACAAGACTTACAAATGCCAGAGGCTCCTAAAAAAAATGCCGTTCGGTTGAACATGCTTTGTGAGATCTCAACCTTCCCTTTTACCTCTATCCAATGTTCAATAAACAAACACCCAGTAATGCACACTGTAAAACTTAGTTAAAAGTTAAAGTCGGAGTATAATTTTAAAATAGGTAACAGAAGAAACTGGTACATAAATGTCATTTTTAAAATGTGATTTCAGAAATAATGTGTTGAAAAAAGTTATCATACCTGTTTTCCTCAATGCGATAATGATAACTAATCCAACAATAATCAATGCTAGACTCCCAAAAATGCTACCAACAACAACAGAAATGCTACTGTCTTGATGATTACCTGAATCTGAAGCTTAAACAATGAAATGTAGTTAAAAGGAATAATAATGATTATTATCAAAGGATTTCAGTTCTTAAAAATGTGACACTTCTTTGTCATGTCATAGCTTTACAAATATAAATTCATTATTCGGAGCACCTGTGATCACTCCTAGTATTCAAATTGTTCATGATGCGCAGTCTGAAATTGTTTGTCTTTTTGTTGTTAGTTTGTTTGCCTTCAGCATGGCGTTGCCAGTTTTTCTCCCTCTAGAGAGGATTGAATATCCCTCCTGTATCATACGACTCTCATTTATATATTTGGTAAAAAGTGTAGCCTTCTCAATTTGTTATATTGATTCTTGTATGTCGATGTGTTATTTTGAGGTAGCGTAAATTTAATTACGGAAAATCCATGTTCAAATGGCACAGAGAAAAAGAATCACAACTTAAAGTCTCAATTAAAATCACAATGTACATTCTATGTAATCTTTTAAATGTATTATATCAGTTTAACATAATAAAACAGCCGAACAATAATCCTGCTCTCACTAACACAAATTCAATGTCACTGTCCTTTCGTTTTCTAACTATCCTCTCAACTCTGCGAACTAACTATCTATCAATTACTCTGATCTCTCTTGCTTCTCTTATATAGGCAATAATAGACATTACCCCGACGGTTCAAAAGATGGGGTATCGGGCGGTTCTAAAGATAACGGGCGTTGAATTTAAGAAAATAAATAAAAAGCAGTTCAAATAAATTAAGTAGCGGGCGGTACCCTGTAGAAATGTAATTTATATTAAAAAGTAGTTTAAACCGAACGTATTGAAACGAAAGACATCTTACATAATAATAAGTTAAACTGCCAAAAATAAAATTGCTACAAAAGGATATACACATTATTAAATAAGGGAATCATTCAGATTGATTATATGACCATGTTTCTTTTCTACCTCAGGCAGAGATTACCTTAGCTGTAATTGGCAAAACTTTCAGGAATTTTGACCTCAATGCTCTTCAACTTCGTACTTTATGTGGCCTTTTTAATACTTTTTTGGATTCGAGCGTCACTGAAGAGTCTTTTGTAGGCAAACGCGCGTCTGGCGTATACTAAATTTAGTCCTGGTATCTATGGTGAGTTAATTGATAGTTTGATTAAGTTCCCTGATTGAAAAAGGTTTGAATAACACATATTTGAATTGCTTGTGCGTTTTAAAGGTTTGTATCTGTGGTATTTGGATCTTAACATCGCTAGAACAAAGGAGACAATTGAATTTAAGATGAATCGACGGAATGATAATCATGCAAATGATACACTAATGCAACGATGCACAAGCTTAGACAATACGTGTCTTACACATACAAAGATACGACCAATTTTTTAACTCAAGAAATAGATATTTCACTTACTTTCTGATAGTTGTAGAGTAACTGCGTATTCAGCTGGACTGCCAACGTTGTTGTCTAATTGAATTATGTAAGTAGTGAAATCATCAGTAGTTAAATTATTGACTTTGAGAGTCAAAATGAATCCATCGAGATCAATTTCTGTGTCGTAAAAAAACCCTTTCACAATCGCGGCTGTTTCGGACAAACTGTACTTTTGGGAAGGAATAATCTGGAGTTCTTTGTTTATTCCCCGAAACCATGTTACTGATTTATACTTGGGAATACTATACACCTTGACCGTTAATTCTACCGTTCTTCCAATTTCCCCATGCATAGTCGATTTGTTAACATCTTTGATGTTCGGCATAAAAACAGGTTGTGCTAGAAATAATTATATTCGCATTATTACTTTTCTAAGGAGAAAATCACAATTTACAAATTAAAGAGGTACGCCACATTGCACTACACACAAACGTAATTCAATATGTTCCGAATAAATAAAATTGCACCTTTAACACTATAGGTTGTATTACATATATTAAAACAACTGTCTGCTTCTAAAGACTAGTAAATTATATACCCCTGTTTTCTTAATATCCTTTTTTTATGGTTGAGCATTACTTATTAAAAATGTATAATGAAAAACGTAACAAAAAAAGTCGGAAGTCACTGACAATATGTTATACTCTAGCAATAAAAGATGTTTGTGATTTCCTACTACATACATTGTCAACTACCATCTTAATGTTCCCTTTTCTAAAACAAAATAAAAAAAACCAACAACATTACATTACATTAATTTCCTACCATTTATAGTGACAAAACCATATCCAGTCTGCTCAATGATTCCATCTTTATCTTGTATTCCGTTTCCTGCTTTGCACACATATATTCCGTTGTCCTGATAACTATCATCAGTGTAAGAGGACGGTAACTCCAGTTTGCCTTTTCTGTTACCTTTCATTTCTCTTATCAGTTTTCCATTTGATGAAGTATGATTCCACTGGTAGTATGTGTACTTAGTAGGATTACCAGAAGCATTGCAAGAAATCACTCTGAAATTCTCCAGTTGGTTGAAGGTCACATTGTTGACAAATATGTTTGGAGCAACTATTCAAATATAAAGTAGAAAGAGGTTAAAATCTCAAACACTATTTTGACGCTTTATCATACTCACGTATATATAAAAATAAAAAGATATGGTATGAATGAGACAACTCTCTATCAGAGACTAAATGACCGAAAAGGTAACAACATTAGGTCACTACGCACAGCCTTAAACAATGTACAAACCTAAATACTGCACAGTAAACTTCCAAAAGGCCCGATATGAAAAATTTTAACAAATTCAAAAGACAACTAATAGCCTTGTTAATGTAGAAAAAAACCATTATCGACAAACAAATTTAACGTGAATCCACAAACTACAATCACTTAATGACTCGACTTAGGTGAGGATATTGAACTTCATCAGCAAAACACTTGTGTACATTGCTGCAGTTTTTATTGTTCTTGATATTGTATTAATTTAAGAACTTTGAAGTTCATAGTTTCCTTTGATTTCATTTCATGTGGCTCTTAAAGTTATGATAACGTGGTTTGCGTTATATTTTAACACTTGTCCATGTTTACAATCTGTGATAGTTATCTAAAGTCGATTGATTATTCAATTAAAAAATCTACATTTGTTTGTATGATTGACATAATTATTTTAATGACATTGTGTGACCACAAAGAGCCACACATGGAGTTTCAAATACAAAACTTTTGAAACACATATTATTCTTTCAAACTTACATTGTACTTCTATCGGTTGAATTGCTGAAATGCCGATGGGATCTGCTTCATTGCTTGCTCTGCATGTAATCCACTGACCATTATTATGTCTGACCACTGTGTACCGCAATATAGATTTTGTTGTATACATGTCTGTTATGGACTCATATGTAATTTTCTGAGTTGAGTAAGATGTTATATTTTTATCCGCCATGAACCAATCCAATAAAGCGGTTGGACGATTTCCAGTACTTGTGCACGATATTTCTAGCTGTTCAGTGTCCTTTAAAATCCCAGGATCACGATCAAATACAGGTGCAAGAGGTTTAACTGAATAAGAAGTAAGACAGTGTAATGCATAGACCAATTTGAAAAAAATGATATTCAACAACGAATTCATATACTCGTAACAGAAAACAAATTGTGTAACAGTCGTGCTTACTTCAAAACATTTCTTGATAAGCTAAGGAAACACTAGCACTGGGTTACTTTATTTTATCCTGCAGTTGGGTGTTCTACTATACAGATACATCCCTACAGATATCGCTATGCTGTATCTGTATACATACAGATATCGCTTAAAAGCTCCGCCCACTGCCGGACTGAGCATTGAATGAATCTGCGTGACCATAGAATGTGTATTGCATTCGCATTTTAATGACATAACAATTGCGAATTTATACGTTCTGTTTGTTTTCAAACATTTTTTTTAAGAGCAATAAGAATCACACCAATTTTCTGATAACATACATTCATTAACAGCCGTCGTTTCTACGATGACAACTATTTATTTTAAAACTTGAATGTGTAAGATTGTGCAACAAAAACAACCATGTCAATTTCAGCATGCATGTTTTAATAGTGAATGTCAAGTCTAAAGCGTAGGACAACTCCTGTTTCAAATTGGACAATGTTTCGATATTTGTTTTTACTGTTGAAATTAGTTGTTATATTAAATTGGATAATTATTCATCTTGAGCAATGTACTATTGTTGACCACTCGAGATTCTTTTTGTGCGAACCCGTCTTCAGGTAAATGTGTGATTAATGTATAATATTACCACACGAGCCTCAAGGGATTTCAAATCGAAAATAAATGAAAAACGCGTTTTTGTGTCTTCCAAAACGCAAATAATATACAGATTTAATTGCAGGATAAAGACAATAACTGTTCAGTGTCTTTAATTATCAGCTGTATTTGTACTCGGCTCGAAACAGATGCAATAGCTCGCTAAAAGCTCGTATACACCTTGTTTCATAGCCTCGTACAAATACAGCTGATATTTAAAGACACTAAACAGTTATTGTCTATATCAGGGATAGCTCTGATAAAGTGTACAGTAAGTCTGTTGTCATATGCTAGGTTCACGTTCGCCGAAAGAAGTACATTTGTGAGTACTGACAATTTTACCATATACGTGGTTTTTTTTGTTTTTTTCAACCTTTTCCCATTTTTCTGTGTTGTTTAAAATGATAGAACCTATGTGTTAAGTATAGCGCCTAACACACCGAAAGGCGTTAATTAAGACTACATTGTACAGTAGCAAAAAAATAGAAAAAATAGTATGATTAGTTTTGATATATTTCAAAGCATATTAAACACTACACAATAATTGTCCAGATTTCTACGGTTAAAAAGAATGCTGTTTTCATAACCAAAGAACTCTTCTATTCTATGCTATATGATACTTCATCTAGAGTTCAAAGATGTTTGTTAGAGAACTCATACTAGAATGAATAAAAAAACAATACATTTTAAGACCATAAGCAGTTTGATTATTTTAGGACTGCATTTACAATAAATTGTTTATTTCTGGCAAAATACTAACAGAATGCTTCATATATAAAAAGGGCAGATGATAAATCTCAAGTAGGCAATTCAGCTTATGATAAGGATAATAAAATACATGTACTGTGATTAGAGTAACAGACATATCTGAACTACAGAGATTCGAAACAATTGTATAAATGCACATGCGTTTACGTACAAGAGGTCCTAAATAGGAATCCAGGTGACAAAAATGGGTATAATACCAGTATGATATAAATGTCAGCAGTCTGCAAAATAAAAAAAGCTCATCAAAATTAATTTTTACTGCATATGTGAGGAAGCGTTATCAGTGGTGATACAAAGATGCATTGAATGTGTACTTACGACTGAGGTAAATGTATGCTTTTGTTGATAGGTATGTGCTCAAATAGCTGTTATTTGCAGCACACTGCACTGTACTATTGTCAAAATCTCTGGTTATTTTCTTTATTGTATGCACAACAGACTGTTTACCTTGTGCAACCTCTTTATTTCGTACTTTGAATGTAAGTAAAAGGGTCTGTTGATCTCCATTTGCTTCACACTGGATGTGAAAGTCTTGACCTTCTACTCCATTCAATCTGTTGTAAATTGTTTTATTCAAAAGTTCAAGGTTGTCCACTGGCTCCATCAATATGGAAAAAAAATATAATTTATTTGTTCTCTGTGATTGACAAAGATCGTATTAAGTATTGAAAAATCATATAATTGTGTTATATCTTAAAAAAAACACCTTTTCTTGACAAGATAAGTTAAACACATAATCCTACAATTAGTGCACTCTATGGCGATTAGACAACATGTTTGAGTTTTATTGAGGACCAAACAAAAAAGTCACGTACAGGTCAATGTACGACAAAGTGTTCGTGCGATTTTAAAAATGTTTGAACGATTTTTGAAATCCTTAAAAGAATTTAGAAAATAGAATGTTCTATTTAAAATCAATAATGCGATTGTTTGAAACTTGCTTGAACGATTTTGAAATCGTTTGTATTATCTATTTTAAATATTATGTATGTTTTTCTTAATCTCTGGAGAGTACAATTTCACAACCCGTTCAGACAATATTCTATTGTAGTCTTTACATTTTTTTCCGAACCTTTTATACAATTTTGAGGACTGATTTGTACCATGTATTATAAGAAAATCGTTAGAACGAATTTATCAATTGCTTGTACAATAGATCTGCAAAATAATGATTGAAAAAATCTTACAAACGATTCAAACAATTTTCTGAATTGAAATATTTTTGAAATTTAAAAACAATTTAAAAAATCGTACAAACAATTGAAAAAATTGTACTCGATGCGCTTCAACTTTGTACTTTTTGGCTTTACGGCTTTTTTTTTTTATCTGACCGTCACTGTTGAGCCTTGTGAAGACGGAACGCACGTCTGACTTATAAAATTATAATCCTGGTACCTTTGATAACTTATTATACATACAGCAAAATGTACAGCAAAATGCACAGTAAAAGTCAATTTGAAATAGTTCACAAAAATGAACCAAAGTTCAAAAATGGTTACTGATCCTTTATGATCATTTTCTATTCTACCAAAAGATGGTGTCTGATCTTTTTTTTTTACCAGAAATATAAATATGATGCATTTATCACACAGTGTGAATAAGCTGCTAAAACAATTTAAGAAGCCTTATCAACTGCATTGTAGTAGTAAGAAAGCCATTACTAAGTATTTTTTTTTAGATCATTTCACATTTCAAACCGTACGTGCATATGGGAAAACAGAAACGAACAAATATTCTGAATTATTACCTAAAACAATTCTTTGGATGTTTTAGATAAATTGCGGGCTTTTGATGGTCCTTTTGATTCTGTTAATAGTTTTGATTTTTCTACTCTCCACACTACATTTCCACTCTATCTTATTAAACAAAAGTTTTCCTATTTAATTAAATGGTCGTTTGGTAAAGCTGAATGTAGATATATTTGCATCAACTCATTTAAAGCCTTCTTCTCTAATGAGAAAGGTAAATATGCTAGATATACTTACTGGATGTGTGATGAGATGATTGAGGCTGTTAATTTTCTCCTTGATAATATTTACGTACGTTTCGGCAACAAAGTTTATCGACAGGTTGTAGGTATCCCCATGGGTACTAATTGTGCCCCTTTAATATCAGACTTGTTTTTGTACTGTTTCGAATCACAGTTTATGACTAAACTAAGTAAAGACCCGTCGAAATTGCATTTAATTGATAAATTCAACAACACTTACCTTTATCTTGATGATATTTTTTTTCGTTAAATAATCAATAATTTTCTCAATATACTGCTGAAATTTACCCCAAGGAAATTACTTTAAATAAATCAAATGTATTCGGTAATAACTGTCCTTTCCTGGATTCAGATATTTCGGTTTTAAACGGGAAACTACACACTAAAATTTTCGACAAAAGAGACGATTTTTCGTTCCCTATTGTTAATTTTCCATTTTTAGATGGTGATGTCCTTTGGCACCATCTTACGGTGTTTATATTTCACAACTTGTTCGCTACATGTATGCCCGTGTCTGTTGTGACGTTTTTGATTTTAACGAACGCAACCTATGTATTACTGGTAAATTATTACTTTTACTAAATTTTTCCATAGATATAAAGATTTGGTTTTGAAGTTTGGTTGTACCTGTAGAAAACTTATTTTTACAGAAATGTTGTTAACCGTGCCCGGAAATTTAGAAATGATCCATGTAAATTTGTTGCTCCTTTAAATAAACTTTTTCTTAAAGGTTACCTATTCAACACTGTGATAAGATCATTGAATATTGTTTTTATTGGTATAAATATTGACTTTGTTATACGTAGATTAAAAGCTTACTAAATATTACTAGTATGTTATATACATATACATTTTCATGAATCTACAATCTGTCGATACATGTAATTTGGCATTGCACAAGGTAATGTTTATGACGTCTTTACACTAAATCAATTGTATGTTGGATGTGTACAAATTGATTGCTTAGTCTTAGAGGCATGTTTTTTTTATTAGTTGTTAATGGCTTTGAACTAGCTGTCAGATAACTGCGAGTACTCCTAGATCTGTTCATTGTGTCTTTTTGTGTCGGGATGTATACGTACCCGGCCACGTCCACTTTTATTTTTTGTCTATCTGACGAGTTAAGCCTTTTTCAACTGATTTTTATAGTTCGTTCTTATGTTGTACTGTTATACCACTGTCCCATGTAAGGGGAAGGTTGAGATCCCGCTAACATGTTTAACCCCGCCACATTATTTATGTATGTGCCTGTCCCAAGTCAGGAACCGGTTATCCATGGTTGTCGTTTGTTTATTTGTTACATATTTTTTTTCGTTCATTTTTTCACATAAATAAGGCCGTTAGTTTTCTCGCTTGAATTGTTTTACATTGTCTTATCGGGTCCTTTTATAGCTGACTATATGCGGTATGGGCTTTGCTCATTGTTGAAGGCCGTTCGGTGACCTATAATTGTTAATGTTTGTGTCATTTTGTTCTTTTGTGGATAGTTGTCTCATTGGCAATCATACCACATCTTCTTTTTTATATTTACTGTTTTATTATTCACTTTTTTTTGCCATTTTTTTATTCCATGGTCTATGCACTGGAAGTTATCTTTCTATTGCACATGTGTGCAGTCAATTGCACTGACCTTTTATGACCTCTTATTCTGAAATCTGATTAGTTGAAAGGTATTCATGTTGTCCAATCAAATTGGTTTTTTAAACGTTCTCCGTTAAATTTTTAAGAATATTTAATATGTTGACTTTAATGATTTCTTGTCATTTAAATTACTCTGATTTCATATCCGTTTTATTGAAAAGTATTGGTTGTACATGTATTCTCCTTACACATCATAATTAATACAGTTGTTACTTTCATGTGTTTTATTTCTAAGAATTTGTTAGAACTGACTCCACCATTTTCTACATTTGAAAATGCCTGTACCAAGTCAGGAATATGACAGTTCTTGTCTATTCGTTTTTGATGCGTTTTGTTATTTGATTTTGCCATGTGATTATGGACTTTCCGTATTGATTTTCCTCTGAGTTCAGTATTTTTGTGATTTTACTTTTTTCAGTATATATTAGGCAATAATAGTTATCAAAAGTACCAGGATTATAATTTAGAATGCCAGATGCGCGTTTCGTCTACATAAGACTCATCAGTGACGCTCAGATCAAAATAGTTCTTAAGCCAAACAAGTACAAGGTTGAAGAGCGTCAAGTATAAAATTAAGAATGAAAATTTGAAAAGAGTAAAAAAAGGTAACAACCCGACCAACCCGTTGGCTTCGGGCTATAGAAAAATGAGATGATCTTCATTACCTCGGGAAATATATTTTGATCTATTGCATAGTTACATATTAAATAACTGTATACTATTAACCAGTGTACTTACGTATCGTATATAAAGTATAACGTGCGTAAATGGCATCTCCTTTTTCGTTATTATCAGTACATAAATATTCCCCTTCGTCAGTTTTTGTTACATTATGTATTATCAAATAGTAGACTCGGCTGGAACTATTCACGTAAACTTCTAGTCGCTCATTAAGCTGGTTTGGTAGATTTTTGACTATGTTTGTATGTACACTTAACTGGAGCTGATTCGAGCCATTTGTTTGTCGAATCCATTCCAAATACCATTGTTTATATCGATATGAACAATTTAATGTCACAGTAGACATGTGTCCAGTGTAAATAGTTGATCCATACAATTTGGCTGAAATAATGATGTAAACAAATGTGTACGCAATTGATGAACAAAAAGATCAGCAAGTAACTTTTTGAAGATCTGTCGAAAGATTTAAAATCGTTGAAAATTTAAGTAACTCAACATTTCATAAACGGCTGTAAGGAAAGATGAGCTCCTTTAAAAAAGAAAACACAAGTTAGGTATGTTATGTTCAAACTACTTAAACAAAAACTTTATATTTTGTGTAAAAAAACGTATTATCATTGTTTACAATTAAGAATATAGAAATCCCTTTTTATATCCTCTATACTGACCAACTGATCATTATGTTCTATGCATACATACATATCTTACTTTTTGTGTATGAAATCCATTGAAACAAAAACAATTTTTTTTTAAAGATCAATCATCAGTTATAGTACGGTTTATCATGGTTTGCTGGTTTTTGACAATATCAGTAGCAACTGACTAACAGCAGGGTCAATAATGATATAACTTTTCTTGCCATACCAGAATTTTGATGCATCGGGTGTGAATTTTCTTTATATAATCATAATGATTGAAATAAAATGCTATCTTACTGGTCAAAACCTAATTGATTTATGATTTAATGCCAATCTAGCTAAAGTATCCCGATTGCACTTGTATGCATTGAATTGAAGTTTGTAAGGTTCAAAAGGGAAAATCCTTCCATATGCAATATGACAAATTATTTTTTATCATGAAAAAGGTGTCTGATTTGAACACATGTTGTTCCAGTTATTTTCAAAATCGTGTCTGATTTCCAAAAACATTTTTAGAATAAATTGGAAAGAAGTTGTGATTTCTAATTAATGAATTAGGGTTGCATACTTGTTGAAAGGATTATGAGAGAACTGAATATACTGTGGATTCATTATTATTAGTGGCATACCAATGTTCGTTGCTTTCGTGGGTACAGTTGAACAACGAATTCAAATGTTAAACGAATAAAATATTTCCAATTGTATACAGAGATTGGCAAAACAACGAAATAAAATATCCATGAAAATGCCAGTCTTCAGTAATCAACGAAAATTGATACCCACGAAAATTAATGAATCCACAGTAATAGGAGAAAACTGATCCATGGTTTTGGAGGTCAAACCAATTTGCTTGAGAATCTTTAAAAAAAGAAATGGGATTTTGTAAATAAAAAGAAGCTTGTGGACATCACAATCTAGCAAGTAATTAATTATCAATTATATAATATTTATGTTATAATGGATTTATCGCAATTTGAAAGATAGTCTTTCTTTCATTTCGTTCCTCATAGTTTTCAGAGCTGGACGAATGAAACTATAATAGTCTAAAGTTATCTGAATGGCGAGGAAAAATATAATTTTTCTGAATTTTATATGAACAGGGTCCGTATGTTTAAAAGCTACTTATGTTTTTTTCCCGAACGGACGGATTATTTACAGGTTTTACGATAAACTAGTACTTCGATTGAATTTTTCAACTAGGTTGGTTTTAGTCAAAAGGACCCTGTCTTGTTTCTGTAAGAGGCACCCGATACTAGATACTAGATACCAAGATTATTTGGTATTATTATTAAGATTATAAATGGTTCATGTCACTTCCACCAACAAGCTCAACCTAATCTAAATTATTTTAAGTTATATGTGGCTAATTTTAGAAAACAAAAAAGTGTTTGGTATTTATTAAAGCAGTCTAAATAAATCGCATATTTTGTCAGTATATAAGTAAATATTGCCACACATTCATTGCCAAATAGTCTCAAACTTTATATATTTATGCAAATCACTAAACTGGTTGTTTACTGCTATTGTACAATTCAAAATGGCGATAAACAGTTAATTTATATAAAATTGAGCCCTTTATTTTTTCACATGGTACATGTCATACTATTCTCATTGTTAAAGACCGTACGGTAACATATAAGTGTTTATTTATGTGTTATTTTTGTCTCTTGTGGAGAGTTGTCTCATTGACAATCATCCCACATAATCTTTTTTTTTTTATATATAACTAAATATATTATTTTTTTTTATAATTTTCGAGTTTAACATCAGTCTCTTTGCAACGTAAGTTTGCAGTACTTACTGAATGTGAAACTTGTCAATATCAAACTTTACCTCCATTTTCTCAACAATATCAACATTATGTATCATGGTTTGTGTTTATGGCATCGTTTTACCATTTTTACAAAAATGCCTGATCTTAAATATTCTTTCATAATCTTTCATAATCAATTGTCACTTTGCATAATTTATGTTTCCGTTATATAAGCGTAAATTTCTTACCACCCAGATAAAACATGAGAAATTAAGAAACACGAATGCGAAGGGCCAACCAAAATAACACATTAATAACAGATGCAACCATGGTCAAAGTAATAGACGCTTACATAGCCGTATTTGACACAACCCTTTTCAACGTTTGATCTTCAGTGCTGTACAACTTTGTACTTTTTTTCACTTTCGATCTTTTATAACTGGGCGTCACTGGTGAGTCTTGTGTGGACAAGGCGCAATTTTGGCGTATAACATTTTAAACCTGATTTTTTTATATCTATTTATCATGTGTTACTTTGTCTAATACATAATATATAACATTGCCATTAAAGTGCGAGGTTCTGCATGCCACAAAACCAGGTTCAACCCACCTTTTTTCCTTTAAAAATGTCCTGTACCAAGTCAGGAATATGGCCATTGTTAAATTATTGTTCGTTTCTGTGTGTGTTACATGTTAACGTTGCGTCGTTTGTTTTCTCTTATTTTTGAGTGTACATTCACATTGCGATAAGACGTGTCACGGTACTTGTCTCTCCCAAATTCATGTATTTGGTTTTGATGTTATATTTGTTATTCTCGTGGGATTTTGTCTGATGCTTGGTCAGTTTCTGTGTGTGTTACATTTTAGTGTTGTGTATTTTAGTATATTGAATTTGGTCAACACAACCTCCACAAAACTTTGATGTCTGCATGTGCCCCGGAAGGGTAAGCGGTTCCTGTTCATTTGTCACACTCAATCGTTGTATTGTTGGCATACTTACTGAGCTGGTGATTTTTTTAAGTATAACCCAACACTTGCTTAACTGTAAATCAGTCAAACATTGGTATATTTAAGAACCATTGATAAAACTCACGTTATTTCACAGCAAGTATACACATGCAATTTTCAAAATAATTCAGGACCGTTGCAATTTATTCCGAAACAACAAAAGTAAACTTAAAACTGTCGTACCTGAACTCAATTTTGAAATCCATAAGAACATAATTAAATGTGAAATGTATTAACTAATGTGTAGCTTAAAATTTAAATAACGAACCGACCTAGTCTTAACTCTTTAACAGTTAGTGTTAAAATCGTCAATGACTAACTTGAACAATACGATTTGGTTAAACAGTGTAAAGTTATTGCACTAAAAGAACTCTCTTCTACAATCAATCAGGTAATAATTTCACAAATTGAATTAAAAAAAAAACTTGGCTGATACATTTGATAATGCGACGACTAGTGCATGTATTCAGACTTACAAACAAGTAAAACAATTTGAATCATCAGCACGAAAATAACAATTATAATCAGATGAAACTCACCCATGAAATGTATAAGCAGCATAATTTCAAATGTGTTTGACATATTCACTGTTTTCATGGTTGTCATAAAACTTCCTTCTTAAGGATGTAGAGGTAAAATGAAAATTTTAATACTAATCATTGACGAAAAATCCACAAAATATAAGTCATAAATGTTCAATTACTGTTTTATAAGTATCAATCACGATCATAAAAATTATATTGCTCCTGATATCAAACAAATATTTTATGACAATGTACTATAAACAATGAAATCGTGATCTAATATACAGAGCAAACAGACCAACAATTATTTTGAATAAATGTAATTAAGACTTCCTAAAAACTACAATGATGTTTGCATTTGAATGCAGTCTATTCTCTTTTGCTAGAACTAGCAACTGTTTTATTTCTGTTGGGTCGGGATGGGGTTTTGGTTCGGATGGGGGGTCAGGCTGAAAGTATGGATTTTTATGACATAATTCAATATACTCGTAAATCTATAGAGAAAGGATGAAACACATTATGATATACACGGTCACAAGGTGAAAAACGCAGTCATGTAACCACTCGTAACAATAAATTAGGGCTATTTCATCCGTGTATAGAGTCTTTTGAATAAAAGGTAAGCTGATCTGAAATTCGGACATTAATCCATTTTACAAAAATATGAACATTATAAAATACGTAAAAACTTTCATTTTCCTTGAATAATAGGTTATTTTTTTTGACAAATTTGTTCATTTACAAAAAATTACATTTAGTTTTAGTTTCATAAGAAGGTAACAACCAATTATTTTTTTTCATAAAAAAAGTCATTTTTTTTTTATTTTGTCCAGTTCTTTTTCTTTTAAAAAGTTACGAATTGAAGAGAAAAGAATACATAATGTTTACATTAACTCGAGTGTGCTTTAGTCACGGAAAGGGAAATTAAGCTACTTCCTTACAGAGAAATCGCATTTAACCTCAGGTGAATATTCGTTTGTATCATAATATTTAAATGAATACAATGTAAATATTGTTTGATTTATTGCGTTGGTACAATAAAATTTTATGATGTTAATCGTCAGCAATTCGGATTTAGTTTGTTAGACAAAAATAATCATGGTTTAACAAAGTTTGCATTGAAGTTTGAACAGCCCACTTTTTAGAAATTTTTCTTTTTAATATTTAAAAAATTTGTCAATTGATGCTCATGAAATTCAATTGATAAAAATGGGATAATGAATAAAGTTATACTTACATAATATAACACAAAGTGATATCAGTCTGTTTGCGGTATAGTTGTGGTTATCAATGAATATGAATAATTTAGAACATAGGAAATGGGAAAGAAATAAAGATTAATTTGAATGACATACGAACATTTTTTGTAGACGTGCATGCTCTAATACATACATGTACAAGGAAAACCTTGAAAGATAGTATTCCTAATTTCAAGACTCACAAAATAAAAAGACCAGTTCAAACTAATAATGTAAGATTGCAAACTTAACATTTGTTGATTTTGTTTATTCTATTTAAATCATTATGGCCATTAAGCTCTCAAAGTTGTATGATTTGGATGTTCAAACTATTTGCCAAGATAGTACTTGTTCATGGAAACTTTGTGGAAAATTGTTAAAAGCATTTTGCTTTATTTTCTTATAATTAACATGATTAATGGAAAAGGGGATTCATATTCGTCGTTATCTGTGCAACAAATACAGATGACGGCCAACCAACTCGTGATGTCGTTCGAAAATTGTTCTGCGGGTTGCTTTCAAATTGAACACATTGCAGTTTTTGTTCAAAACGCTTCTCGTTTGTTAAATAACAAGTAGCCTTATATATAACGGAAAAAACTTGAAAAGAAATACACATCCTGAATATCGGAGATATATACTAGTACTCCATATATAGGATGTTAAAATTTTTATACATACAAGACTGAATGTTCACAATTCAGAAGCTGGAATCCTCTTTTGTATCATAATTTGTACTTTGGCTTTACTTTTTGGACCTTTTGGATTAATGCTCTTAACCTTTATATAAGCTTTGGATTGCAAATATTTTGGCCACGAGCATCACTGAAGAGACATGTATTGTCGAAATGCGCATCTGGTTCAAGAAAATTGGTACCGTTAATTTTATTGTTTTCTCAACTAACCCTTATTTTCAATTTATAGATGTAAATCAAAAAGTTTAAACAGCCCATACTGTACATGTAATTCATGTATCTTTTATTTCAAATTGCGCGTACAACCTAGTCTTCCTACTTGAAATTATCTAATTATAGGACATCATTTATATGGTTGGACTTTAAGTCTTCTCAAGACGTTCCTCAATGAAGTCTGCCTCATATGAATTATAAACAAACAAGTCGACAACAATAGGATTACAGTTGATTCCTTTGCGAATATAGATTGCTTGTTGAAAAAAACACACATTTTGAACGTTAACGAGCTGTTGTCAAACATCTGTGTAATGTCAGAGCATTTTTTGTTATAATGAAAATGGTTTTCTAAAACGAGTTTACCCTCCCTGAGACAAGCCACGTGTACAATGTATCTACGTTTGTAATAATCAAACAAAGAAACACCAATATGTTGTGTTTTAGTATGATTGTAGAATCTTGTATATAGGGCAAAAATGTGAACTGTTTTAATACAATTGCAAGAGTAAATATATGTTTGATGTAGTATAACAGTACTTTGGAATTTTAAGTGCCTAAATCTGATTACATCACACATAGGGTATATAGTTTCAAATTGAACCAAATCTTTAATTTGTGAGAAAACTAAAGTCTATAATTGAGAATGTCTAATACTTGAACGACCAGGCAAGATAATCCTGTGTGTCTATGTTATTTATGTATCCAATGCAGTGAAGGAAGGTCTAGTTTTTCCTCTTTGCTTTAAATTCTACTGCATCATCAGAACAGACCTATGATTCTCCAATGAA
The DNA here is from genome assembly GCF_963676685.1 of Mytilus edulis. Classification (NCBI taxonomy): domain Eukaryota; kingdom Metazoa; phylum Mollusca; class Bivalvia; order Mytilida; family Mytilidae; genus Mytilus; species Mytilus edulis. Next base: position 82,247,484 of record NC_092355.1, on the reverse strand, counting down.
TAAATTCATCATTGATACCAGGATTGACATTTTATATTTGCACCAGACGCGCGTTTCGTCAACAAAAGAATTGTCATCGCATAAATCCTTATGAAGCAGTATATATTATGTGCTTTACATATAAAGGCGTTCTTGTCTGGGCAGATACAAAGTAAAGCTTTGAAAAAGACAATCTGGTTACACTTTATATTCAAACAAATAGCAGCTTTGTTACTGTGATAGTACCTGTAATATTCCATATTTACTTTTATGAAATAGTAACTATATTAAACGTCGGTGATGTCCAATTCTAAGAAAAGCAATAGCCTCGAAAAGTTGAACAATTCAAAAACATATTTCTAAATATGTATTCTGTCCTTTGCCCTATTACAAAGACTTCGCTGCAGTACGTTTGATTTCATTAGATTACCACCAGTGCATTTGGCGTAACTGCTATATAACTTGTTAATATTGATATGTCAAAGGTACTTAAATGACTATATTAGGAAAAGAAATAAGGCGAGTATTATTCTGGTATTCAGTAATGTAGTATGTTAATGATTTGAAGTATCTAAACCAGTCAATACAACTGTAAATTTGTGATTGAAAGTTCAGTGACAATATTGTTGAAATGCTGTTCTTTTATCTACAATAACATGTACCTTTTCAATGTTTTTATTTATTTCATTGATGGGTAAATTGAGAATAGCTAATTTCATCTCATTTTTTTTAAATTTAATTACAAACATAAGCCGTATTTTTTAATCGTTACTGCTGGAATAATAACATATGCATCATGAAGCTTACTGTCATACCGACATCTAGAAACATGATAAAATTGAGATTGTAAATGGGGGATATGTCAAAGACACAACAAACCTGAATGGATGGCTGTTGCATGCATTTTCGTAATATCCATTTATTGTTTTTCATTCTTATTCGTATCAACGAATTCACATCTTTTAACCTTTTAAAAGGATATATTTAGATTGTCTATTTCACGCTGCTTTTTATGTTGGACACATCACACAAGCCCAGTTGTCAGCATTTCTGTGTTGACATGAAATATCACTGATATGGTCATAATTATAAGTTAACTGTTTACAAAACTATACTAAGGATTTTCTACCTCAGGAATAGATTACCTTAGCTGTGTTTGGCAACACATTTAGAAATATGTTGTCCTCAATGCTCTGCAACTTCGTACTGTATTTTGACTTTTATCGTGTTTTTTTTATTCTATCGCCATCGATGAGTCTTTTGTAGACGATACGCGTGTCTGGCGCAAATACTTAATTAGTTAAAGTCATTGTATAGATTAAAGGTGACAGTGCTCTGCCATTTAGTAGAAACACGATGTTGACATTGACATGGTTCACTAGGAACATCATAGTCAAATGAAAGGGGCACCCACAACATATAAAACATGTTTCATCAATCGGAACAGGTACAGTGACCATCATTTACAAACAAGTCGTCGAAGAGACAAATAACAAATACACAAAAAACTATTTTTTTTAACCACAAATCCCGTTCAAAACGTGGTGTGTGCTTGGGTTGAGTAATCCCGTCGCTTTGTGTAAGGTGTGTAAACATCCAAATGGACCATGCAGTTTTAACCGGTACATAATTAGTCATTGCACATTGACAACTTTGTACACGCCAATTGTCTTTCGTAATAAATGACCAAATTTATCACTCAGTTTCATACATTTTTTCTTACCTTATATTGAAAACGAATATGAAAATTCTAACAAGAAAAGTCTATTTTTATTTATGCGAAATAAGCACAGTCATTTTAAAACGAAATATAAAAATACATTACAGAAATTTTACCAAAGTCAATTATCCTACGACCACCCCCGGCCCTTACCCGATGACCTTTCTATGTCATTTATTTACTATAAATGTTAGTACATTACCTTTGATTATATATTACTTATTAATACATATTTATAAATTTACACAGTAAAATCTATATAGGTCTTCCACGCGCAAAGATAATATCTAATAAAGTAAACAAAAATAGTTGATATATTAGGGTGAGTAATGTCTGGTTTATTTATAGATCATTGTATTTAACTTAAGCTATTAAAGCTTCTTGTATATTTTAATGTTATATGTCGGAGTTTTTTTTCACATAATCTGCTAAGTAAAATATTTGTTTAGTAATGTTAATAAGTTGAAGATTATTCAAAATGCAGGAATATCATGATAATAATATAGTGTCCATCAATCCATGCTATCCATTTTGACTTTACAAATAAAAAATGTAAATATCACATTAGATAATGACAAAATAATGATGTTTACAAAATAGTAAACTATATCATTAGCACGATATTTATGCATTTTGAATGATCATCAACGTATTGACATCCACGTTTACAAAACAGATCAGACTGCCGTTTCATAAAACGATCGTTAGCGTACGTTTGAACGTTAACCAAACGTAACGCTAAAGTTTTATCGGATCAGTGTTTTATAATGAAACGCGTACATGTTTCAGCTCGAAAACAGGTGAATATTGTATGAATTGCACTAGTCCGACATACTTATCTGAGCAATTCTTTAAACGTCAAAGACACGTAACATTTCACTATCCGGACACATTAATATGACTATGCCAACCAGTTTTTGCTCATACGACTTATAATCGAATTCTCTGTGGTGTTGAATTGAACAAAAAAAGAAAGGGTATACAAAAGCCACTAGTTTGGCCCTTCTTTCAATTGCTTGTATGCCTATACACGGTCGGACAACATAATGTATGTGTTTTTACAATTATGTCTTAGACATTGACATTATGGTTTTAAGAGAGGCAAAAGATACCAAAGGTACATTCAAATTTATAAGTCGAAAATAAACTGACAACGCTATGGCTAAAAAGGAAACAGACCAACAGAAAACAACAGTACACAAAGCATCAACCACAAAATAGAAAACTAAACACTGAACAACACGACCCACTCCATATCTGGGTGTGAGCTCAAGTACTTCGAAAGGGTAAGTTGATCCTGCTCCACACTCGGCACCATTCTAATTGTTCACATCTGTAAACACTCGTTGACAAGTCTTGTTTGAATGTTGCTACATAAAAATAGAAGTTCACAATGGAAAGCATTTCTTTTGTCGTAGAATTTTGTTCTGAACCGACCCTTCAATTTCGAGATGCTATCGTAGAAATGAGTAAGACTTAACTGTTTTTATTGTTTCTGTTTTCAAGTGCGATTGGATAGATGCATTAAATACAGCCGCAAAACTTTGTATGATTTAGTGAGAGGACATTATTTATATAGCGGAAAGTGAAATTTAGGGATTATGCATGCTTTTTATCCTTTTCATTGAGAAGCTCATGTATGAAATCAGCTTAGTTTTAAATGCTTGAAAAGGCTTGAAAAAGTTTAAAAAAAAATCAATTTCAAGGGCCACATGTTCTCTTTTGTCATATCACACTTTTCTAAATGAGCCAAAAATACCAAAGTGACATTAAAAATCATAAGTCGAAAATAAACTGACAATGTAAGTAAGTAAGTAAGTAAATCGTTTATTATAGTGACATGTGTAAGTCAGCATAAATATATAAATTTGTACAAAATATAATTACATGTATAATACACCCGGCACAAAGGACCAATGTCTTGGCAACAAATATAAAAAGAATGACATACAAACAAAAGTACACACAGCTAAAGACGAAACAATACAAACCCCACCGAAACCAGGATGATCCCAAGTGCTCTGATAGGGTAAGCAGATATTGCTCCACATGTGGCACCCGTCATGTTTCTAATGTAAGTACACACCCGATGAAAGGATTGATTCGGTAGTCGTTGGATTAAAATTCCAAGATCCGTTATCAAAGATTCAATTAGTGCTGACGAATGTTTTGAATTCGAGATTATGATTATGAATAATAGCTATCTTTGATATAACACTGATACCTCAAATTTATCATATCATAAATTTAATCCGTGACATCAAATTTTAAAATTTGTGATGAAAACTATATTCTGTGAGCTAGATTTTTTAAATGCATGATTTAAAATTCAAATTATATAGATAAAGGAAGATGTGTTATGGGTGTCAATGAGACAACTCTCCATCCAAATAACAATTTATAAAAGTAAACCATTATAGGGGTCGAGGCACAGTCTTCTCTGTTTTTTATATGCGGATAGGTAGATTTCTCATATTTTCAAGTCCTTGTAAACAATCGACTTGATTTTACCCGCACTTTTTCAAAATCAATATAACATGATACACTTTGATAAATATGATTGTCATCAAACTGTATCTATTGATAAAAGAAACACTAACAGTGTATATAACAAAAGATCAAAATCCCTGGTCTAGACATATCTTATATAATTTGAATACATAAAGTTATAAAAAAAATTATTATGTATTAGATTTTATAATAAAGATTACTTACAATATTGTTCTAACTTCCAAAGTTTTCAGTATGTGGATTTATGTGGCAATATCAATTTTCCTGTGGCTGTTACTTAAATGGTATCGAAATAAAGAAATAATCGGTAACTATGGAAACCGGTATATTGTTATAACAGGCTGTGACTCAGGATTTGGATATTCCCTCACAAAGAAGTTAGACGAACTAGGATTTAATGTTTTTGCTGGATGTCTAACGGGTGAAGGATTGGCCAAATTAAAGGAAGAGACATCGTCGAAAGTCAAACCTGTCATGCTTGACGTATTAAAAACTGATAGCATCGAAAGAGCTTTTGAATTCGTTCAATTGAATTTGCCCCAAAATACAGGTAATGAGCTATATCTATTATGTTGTACTAAACAAGATTATTTCATTAAAATCAACGATATATAAAAGCATCATGATAAATGTTATCTACTAATTTGAAAAGAGCTTGCTTCTATACATTATAGGTGTAAAAACAATCAGGCAGATCAAGAAAATAACTACGGATTTTCTGAAATAAGAAAACAAATCATAAGAATACCATAGCACTACAATAAATATATATTTAAACATTACTTGCTTATTTTGGGATGATACATGGATAATGTATGAGATGTTTACTTTTCGTCGAAACTATTGGTCTTCTTTTCCAAAAATCATTTCCTTTCCTTGTATATTTATTGATTTGGTTTTTTTTTTGTCTTGCAAGGAATCTGGGGAGTAGTTAACAATGCTGGAATAGCCGGACCTGTTGTTCCAATTGAATGGTTAAGCAAAACAGACTATGAAAATGTATTTGAAGTAAATACTTTAGGTATGGTCGAAACAACCCGTATCTTTCTTCCATTGGTTCTCAAAACTAAAGGTCGAGTTGTCAACATCACCAGTGTAGCAGGGCGTGTAGCTGTATTATATGGTCCGTACGCCGTATCTAAGCACGCTGCTGAGGGGTATTCTGATGCGCTAAGGTATGACGTTAATAAAAACTGCCATAAAAGCGCATGAAAGAATCCCATCACTAAGAACCAAAAAACATTCTAACGAAAGGAGTAGGTCCAGTAAGACCCCATTTTGGCCCCAAAATATAGCAGTTTTACAAAATTGTTAAAATGTAAACTTGTAGTTATTTATTGGACAGTAGAATGCTTCTGCTATATAAATATGGGCTGTTTTTGACAATAAGATGCACATATATCGAGTACTAGCATCATTAAGTCATGCTTAATTACTGAAATCTTCAAAATTCTATCATTTTAGTTAAATTTTAGACGGTTTTCGTGTGAAACGAAAGTAGCCGCATTCGTGTTCATCGTTAATACTTAAGTGAAAGTTGTATTTTATGATAATAAATAACATATATAAAGATTAAGAATGAACACGGATGCGGTCACTTTCATTTATGACAAAAACTATCTGAAAAGTGACCTTGTTCGGCATTTTTGGTAGATTTTTCATATTTGAGCTTGAATCGGATCGTTTTTAATGACTCAGTTAACATCTTTCACATAAACTAATTGATTCAAATGAAATAGACACTTTAGTGTTTAAAAAGTGGTAAAAATCTTACGTCAGATGAACCTGAAATTTGAGGTCAAAATGGGTCCTTACCGGACCTACTCCTTTGAAGTCAAACTATTGCTGCCGAATATATGAGTAAAAGGAGATACATGGTAATAAACGGTACACTCACTTTATCAGGAAGGCAGAATTGAAGTGACAAACTGAGGAGTAAATGTCACATTTAAATTGAGAATGGAAATGGGGAATATATATCATTTAAATATAGAAACACCTGCTATTTTGAGGCGTTTGAGACGCGTTTCGAAAATCTGACCTCATCTATTGGTTGTTTTGAGTTATGAATTAATATAGATATCTGATAGTATAATGCTTGTTCCAATACATGGACTTCCCACATTACTCAGCAACATTTCAATATAGGATATTTATTAGGATAACTTCCACACTGATGATGGTTTCTGTGACTAGAAAAGCCGAAGTGATCCATTTTCTCCAATTCCCCTTAGGGTTTGCAATTTTACAGAAAGTAAGTTTTGACCGTAAGCGGGTTTTTTGCTCTCTCATTTATGAATTGAACCTTGTTTTAAAGTCCACCGTTTTATACAACAATTTTAAGTCCTATTTATCATTTAGAAATTTGAACAACATGTTTAACCGTGATAAATTTCCTTTTGACAGCATGTTAATTGTAAGAGATAAAGGATCAATTGGTCTAAATGTTCCGTTCCTTGTCTTTCAGACGCGAGTTGTACAAAAGAGGGGTATCAGTTCATATCATTGAACCCGGGTGTTTTCAAACTCGTATTACAGATCCTGATGTCACCTGTAACACAATAGATGTTTACTATGACAAGCTTCAAAAGAATATACAGGATTACTTTGGACCTGGATTTCTTAAACAGTGTAAGTCTGTAAACAGTTTTTTATTCCTTTGAATTGTAAAGATTTATGTTTTATTAAAACCATTGAAAAGGATTGATGAAACAAATTAATCATCTTTATAATCCTAAAAAATGGTAATATTGAAACAAATCAATATTTTATAATTTGAAACATCCCCTTATCAAGAGCATCTGATATCATAATCTGATAATCTGATAGTCATATCACCACGACTGTCAGTTTTTAATTTTTGCTATTATTTGTCAGTGTATCTTTGACTAATGAATGGTTGTCTTTTTTAGTAGCATCCAAATCGGTTTTTACTTATCCTTGATATAATTTAGTAATTTTATTCTGGTGATGATTAAGAATCCAAGGACATTAGATGTTTGAAGTTGTTCAAAGCATTAACTGTATTTTTTAAAAATAAATGTGAAAATGTAAAAACAAATTAAGAAAAAATATCACTAAGACAGCAACGTTATACTTGTATGTAAAACGAACTCAGAATTAAAGAAAATGACAAGTTGTAGACAGCCTTTAACATCGGTATATACATTTGTCACCAATCGTTCTAAATATATCATGAACAAAGAAAAGGCGATAGAGATAACCACTGACAAATTTTCTGACATGAAGAAGCCAGATAGGTATGCAGTTAGAGGAGCAGGATCTGCTTATCCAACCTGAACACCTGTAATCACCACAAGTTTTTGATGGGGTTTGTGCTGCTTAGTATTTTTTTCTATTGTGTGTCTTGTGTACTGATATTGTGTGTTTGGTTTTTCTTCTTTTTTAAGCTGTGGCGTTCTCAGTTTATTTTCTATCTTTGAGTTTGAATGTTCCTCTAGTATCGTTCGCGCTCTTTTATGATTATTCAACTTTCCACTATTATCATGATCAATTAAAAAATTCCATGAGGATGACATTATAAAGGCACTTAAAAGTTATAACTGGCTAGAAATATATTAATGATGTAAAATATAACAAAAGACGTAAAAAAATATGAACGCATCAATTATCTTTTTGAATGGATGCTTGTTCTTTAATGGGTTACTCTTCTTGCACAATGTAAATAGCTTTATTGTGGCTAAGCCGCAAGTAATTTCAGAAATGTACAGATTAGGAAAATGCAGTCTGAATACCAATCAGACAACTATTCATACCATGGTAAACGATATAAGTTAAGTTATGTGTGTTTCGTTTGATATTACATGAATGACATACAGTGTCCTGATAGGAAAACAACGGACATTTGTAATATCTGTATTAAAATGACTTCTGAATAAATTTTTCGTTTTTTTAATGGTTGTTTGTATGTTGTTTTTGTTTGTTATCATTTAAGCTATATAATGAACTATAAATTATAGTTCTCATCTATCGAATGAAAATTTACGACAGTGTACACTATTAACACAACTGATATATAAATACATTCAGATCAACGAATGTCCATGCTTGTGTCTTAGAAATGTTAATAAATATATATATATATTGTGATAATTTATTTTCAGATAAGAAATCGGTCAAAAAAGGGCTAACTACTGGAGCGTGTTCTAATATTGATCATGTCATTAATGCATACGTCCATGCCTTGACAGCCAAGTTCCCTAAACATCGATATTTAGTAGGATGGGATGCAGGATTGTTAGTGCATATCCTTGGTCGATTACCAGAGTTGATTGCTGACTATATATTTGCTTTCAATATACCAATTCCTGATTCAGAGAAGACTAACTTAGGATAATCATGATGCAATTTTCTATTATGCATTTTCTCGTCGTTTGTGTTGTGAAAGGAGATATTTTATTTCTTCATGAGTAAACTTTTCAGAAATTTGTTTAATCAGTCCTTATAAAAATGATGAGCACATCAGAAGACTCACTTGTCTATGCATGTTCAACATTATTACTTTTTCTAAAGATCAAATCAGTCTTGATATGCGGTTTATTCAATCCACTCTTAGGTTTGATCTGAGAGCCATACTCGATGAAATTTTGCACAATTTTATTACAATTTATTATTTTCTGTCGGTCGGACTCACAACCGTCGACAAATGGCGACGAGTAGAAAATGTATGCATAGATGGTTTTTATCCTCCAAATATACTTGTTTGGATCGAGTATTTCCGATGAAGGTAAAAGAGGGACGAAAGATACCAGAGGGACAATCAAACTCATAAATCGAAAATAAACTGACAACGCCATGGCTAAAATTGAAATGACAAACAGACAAACAATAGTAAATGCTAAGAAATATATTTCGTGAGTACATGTATTGGTATACTCTACTAATGTAACTACACTTGATCTGTAGCTCTACTAGTGGAACTATTTTAACTTTCTAATAGCATACTATCAGTGGTGAATTTTGACATTTAAAGTTTCGCTTAAGTTATTTCCTTTTTACCTTAGAAACGTATTTTTGATTTCAAACAAGATTAAAGAGAAACTATCAATCATAAGTATTTATATTATAAAAAACAAATCGCCCATATGTGCATAAACCCTAAGGCTTCTTTCAATTTCACTCCTATTGTGAAGCGTTGCTACATAACATCCTTTTAAGAACCTGTCATCCATGTGTAGGGCGGAGCAACAGTTTTAACTAAACAAATATCTTAATACAAACTGTGTATTTTACAAACCTTTTAAGATCTTTTAGGGTAATTAATTGATGTTGCTCATAACTTATAGAAAAAATACTATGATTTTAGTCCAAATATGGTAAGTTACGCCTGTTACAGCTTCATAGCTAAATCACAAGTAATCTATTTGCACTCAAATGGGCAAACCATGTCAGCTAATCATTTATAAAAAAATTAACACTAGCTTAGATGATTTCAAATTTCAGTTTTTCTATTTTTGTCGTACTCATTGAAGACTTAGGTTATTTTTAAATTCATAAGTATCTTCCGGTTAGTATTTGATGTAAACATATGATGTACATATAGTCTAGTGACCTTCTAATCAGCACTTGAGGTAAGCAAAAAGTTGTGTTATGTAGTTTTTTTAATTTAGTAAAAAAATGGCATATTTTTGCTATGTTTTGTGAAGAGTTAATTAATAATTATAACCACATCAATAATTATTCATGTCAACAACGAAATACCAACTACTGAGCTATGCAAAGCTAGGATTGGGGTGTGTATGTTTTTAATAGACTGATATTATAAGTTATCTACGTTCATATCCGTAGATATGGATATTTTAACACCCTGAAGTACCCCAGTACACCATGAGGCGTAGCCGAAGGGTGTACAGGGTACTGAAGGGTGTTAAAATATCCATATCTACGGATATGAACGTAGATAACGAATTTATCCCCGGTCTTAGTACGAATCGGGCGAGTTTTATGAAAACTCGGATACAAAGTGTAACGCGAAAACAACGTTTTTTTCATTCTCTAAAAAAGTTTAATTGAAATTTGGAAATTTTACATATCTTTTACGGGGTGTAGGGTACTACCTTTGGTAGAACCCTACAGGTAGTCAAATATAAGACGTTTTTAATACGGAGACAGAGAAACTGGATTGAGTCAAATTTGGCGCCCAATTTTGTGAGCTTTACGCCATAGATGATGTGACGTCAACGTGGGTAATTTGCATAGCTAGGTCAGAAGTCCCATTCCTTGAAAATGTGGCAGTCAAGTGATTCATTTAATGAAATTAGTGTAAATGATCGGCATAATAGGACAAAATCGTTAATGAATTAAATATTTAATTACAAACACCATGGGTAATCTACAAAATTCAATATTTCACAAGGAGCGATCATTGAACTAAGGAAAACTTGCGTGAAGTTCCCCGGGATAATGGTTAGCATGTCCGGGGATATGGGTTAGCAACACCCAGGGGCTATGGGTTTTGTAACGACGTGCGTTAACCAATCAACATCCTAGATATATACTAAGCCGGGGATAATTTGAGATCACCCAAGACATTTAATAAAAAATCGATATTTATTTACAACCGAGTGCTGGTTATACTCATGTCAATTTCCTCCCGGTTTCACATGTATGCAAGTTCTTTTAAACAACCGACTTGATTTCATCCGCAATGTTTTGGAATCAATTTTACATTATTATAAATCCGATGATCACCAAACTGTATCTATTTATAAGGAACAGTGTATGGCAAAATTCATGTCTCTTGTCTAGACATATTCGTCATTATTTCAATACTTGCATTGAAGTTATAAAAAATATAATATTATAGATTTTCTAATATATATCAATTACAACGTTTTCCTACCTTCCAAGCTTCTCATCATGTGGGTTTGTGTGACAATAGTAATTTTTCCTATGGGTGTCAATTAAATGGTTTCGAAATAAACACAGAATCGGTAACTATGGAAACCGGTATATCGTTATAACAGACTGTCACTTTGGATTTTGACATTCTCTTTCAAAGAAGTTAGACGAACTAAAATTTCATGTTTTTTTCTGGATGTCTAACAGAGGAAGGATGTGCGAATTTAAAGGAAGAGACATAGTCAAAAGTCAAACCTGTCATTCTTGACGTATTAAAAACAGAAAGCATCGAAACGGCTTTTGAATTCGTTCAATTGACTTTGCCCAAAACTACAGGTATTGTAATCTATTTCTTATGCTTTACACGTATAGTAATCAATAGTTCAGTATAACAACGATATGTCAAGAGTGTAGCATACTATGTATTTAAACATTGTTAAATTGTATTAAAAGAATTGACAAGAGCCTGCTTCTAAACTGTTCCTATTCAAAATGGGAACCAACATCGATTTCCAGAGAACAAAATGATTGTAAACGCCGAAATTTTTAGATAAGGTCTTAAAAAGCAATAAAGTGCTTCCTCTACTAGAGATGAGGTGAAAACAACGTAGATTATTCAAATAAATTTTCAACTGAAAAATCTGGTTTTAACCAAATTTCACTAATACAGATCACATCATATTGGAATTCGTTGCACATGACGAACTCAATTTCGTCTAGCTCAGTTCGGTTAAACTTTAATAGGCTATCAAAAGAATATAAACTAAGTGCGTTGAAGTGATGTACAGAAAAACAGAAAATAACTGAATAAAATACTTACACGTTACGTGATTGTGACGAGGTGTTACTCAAAACTTAAGAACTGTTTAGTCGTAATTGCTTTGATGTAATAGTTTTATGAAATATTCCGATACCCGCTCTATACTGATCAACCCCGATCAAAGGTGAGCAAGAGGAATGCTGCAGAATTACGGATCACTACATATGAACAATACATATATGTAAACAAACAAGCAGTAAAAAACAAGTATACCAAAAAATACAAGCACGGTACTCTTAGCCAAAAACAATTAAATGAACACAGGCAAACATATATCATATGCACACCATTAACAAGTAATTAGGAGGAGGAGTTTATACCACATAAAAAAAAAACCACTTGATACTTTGATGGATTGAGAAGCGTTCAAATAACAAGACCTAACTCAAATTATTGGTCGTTTTGAATTAAAACTATTATATATATGTCTGACCTTTTTTATGCATGTTTCATTAGTTGGTCTCCCCAGATTGTCAGCAACCTTTTAAATCTGCAGACATACTAAGACTGACATATCGAGAGTTATCTGAGTAAATATTACAGATTGCCAAAGTTAACGCATGATACGTTGAACACAAAAATATATAAATAACTTCAATCTTGTTCCGCAATAAAATAATATCACCATTTTGACATACGGAAATGTATAGAAGGATATTTGTTTGATCTATCCTTTCTGAAGTTGTATTAAAAGCAAATTTTCGGTTTTACTAGCATTAATGGAAATGTTTTTTTTGCTAACAATATATATCTTTCAGAAATTCTGAAGAGTTGTTAGTCACACCTGCCAGATTATATAATAAACATGACATTCAACGAGTCTGTGGCTTAGATGTAGTGTCAATGATTCGACGGAAGTGATTGTATTCATTATGATTACTTTTAAACAGATGAACCTGTACCACTGTGATTAGAAAAGCGAATTTGGTTCCTCTTTAAGTACTATATTCTCCAAATCTCCCTAGAGTGTGCAGTTTGACAGAAAGTAACCCGTTTCGACCGATGACTGACAATACAAATGTTCTCTCATTTAGGAATAGGACCCCAATTTCAAAGCATACCGTCTTATACAAGAGTTTTCAGGTTCAATGGGTCTTAATATTATTGTTTCTTTTCTTTCCGACGCGAATTATACAAAAGAGGGATAACTGTTCATATAATTGATCCTGGATGTTTTAAAACTAGTACAACATATCCCGATGTCATCTGTAACGCTATAGATGATCACTATGACAAGCTTCACTTGGATAGACAGCGCAACTTTGGACCTGGATTTCTTAAACAGTGTACTTTTTTTTTTACAGTAGCTAATACAGTATAACGCTATTTATTTATGTTTATCTAAATCATTAGATAGAATTTTAAAACATAATTTAATTGATCTTTATAATCCTTCAAAATGGTAGGATTAAAAAGAAATCTATGCTTAATGATTTTATATGAAATGAGTTTGCTGTATACCTCCTATTACAAAGAGCATCTGATAATCATAGCACCCCGAATTCTAGCGGCATGTACACAATCCGGTTACTTTAGAATAATGAAATACCGTATGGGTGCCAATGACACAACTATCCATACAACGGCATACGATAAAATATTAAGTTCTGTGTTTTATTTAATATTTACCTGAACGACATACTTATACAAAAACACCAAACAGTCGTAATGTATGTCATAATATGTCCTGTGCATTAGTTTTTCGTTTTTCAACTGCTTTTATAAACAAAAGACGGCTGAAATGTCAACCGACATAACCAGATTCTGACAGGGTGAAATACAATGTAGTCAAGCGGTTCGTGTGTTGAAATGGATGTGGAAAGTTGATTTGTAGTAGTCTATTAATCAGTTGACATATTTTTCAATATTATTTCACCTTAATTCACGATATGAATATTTCTATTCATTACTGACACGTTGTTAGCATAGGTAACACCTTCGGAATCAAACATTAGCCTTAAATATTCAAAGACTGAAACAGACTAATTGAGAATTTAATATAAGTTATCATAACCGTCGAAATGAGTACTGATGAGATTGAAACGTACACTGATCTTTATCATTTCATATACTCTGTTAATAATCACATATCTGTAAGATGCATGCATATACTTAAAATATTTGCCAATGAAAGTGAAGCAATAATTTTGAAATGTTGAATACACGTCTCACGAAATTACATGACATTGATTTGGATGCTGTTGATTTTTTTAAGAATTAATTGAGAAGAACATTCAGTTCAAATCATATGAATAATAAATCTTCACCTGCTTCGGTTTGGCTTTTATACACCAATGGCTTTCAAATATTCGACTCTAAGCGTTCCTGATGAAGGTTTATAAAGAAAAACTATTCTGACACATGAAATTTCTAAATTGTTGTTTTCATTTTATAATACAGTTGCTTGCGACTGAATGGTTTTGTTTTCCTTTTGACCCGTGACAAAACGAAATAGTTTGAATTTCTCTATCAGAGGGATGAATGTGATGACAGACGACTTTTAATGCCCTTTTATTTTTCTAATTTTCCTCTGAAAGAATTTTTCTACGATTTTATGTATATATGTGTTGTTTTGTTGTATAAAGATATTAAGGGTCATTAAAGGAACCAAAAACCCAACATACATAATTTTTTACTGAAGGTTCGTTAAGAAATATTCTTTTTTTGATAAAGTTGATGAAATCGTCCGCGTTATGTGTTAAAATGATACTGAATGATTTTTTTCAAAACTTTATCAGAAGGACTCGCACTGCATCGGATGGTAAGCGATTACCCGAAAGATAGCATTTGTAAATATTCTTATTTTATTTTTAACTTTGATTATTTAAAAGTATAACTTTGATAAATTAAAAGTAAAACATTGATTATTTAAAAGTATTAGCATATTATTGCAATTAACATTTTGTTATATTATATGTTTGTTGTATTTTATTATAAAGTGTCTATTTGATATTTGTATAGGTGTAATACCACCATTGATTTTCCCTATTAGTCTTTGTTAAACTGGCACTTTAAAAAAAATTGTACAGTATTTTCCTTTATTTCATCCAAAGAAATACTTTGCATGTGTAAAGTTTAATCCTTTCCAGTGATACAGTGAAAATTTCACACTACATTGCATTGCATATAAGAAAATAATCATCACCGGAAGTAAACAACCCAATTTTTACACTGTTATTTACTGCTTACCTGCTTTGGTAAATATGTTACCTTAACGTTCCAAAATATTTTATAAGACCATCAATTAAAAAAACAATGATGCTTTCAGACATCCAACATACATATTTACGACTCCGAAAAATTGAAGTGCATTGAAATGCAGGGTTAATTTTCTACAACTGTCAAATTCAAGGGAATATTTTTTTAGGCCTACTTTCGTATGCAACCAGATGTGACGTACCATGATTTGGTGGTATTACACCTATACAAAGTTCATCTGTGCATCATATATATGTTACTGTTGGGGAAAAGTACTATAAGAACACCTCTTTTTCAAAATTCTAAGATGAAATTAAGAAATAAAGAAGTCTCGTGAATTTTTAATTTGACTACGAGACATGACGATAAGAATTGTGTGATAAAGTCTGGTCTGTATATGTAGTGATCATTTATCAATTGTTTTAATGTCTACTGCTTGTAAAATGTATTATACTGTTGCAAATAGTTTACTTTTATCCTCTATTAGCTTGTTAGCTATGATAAATAAATAAATGCAAAATGTATTTTTGTTATGCGTTTATACATTAATAGGTATTAACTTTAAATTATTTGTTGTCTGTTTGTCTTTTTCATTTAAAGCCATGGCGTTGTCAGTTTATTTTCGATTTATGAGTTTGACTGTCCCTTTGGTATGTTTCGTCCCTCCCTTAAGGTTTTTCATTTGTATTATGTCTACAAAAACTTATTATCTTTACTGGACCATACACAACCATTTCTCTGGTTGAGATTTTTTAATATTCTGGAAACACAATAGAGAAATGGCGACATTGATTACTTACACGAATTAAAATGTATATACGTCGAAACACAACAACACAACGATAAGAAATAGTCAACAGACATGTGGAGTGTCATATACAGTCTCCGTCGAAAAACAGATGTTTATAGAAGATGGCAAGCTTCTGATTATCCCGAAAGCATTTATATAAAAAAGAAAATGTGTTATGATTGCCAATGACACAACTGTCCACATAAAGGTGTTACTCTTGACGTCTACGATTGTTATCATAACTTTTCTAAATGTATACGATTAATAATTCTAAGATATTTTTGCTTTGATCGAAAAATTCTAATTTTTGGAAATTCCTATTATCTTTGTAATGTTTTTTTTAGGAATATATAACAATAAAAAGATGTATAATAATTGCCAATGAGACAACAGAAAGGCGAAGGCTATCAAAGGGATAATTTAACTCTCCTCATTAGTGCCCATTCTGGTTTCAAATTCTAATTTTATATTATTACACGTAAGCAAACTTTGAAATTGCATTTTGTCGGTTTTGTCCTTTTTCATTTTTATATTTCATGCGCATGTTATATTCTTGAAATGTTCATTGATTGGAGACAATATACGTCGAATATACGAGACATGTGGTGATTTTCTCCTACCAGTAACATTTGTCAACTCCCCTTTTACGCAGGATATACTCATCATCTGGGATATCATATATATTTCGTTAAAAACGTTACTCTCGTGCATGTTTACATTATAAGGAATTCACTAACAATAGTGTGATCCTTCAATCAATAATTGCTCAAACAGATTTAAGGGGACGAACAACTGAAATAGACACAATGAAACTTCGGTTACATTCTCAGATTGGATGACCAATACGATATGTCGGTACCTCAGTTTACCAGATATATGTATAAAATTGATCAGAAATCTTTAGATACTAGTTTTATATTCTAATTTATTATTCAATTATTCTAGATTGGGGTATTGTCACTGTGCATTTATTTTATTGTGATTGAATCTATATATCTTTCTATGTTGTGATGTTATACTATTGTTTCAGAAAGGGGAGAAGGTTTGGTACCATGGAAATGTTTAATCCCGCTGCAATTGTTTGCACTAAATCAGGAATTAGATGTTCAGTGGTTGTCTTCTGTTCATGTGGTTCATGAGTGTTTCTCGTTTTAATATAGATTATACCGTTGGGTTTGAATGGTTAAACACTAGTAAGTGTTTGGGTCCTTTATAGAAACCAAATGTCAGCACCTGAACTCTTTTCAATGTAGAGGTACATAAATGATTGTCTCAAGTGTTTATAAATTTCGTGAAGCAGGCACTGTAAATATATGTTGACATTTCAACATTTATCATCGAGAAAAAATACCCAGGAATTTCTGTAAGTTAATTATTTGTTTGTTTTGTTTGTGTGTGTTTTTCTTTTATTTGAACTACTAGTGCATGTTTTGTATTTTGATTGTTTTGAGTTGTTAAATCATTTTTTAATAGATTGAGGATATCAAATAAAAGGAATTTATGTTATTTGTTTCAAAGATTGCGTTATTTTAGGAGAAATTCAAGTTATAAGAACATTTACTTTATAAGCCACAACTTACCAAATCGGAGAAATACAAATATTTAAATTAATCGGTTAGAACCTTCACGTGCAATGAATACTTAACAACAGATATCAGTGATCAAACGTTAAATCCTTCAATGAAAGAGGTCATTTAAATATATAAATAATGTTATTATGATACTGGTTATTGTAAACTCAGTAGGACCATTTGAACTACTTGGATTTTACCTAAAATAAGCTGACACGTGATAATCACGTAAATTTGATTATTTTAAAAATGTATTTAAAATCATCAAACTTTGTAAAGTTAATGTTATTATAAAACATTTCTCTTGCGATTCAGGTGTATCTGAATTCACATAAATATTAACACGTGTGTTTCACGTAAAAGGTCAGTTGCGTTTCGTTGGATATTTGTATGGCAAAGGTTGCAACTAGTATGAACGAGTAGTTAAACGTATGCGTAACATACACATGCAATGCCTGAACCTCATCCGTAAGTACTTCAATTGTCTTTAACATAATCATCTTGTATGCTCTTTAAAATGAAAGCAAAAAGAAAAGAAAAGAAAAGTATCATCACCCAGAATAAACCCGATACAAATGAATCAGGACGTGGTCGCATTCGAAGCGATAATCAGGACAACATTTGAGATGACAACTATTTCGAATGCTTCTCTAGAACTTACTTGAGTATATATAAATAGATCAATGTGCATGTTAGATTACCTTTTCAGTTATACAGTTGTTCCAAGTTTTAGATATTGTATAGAAAGTTTGATAAAACTGCTAGATGCAAAACGCACAGACACGGTGCAATTTCTTACGTTTTCAGAGGTCATCAATGCTGAATATCTTTTCGAACATCGAACATACACCTTTGTGTGTCAATACCTTAAGAAATAATAAATAACTACACTTTGAATTAATAATTTAGCACAAAGACTTTAAAAATCCTACTTTAATAATCCATAGAGACCAAAATGGATACACAATAAATCGCTATATAAGATTTAATGTGCGTCAAATTCAAGACATTATAGACTTTTCTTAGTTACTTAGTATATGGTGAAATCTATATATTAAGAATCAAGGCAAAGGTTTGTATTTCAAACATTGGGTAGAAAAAGATTTAATTTTTATTAACGACATAATTGACGATAAAGGAGATATTCTCAACAAATCTTAGATAAACTAAAAGAGAACAAAATTGGATAGCATAGACATGTGATTTACGTTACGGTATACCCAAATCTTAGAAAAAATTATTAAAAAGTAAAACATTTACAAATGCTAAAAGTCATATTCAACAAGATATAGAGATGAATTTCCGTGGATTTGTCTTACAATCTGGACAAAATGTCATTCACAGAAATTATAAAAAAAATCGAATAAAGAACTCCCAGTAGGATTCTATGTATGGAAAAAATCATTTAACTTTTGATAACGTTACTTTTTTTTTTATAAAAACGAACCTTACTTTTACATTCAATTTTTTAAAAGATAATCGAATAAAATGTTTAGATTGAAATTACTGAAACAGCAATTAATCATAATTTGTACTGTACATGCTGTACAGTTTGGACATATCTGATAATCCAAATGGTGTGGTTTGATCAAAATGTAAAAACTACAATCGTGTTTGTTTTCCGTAATGTAAATGGGTAATAATTATTGGTCAAAAATTTATGATATATTTATGTATAAAGAAAAATCACAAAAATACTGAACTTAGAGGAAAATCAATTCGGGAAGTTCATAATCACATGGCAAAATCAAATAACAAAACGCATCAAAAACGAATGGACAAGAACTGTCATATTCCTGACTTGGTACAGGCATTTTCAAATGTAGAACATGGTGGATTAAACCTGGTTCTATAGCGCTAACCCTCTCACCTTAATGACAGTCTCGTCAAATTCCGTTATATTTACATTGATGCGTTAAATATACAGACAAAATAAATAAAATAGTCAAAATATGGGTACATCAGTCATCATCGTTTAACAATTTCGAAAGGAACAATTTAACAGAACACATAAACATCTACTATCTACAACACATTGATTGATTTGAGTGTCTGACGTCTGAGTATTTTTATACGTCACATATATTTGTCGTTCAATGTGCATACAAATAATTTTAAAATTTACATAGGCAATGTTAGCATACTTGCTATTTTAATATTGATCAACAAGTCTTTTATCTTAAAAATGTTGTAATTGGATATGAAATTGAAGATTATTAATATTATTAGTTTGTGAATATGTTTTCAGTTCTAAAAAATTATTGTTTTATGAGAATTATACCTTAAATAGATACTAAAGTATTTAAATAACAAAGAATCAATCAATCAATAATTTAACAAATCAATCAAGATCAAGGGTTACTAGCTCCTTCCTTGATCTCTTTTATATACTACAATATTGACTTGTATTACCTGAAATATTCGATTATTCTAAGTCAAAAAATTTATACATTTGATAAGTGACTTGTATTCAGACTGTAAGATACTACTCACCATTTCATGAAATCATTAACTAGCCATGTAGCCTACCTTGTTTGGTAAATTCTACGTTCAATTTCAACTAGATTTTTTTTATAACAAAACAAATGACGGACAAAAATCCGGGTTTTTCTTTCTAATATGATTTTTTTATATCGCGTAGGATCACTGAATGATTTATATGTTTTGTGTGCTAGTAGTATGCATCAAATGCAACTAACACAGACTATAAATATCAGAAATATTTTGCTAATCAAATCCCCTGGTTTCATTAGCAGTTAATAACACAGGGAGTAAACTTAGCGTCATTGTTGTAGGTGGCACGGTAGTATTTCCTGGCCCATAAGGGATAATGATACCCTTTTTAGAATTTTTACCACTTTCTAGCACTGCAAAAAAATCTACATCCACAGTTAACTGAAGTACTTTCATTTTACTATTCAGAAATGAATTTGAATATGTACCATGACCGTTTGCTATATTTAGAAACCTAAGGCCACTAGTAATTTTAGGTCATTTATGGTGCAGTGAATACAAAATTTACAAAAATTCTCATAAATTCATTTTCATCTGTATGTAAAATTATTTCATATTTTTCTACACCTGATTCATCCCTCATTTTCGGAAAGTATGTTCAGTTGATACTGTATTTTTTATCCAATCGCACTGTTTAGATACATTTACCTAAGTAGGGTACACAAAAGAGTAACATTTATTCTGGAATGCAAATACTGCCGTGTCACCTTAACCAAGACATAACAAACTTGAAACCAGTCATGACACCTATGATGCATAGACTTCTTACTTTGGAACATATTACAATAAAGAATACTAGTCTGCACTTATTTCTTACCAAAAAAAATGAAACATTACATCCCTACCCCATCTAGCAGATTTTCACTTTTTTTCATCTTACCATTTTTACTTAAGGAGTTATCAAGACTAAAAGAAACAGTTTAATCAACAAATCATGAAAACTGATATTAAAGTCCATTCCACATTTACAGCATGCCTTACATTACTTTAAACATTATTAGATTATGAGGGCACTACAACAAGAGTCTTTATATTGCAGTTAACAATTATTACGTAATCTGTTTGACAATACATGTACTAGAATACATCTCTAAGTTGACTGCTTGTCTATTTCTCTTATTAAGTTAAATTATGTCCCCTTACATAATCAAATTGCCTTTATTGTGCTTTTCACTGTCAGAAAATCTTAACAACTAATAGTATTTGCATGGAAAATGAATAAATCATTTAATCTTGCTGATATAGCATCATACATACATTCTTTGTCAAAAATAATGTCTATTCAATGTACAGAAACCCCTATTTCTATCTCTATTTCAGACCAATATGAGAGCTAGATGAATAAGTAAGGACCCCTTAACCACTTACTGGTTCCCCAAAAACTCCTACTGGTGTCATGTAACATCCGAACTACTAATTAAACCTTAAGAAAGCTAGTTTAACTGTACTTATGTTGAAAAAAATTAGGAATTATGCAATTCATTTATTTCAGTGAAAATAATAGGATGAACATGCAACCGTAGAATGTCGCGTCTCAAATTTTAGTGGTTGCACATGTGTCAGACACTGCGAAAAGTTAAAGCGAGCATTTATAATTAAAAATGTATTGCAAGTTACATAAAAATAATGAAGTTCTACTTTCTACTTTCTATGAAAATTTTAAAATTATTACCTACAGATCAGGCAAAATTTGCTGAATCGGCAATTTTTACTCTCAGTGGTGGAATTTAAGGCTAGTTTTATCATAGTTGCCCTTAATCAACTTCTTATTGATAAACTTACAAATTGCAAAGGTATAAAAAGTTCCTTCATTGAGTTAGTGTAAAAATATATATCCCCCTTAAGGTGGCACGGTAGTATTTCCTGGCCAATAAGGGATAACGATAGCCTTTTTAGAATTTTTACCACTTTCTAACACTGCAAAAAAATCTACATTCACAGTTCACTGAAGTACTTTCATTTTACTATTCAGAAATGAATTTGAATATGTACCATGACCGTTTGCAGTGAATACAAAATTTCAAAAAATTCTCAAAAATTCATTTTCATCTGTATGTAAAATTATTTCATGTTTTTCTACACCTGATTCATCCTTCAGTTTGGGAAAGTATGTTCAGTTGATACTGTATTTTTTATCCAATCGCACTGTTAAGATTCATTTACCTAAGTAGGGTACACAAAAGAGCAACTTAAATTCTGGAATGCAAATACTACCGTGCCACCTGTAGCGATAAGGACATTGTTCACAAACAGTAGTGATATAAGATAATTTAAAGTTGAAAAAAATTAATACATGTACATCTCTTCAAATGTTCTCTATAACTCAGAATAATCGAAATATCATACAAAATAAAAAAAAATCTTCTTATTGTACCGTTCATTTAACCAAATATGTCGAGTTCCTTGCTCGCCTTTAGATAATGTTTTTTCAACTTTTTTTTAAAACCTTATCTTAGATAATCAATATACAAATTCGTTTAAAAATAAACGTCAAAACTCTTTTTTTCATAAGGTATTTGGGATGGCATCAGCGACCTTTTTTTTTGTATTCTGTTGGAAATATATATCTGTAAACTAGTCGAAGAAGTTGAGCATAAAATACCAAATATCCAATCCAATTGGCATTGTTTAAACCAGCGTACATCATACAGAAATTTGTTAACGTTATTCCCGATGAAAGAAAATGTTAATGACTATATTTCAGATGAAATAAAGTGTAAAAAATTATAGTACATCCAATAAACCTTTAAATACTCTTACTTTCATAGTTTGAGGCGATATCAAATGCTGATGTTGGCCAAACTTCGCCTAAACGATAGCAGTCTAATTGGACCGTTGGTTTTCCCGTTTGAATCGTTTTACACTAGTAATTTTGGTGCCCTTTGTAGCTTGTTGTTCGGTGTGAGCCAAGGCTCCGTGTTAAAGGCTGTACACTGACGTATAATGGTGTTTTTTTATAAATTATTATTTGGATAGCGAGTTGTTTCATTGGCACCCAAACCACCTCTTCCTATATCTATTAGGAGCTCTTTGAACTGTGTTTGCATATTGCATAAGAAGGCGTTCCAACGGATATTTTCTTCGGCTTTTGTTTTCATATAAAAATTTGTAGATATTGTATCATGACCAATGAGACAACTATCCACTAAAGTTTATATGAAGTGGGTGTATTCTATCATAGTCGGTCGGCATGGAACTGCTATTAGTATGTGGAAAACCTATACTGTATACCTGGTAATCAAAGGCCCCGATATAAAAAATGTGGAAACTTAAAACTATAAAACTAACGAATTATCTATGGAAGAAAAACAAAGATTACATATCTATATAACCATTGTACTACAGGCTCCTGATGCTTGATGGACGCATTAGGACTTAATGTAGCGGGATTAAACATGTGAGCCCTCAACCCTTCCTAACCTAAAACACCGGTGTAACAGCACACCATGACACAAATTAATAGAGTACCGTTGCAATTTGCTCTACTCAAAATATAAGTACAAGGCACTCAAACATTACACATAAAGAACCGAAATAAGAGTAATCAGTGTTGTAACTGTCAGTCATGGGGTCAAATACTTTTGAAAGTAATTAATAACATTCAATTACAATAACAAAATCTTTAATTAATTTATACATTACATTTGACCTTTTTTACTAACTGATAGTTATTTCATAGCCTGTTACAGCTAAAAGGTACAATATGTTATTCAAGACGAAAGTATCAGTCAGTATATGTACAATGAATTAAGTGTAAAGACGTAATAAAAATCGCATGAACTTGTGCAATGCCAAATATAAGTAAACAGCATCGAGATGTTGTACGATCTCACGAATTCTCATAAGTGTGGATGAATGGTAATAATATTTAGTTATGTTTTGATTTTTCATAAACAAATTCAATTGCTATCTAAACAACTTAACCGTGAAAATTAGGATGTGATATCTCGTTTTAAATACAAAAATTGACAGGTACAGCAAAACTTTCTATAAACCTTAAATATAGAAAAACAATAAATTTTTGCGTTTCTGAAATTTTGAAGTAACTGACTTTGAACATTGAATGGTGTATTTCACCAGAAATACTACCACATTTTATTTTCAATTGAACGTTCACTCCGACTCTGAAAGGTCCATACCCATTCTAGGTCTATAAAGAGTGGTTGGTTCTTTTTTTAAGAAGATGAGAGTGTAAACACATAAGTCAAAATTTGAATGAAATTCATATTGGTCGTTATGGACTTTAAGATGCATTAAAATAACTTGAATGACAATTAGTTGTAGATTTTAACATCACAGTAAAAAGACTGTAATGTTAAGAGGAAATTTACCATAACCTTTATACCTTAAAGATAGAAAAAAACAAAATTGAGGAAAGCAAACCAGTTAATATTGAGAATTATATCTCTTCGCCTTTACATCTCCACATGCATTAAAGAAACTGTATTTGTTATAAACAATGGCTTTAACATAAACGTTCATTCTATTAACATGTTTTTAACTCTATTGTATTCAATAACCCCCTTGAATCCGCCTCTGAGATTCAGGCCAAGAGCCTATAATTCACGGATTGTAATTGATTACCAATGAGATAACTCTTCACAAGAGACCAAATGACATAAAAATGAAAAACTATAGGTCACAGAACGGCATTCAACAATGAACAAAGCTTATATTGCGTAAAGTTAGCTATAAAAGGCCCCGAAAAGAAAAATGTAAAATAATTTAAAGGATAGAATTTGGCGGTCTAGCTTATGCACAAAATAATGAAGAAAAACAAATATATAACCACTGAATTACCACAGGCGAATACATAATGTTGCGAGCCTAAACATGTTAGCGGGAAACTAGCCCTTCACCTAACATTGGATAGTGGTGTAACAGTTCATTGCATGCCAACGTTTTAAATATTGGTATCACAATGATAATCGGAAGAGGATATCCGTTTGCTCAGCCAGTGATATTAGCCTTTGTCCAATAATTGTATTTTCTTAGTAATTTATACTTTCTTATAGATAATGAAATGTGTAACATGTACACAATACCTCCAAAAGTGTTTAAATAATACAACGGATATTGTAGGTTGCTGAATGCATCTTACGGTGGAAAATTGATTTTTCTAAACAAGTACGGTTAAAATCCTATCGAAGCATTCTTTTATACATAGAAAATTCATTGACAAATACAATGGTGTCCCAACGAAGCGTACAGTATAGAAAAGTGTAATGATAACGAACCGAACACAGCATGAAAACAAAGATACTTTAAAATGGTGTTTTTGTTTTTGTTACTAGATACCACATAAATCTACGACCTTGGTTAACTCTAAACAATGAATTTTCTAAAATGTATGTTTTAAAAACAATGAAACACGAGAAACATTATGTTTTGAATATATAAAAATACCAAGCACACTTTTGTCTGTGGCATTGTCGTGCGTTTTTTTTTTAAATTTGTGCCTGTAAAAATGTCTCACATTAAAAAAACCTTAATGAGTATACACCTTATCGCTATTTATCCGCCATTGCTGGATTTCACACAGGTTCCCGTAAAATGTTGACGTCATAAAACAAAATATCTGACGCCACAATGGAAAAGTGATTGTTGTTGACGTCAAAAGTTCAAGCGGCAGGGTCAGCCGGGATTAGCGATAAGGTGTATTCTAGTA
The DNA here is from genome assembly GCF_963676685.1 of Mytilus edulis. Lineage (NCBI taxonomy): Eukaryota > Metazoa > Mollusca > Bivalvia > Mytilida > Mytilidae > Mytilus > Mytilus edulis. Next base: position 82,221,852 of record NC_092355.1, on the reverse strand, counting down.
AAGAATATATTGGAGCTAAATATCCGAATTATGTATAGTATTTGCTTTAAAATTACGATTTCTTAACTGTCATAACTCAGTGGTACACGTGATTCGAACGCGTCGACGTCTGGATTGATCTGTATCAGGGTTATACAGGTGTGATTATAGACTTGTAATTGCAAGCAGTCATTATATTTTATGAATATTATCTGTCGATTAACGAAAAAGATGATAACGTTAAGATAAATCTAATTGGTATATTGGATCATCTAAATTATAAGTTTGTCACTAGTCCATCATCTTCTTACGTCTAATACATATTATTACTCTTCAAACGCTGACAAATGAAAAGAGTTGACGATGAATTTCGAAGAACATACATATAATAAAGAGGTCATCAAACTAAGATCTGGATATACATATTGAGTTAAACATTATGCATATATTCTAGCTTTTTTTCGTTTCTTTGAAAAACTAAGAAAATACATAAAATTGTATAACATCAAAACTATTGAATTATACATACACAGACATTTAGTCAGATTTATGTAAATAGTTTTCTGTCCTGAATATTAAAAGTTTAGAGATGATATTATATATATGACCATCAAGTTACCTTCATTTATAAAAAATTCTCTAAGAGCCACAACTGCTACAAACAAACAAACACGAACTCTTTGTTTGAATACCATGGAATCAAATTTATCATTGAGAAATAGTTGCGTTACTGAAAACGCTACAACATATAATTTCAAAGGAGGCTATAGCAGAGCCGGACAAACGCTACAAACTCTTATAATATTTTGGATAATATCGTTTTTTGGAATCATCGGAAATAGTATAACATTGATTGTATTGTTCAAAAGAAAACTTTGGACTTCAGTTAACATTCTTGTTTTGATTATGTCAATATCTGACACCCTGGCACTTCCGTTTATCACTTGTATGCCAACACAGAAGTTCCTGGGCAAGGAAATTTATTGGCAAACAACACTGGTAAGAGATATTTTTATAACAAGTAGCTGCATCAGTGCAATGATAATTGGGATGGAAAGAAGTTTTGCCATACAAAATCCTCTTAAATTTAAGGAGAAGTGGAATACCGGCCTAACAGTAAAATTGTATATTGTTATACTGTTTATGATGATTATTGTTATTATTGTCAAACATTATTTAAACCTGCATTTTGGTGTAGCTTTTGAAGATAGATACTTGTATGTGCCGTATTATATACTAGTTCGTGGAATCCCTTTTACTGTGATCTTGGTGACGAACATACTCCTTGCACGTGAACTGATTAAAACTAACAGACTTTTGACTACAATGACCAATGCTAAAGTGGAACAAGAGAGAATGAGACAAGAAGCAGCCATCACAAAAATGGTAATGACTGTTACCAGTGTCTACTTCGTCTGTGTGGTACCAGGTCGTTTATTAGCTGGTATAATGAAAGACGGCCTTTTGCAGAAAGAACGTTCATGGGTTTATTTAACCATTACATATCTTGAACTTTTAAATTGTTCTGTTAACACATTTATCTATACTATGACAAGTTCATTCTTTAGAAATGGGTACAAGCAGCTTATTGTGTCGTTTTTTGGTTGCAGGTTTAAACAAAAGCCGGCTGAAATTTCAACCGAAACAACTTCATTCTGACAGGGTGACTATAATGTAAGCCTGAGGTTCGTGTTTTGAAATGAATGTAGCAAGTGGATGTTCATCAGACTAATAAATATTCTTAGATATGAACAAGTAAAACATGATCAACTGACATCTTTTTCAATATTTGTTTTTCCTTTATTCACGAAATAAATATTTCTATTCATAACTGACACGTTGTAAGCATCGAGAACACCCTCAGATTCAAGGCATAGAATCAAAAATTCCAAGAGGGAAACGGAGCATTTGAAATGTAAAAATCAGTTGAATGTTTTGTATTTATTGCTTGCAATTTGTAAGAATCGAGAGCACCCTTTGATTCAAGCCTTACCTTTTTTTTTGGCCAAAGCCAAAATGGATATGGGTATATAGTGGTCAATTTGATCTTTTTAAAATTTCAAAAACTTCATCATAATCATTTTCCTGGACACACACAAATATCTTAAGTATGATATTAATATTATGTTATCGAATAAGCATATAACTTGACTAGGATAATGGCTCCTTTGAAGAGGCATTTAAAGAAGGAAATAGTAAATTAATTGTGAATGATAAGTTTAGTTTGCCTATAGATCCACATGAAATCCGATAGGTAAAAAATAAAAGGGAGAAAGAATGAAGGCATATTTTTTTCTTTTTACGATAAATCACTGCCAAAAAGGAACACGATCAAATTAACTACATCGGTCGCAAACAGAATCGAAAATAACATTTAATTAAATACTTCAAAATAATCTCTCTTTGTTTATTTATCAATTGTAAGCTTTTAATATTAATAAATATTTGTAGTATTTTGGTCTTGAATGAAATTGTCTTGTGTGAAGGAGATACCAATATAGGTTGATAAGACAATCTAATCAGAAATTCGTATCGAATATTTATAATAATTCTCTTCATACCATCTTTAGCGTAATGTTAATTTTGTATTGCTGCATAAAAGTCATATACATATATCATGATAAGGATTCGGGTGCTGTTTTGGGTTGGATTTTTGTTTCATTGAAAATAATGTTTAAGAAGAAAACTAAGGAAATAGTATAATAATTTAATTAATATATCTTCATTTCTTTCACCTTTTATGAATGATTGCTTTTATTTTAATTTAGATTCGGAAATATAAAATGAAATACCTGGAATTTCCATACGTTTATCCATCCCAATTTTGATGTGGTGGTTGTTGTTGTCATCGAAATTTTTCAAATGTTTTAACGTTTGTAGTTGTAAATCTAATTTTTTTCTGTTGTATTATTGTGTTGTATTGGGGGATAACTACTCATCCAGTTCATTTTGGATCAACGGAATTTACACTATATATTTGATTTGCAGTTTGATCAGAAGAAATAACCACAAAGCTAGATAATTAATTACTACTTCAATTAAATATTAATAAGTATTATAATGTTCACTGTTAGTAATATAAGTTAGATGAGTCATACAAATCATATCTTGAATTTCATCCAAATTCTCTTAATTTTCAGAAGACGTTTTAGAAATTTATATTTGATGTCACTTCGGGCGTTGCATTGACTGTGGCTCACAGGGCTGTGATTTTGTAATTTATTCGTTATTTATTGCTAAGCACCACTACAGTTAAATCATGTATATCTATTATATAGTCATTTTATAAAATTTACTGTTTGCAAAACTATGTATTATTTTGGATAATAATGATGTTTCTGTCCCAGGCAGATTGATGTATTGTCCTAGGCGGATAACTCTGGCCTCACAACGTTTTGGAACTTTTGGTCCGAGGCGATCGTCAACTTGATAGTTGTTATGGCATTCAAACTTTTTACATCTGAGCATAGTATTGTGTGGACGTAGCGCGCGTCTGGTGTATAAAAATATTTTTTAACCTGTATCCTTTGGAAGGCGCTATTCGTTCGTTTCTCTGTTCTATATTTTCTCCAATTTATCTGTTTATTTATTGTAACCCTGTCGTGAAATGTTGTAATTTTAATGTTATAATAAACACTGCAATTAAAGCGGGAGATTTGGCATGCCACAAAACCAGATTCAAACCCACCATTTTTTTCATAAAATGCCCAGTATAAAGTCAGGAAAATGGCCATTGTTACATTGTATATAGTTCATTTCTCTGTGTGTTACGTTTCGGTGTTGTGTCTCTGTTGTGTCATAGTTCCCAGTTTTAGTTTGTAACCGAGATTTGGTTTTTTTTCTTGATTTATGAATTTTGAATAGTGGTATACTACTATATGTGCAGTGTAAATTTTAAAATGTGACCCGGTTTTGTTGTTAAGCCCCATTTGTGTGCATTATGTTTTCTGGCCTATGCGTCTGTGTCTTTGTTGGTAATGAGCATAGAGAACAAGTTCTTTAAAATTTGATGGTAAGAGAACGGAAACGGCATAAGGTAGACTATCCATATATCCATGTCATGCATGTATATATAAATAAGTACGTCTGGTCCAGTGACAACTGCTATTAATCATAATTCAGATATTATTTTAGTTGGTGATTTTAATATAGATTTTTTAAAACCTAATAAACAACCACAAAAATGGCTAAGTTTATTAGAAACCTACAACCTCAACCAGATAATTCAAGAGGCAACAAGAGTTACACCTGATTCTAGTACACTAATTGATCATGTTTATGTCACCAATAAAGATTTGATACTAGAATCACATGTTGCTAAATTTTCAATAAGTGATCATTATCCAGTTTGTTTAACTAGAAAAGAAAAAAATTCCACTTATATCAAAAAAGATATTCATACTACCATTTCTTACAGAAATTTTAAAAATTTCAATGAGGCTAATTTTCTAAGTGACTTAGCTATTGCACCTTTTGATAAAATTGAACATGAAAGTCACCCAAATACATGTATTCAGATGTGGTATGACATATTTAATGCAGTTCTAGATAAGCATGCACTAATTGTTACTAAACGAGTAAAAAGAGACAGACAACCTGAATGGTTCAATAATGAAATTGTATATGCCAGAAAAATGAGAGAAAAATACCATAAATTAGAAATGTGGTCCGAGTTCAAATTTTGGCGTAACAGGACAAAGCACATAATCGATGAATCAAAAAGAAATTTTTATTCAAAGATGGTAAAAGATTCAAAAGCATCTAAAGATTTGTGGAAATGTATTCACAGTCTTAACCCATCCCAACAAGAAAAGCCATATGAACTTTTAAATGAAGATGGTATTAAAACTAATAATGTCAGGGACATTTGTAATGTTTTTAATAAGTTTTTTACATCTTGTGTTGAAAACCTGAGGACTGACAGATGTATGAGCAAAAATAATGATTATGCAAAATTAATTAATTTTGTACAAAAGAAATTTACTAAGTCAGAACAAGTAAAATTTTCAATTGCAACAATTTTTCATATAAATAGGAAGGTCGTTGATGTATAATATAAACAGAAGGGGGCCTAATATGGAGCCTTGGGGAACACCATACTTGATATGAAGTTTTTCAGAATGAGCATTACCAATTTGTACTTGTTGAGTTCTTTCATTCAAATACGATTGAAAAAAAGAAACAGCAGTATTATCAAATCCATAAATTTCAAGTTTTTTACAGAGGATATCATGATCTACTACATCAAAAGCTTTCTTAAAATCCAACAGGACTGCTAAGTTGATATTACCATCATTCATATCCTGTATCCATTTATCTATGATATTGATAAGGGCAGTTTGGCAAGAGTGTTCTTGTCGAAACCCAGACTGTGCTGGGTGTAAAAGATCTAATCTTTTAAGATAGTCAAACAAATGTTTTGAAACATGCTTTTCTAAAAGTTTTGATAAAACTGGAAGTACAGAAATTGGTCTATAATTTGTTGCCATGAATTTTTCACCAGCTTTAAAAACAGGGGTTACTCTTGCATTCTTTAAAACACAGGGAAATGTACTTGTATCTATTATTCTGTTAAAAATGTAAGTTAAAGATGAAGTTATGAAAGGAGCACTCAATTTTAAAATTTTTGGTCCTATGTTATCAGATCCGGTGGATTTATTAATGTCAAGTTTGATCATCTCATTAAATAGACCATTTATTGTGACTGGTGGAATTGAAAATTTTACTTGTTCTGACTTAGTAAATTTCTTTTGTACAAAATTAATTAATTTTGCATAATCATTATTTTTGCTCATACATCTGTCAGTCCTCAGGTTTTCAACACAAGATGTAAAAAACTTATTAAAAACATTACAAATGTCCCTGACATTATTAGTTTTAATACCATCTTCATTTAAAAGTTCATATGGCTTTTCTTGTTGGGATGGGTTAAGACTGTGAATACATTTCCACAAATCTTTAGATGCTTTTGAATCTTTTACCATCTTTGAATAAACATTTCTTTTTGATTCATCGATTATGTGCTTTGTCCTGTTTCGCCAAAATTTGAACTCGGACCACATTTCTAATTTATGGTATTTTTCTCTCATTTTTCTGGCATATACAATTTCATTATTGAACTATTCAGGTTGTCTGTCTCTTTTTACTCGTTTAGTAACAATTGGTGCATGCTTATCTAGAACTGCATTAAATATGTCATACCACATCTGAATACATGTATTTGGGTGACTTTCATGTTCAATTTTACCAAAAGGTGCAATAGCTAAGTCACTTAGAAAATTAGCCTCATTGAAATTTTTAAAATTTCTGTAAGAAATGGTAGTATGAATATCTTTTTTGATATAAGTGGAATTTTTTTCTTTTCTAGTTAAACAAACTGGATAATGATCACTTATTGAAAATTTAGCAACATGTGATTCTAGTATCAAATCTTTATTGGTGACATAAACATGATCAATTAGTGTACTAGAATCAGGTGTAACTCTTGTTGCCTCTTGAATTATCTGGTTGAGGTTGTAGGTTTCTAATAAACTTAGCCATTTTTGTGGTTGTTTATTAGGTTTTAAAAAATCTATATTAAAATCACCAACTAAAATAATATCTGAATTATGATTAATAGCAGTTGTCACTGGACCAGACGTACTTATTTATATATACATGCATGACATGGATATATGGATAGTCTACCTTATGCCGTTTCCGTTCTCTTACCATCAAATTTTAAAGAACTTGTTCTCTATGCTCATTACCAACAAAGACACAGACGCATAGGCCAGAAAACATAATGCACACAAATGGGGCTTAACAACAAAACCGGGTCACATTTTAAAATTTACACCTTATTTTTACGCATGAATATAAAACTTCAAAACGTAACCTTTCAAAAGATAACAGACATGTAGTATGCTTACAGACTTCAGGCTCTTGTTTCTATGCATGGAAAGGTCAATTATCCATATATACATGTATCATGATATATACATTTGCGAAAGCAAATTTACAGATCTTACATTGTTGGGTTGATGTTTAGATGAGTTGTATATACATAATGTACACAGCCATGTATCACTATCACTGCTTGTGATCCAATGGATAAATCTGTTGTAGAGTTGTCACTGGACCAGACGTACTTATTTATATATACATGCATGACATGGATATATGGATAGTCTACCTTATGCCGTTTCCGTTCTCTTACCATCAAATTTTAAAGAACTTGTTCTCTATGCTCATTACCAACAAAGACACATCCAATTGGAATATAGGTAGTTTCATTTTCAAAATAAATTTCGTGTTTCTCTCCAATTATGGAAATTTAAGTAAAATAAATCTTTAAATTCAACTCCCCTCCCCTACCCCCTTTACGAAAAATAAATCATGGATCCGACCCTAATACCAGAGAGAGAAGATTGCTCCGTTCAAACAACAGATTTTGAATTGATAATTAGTAAAAACATAAGAAATGAACAGATTTTGTTATATCGAAGGTCTATCTAAAATTTCATATAATAAAAAAAAAAATGTCCTCAAAGTTTTATAAAAAAGAAGATGTGGTATGATTGCCAATGAGACAACTATCCACAAAAGACCAAAATGACACAAACATTAACAATTATAGGTCACCGTACGGCCTTCAACAATGAGCAAAGCCCATACCGCATATAGTCAGCTATAAAAGGCCCCGATAAGACAATGTAAAACAATTCAAGCGAGAAAACTAACGGCCTTATTTATGTAAAAAAATGAACGAAAATTATTGTTGTTGACTCCCTTACACATGAAGTTCATTGCTTTTGGATTTTTTAAAGAAATTTAACAAGATCTACTTACGGAAATATTATTAGGAATACACTTTACATTCATAAACCAAAAATAAATAAGTTTCTATAGGCATAAGAATGTATAAACTAAACTTTGTAAGATTTGGACGGCAAATTTCGGCTTTTTATTGCTCCGCTTGGCTATGAAAAATATAAGATAAACTATCGCACCAACCTTGCACCAAAAAGATTTTTTATCCGCATTTTGATATGTATGAACTTGTCAAACTGTTAAAATTTCAAATTGGTGCAAGCATGGTGCGGTCTTCAAAATTAAGAAAAACCATCAAAACTTCTGTATTTTTGCTTATTTTCCCAATTATGACGTCATTTGCACCTACCATTGTGACGTCATTGAACCTTTTTTAGTTAAATAAAAACACTTTTTTTTAATCATTGACTCATATTCTAATAATTTATGCAGAAAAATCTGCTCTGTTAGAATTTTTATTATCTTGTAAATCTGGGGCCATTTTAGGCCATTAAAGCCCCTACTCCTTTGTCTTAAATGATTTCATCTTTGATCTCACAATTATATTGAATAAAGGGGAAGTTTTTGACGGCTACAAAAATCGAAAAAAAGAAATTTTATATAAATGTTACCTGTTAGCTTTATTATTATAAATTTTGATATAGATTAGACTGATTGGATTAAGATAGAAGATTGCATAAGGTTTGGGCATTTGATATGATTTTTTTTATTTATATACAAAAATATAAAAATTATTTACTACGAAGAATTACGAGAGACTGATATTTGTCAAGTTATTGATTAAAAATTTCACCAAAATACATCCAATCCCCTACATGTGAAAGTAATTTATAATATGAGACAAGAAAAACGAGAAACATACGTGGCCTTCTGAAATCGAAAAATTTAAGCCTACTTTTTAGATACATGGTATTTCAAAGAGTTATATTTCCTAAGTTAATGTCATGAATTCACTTTGATACATAATCGCAATTTCTACAAAGCCAAACTACAATATTTGAAACATATCAGGGTTATTAACTATTATCATCAATTAAAACCAAAACAAAAAGAGGCGGTCTGTTAACAAGACACCAACTATCCACGACATAAGTTCCTTGATGAATATACCAAGTTCACAGTATATTGTATTGAGATGAAAATTATCAAAAGATGCCTAATTCTGTAGCATTGCATAAAGTTTTTATCAAATTTTGTTTTAGATTATTTTGAGATATCACCATTAGATTATGAGATTTTTGTAAAAAACATAGATTAAATTATGCCTCATGTCTAGGGGTAATAAGTCATAAGAGGCATGTTATAGATATTCTAAGTTTTATGTCGATTTCAGAAGAGTGATTGTTTTGAAACATAAAGATGTATAGAGTGTTCATTGTCGGTGCATTTGTTGGTAAGTTGATAATGTTACTAATAAAAGAAGTGGACAATAGTTTACCTAGGTTCAAATATTGTAAATCTATTAGTAAACAACAAATCAAGTATATTTCAATCACTGAAGGCATCACACGAACCCTAAGAGGAACGAGGCAGAATACGTCGATATTATAAGCGTCAAATACTATGAAAAAAGTAAAATCAGAAAAATACCGAACTCCGAGGAAAATTAAAAACAGAATGTCCCTCATCAAATGGCAAAATCAAAAGCTCCAACATATTAAACGAATGGATAACAACTGTCATATTCCTGACTTCGTACAGGATTTTTTTTAATACAGAATATGGTGGATTAAACCTGGTCTTATAGCAAGCTGGACCTCTTACTTATGTGACAGTCGTTTAAAATTCCAATTTATTGACAAATATGTGTACAAAACAAACAGACATAATAGGTAAAAATGTCAAAATAGGGGTACAACAGTCAGCATTGTAATATAATTCTCATCTCATAAAAACAAAAACAATTGCAACAAAGAAACACAAATAGACAAATCACATAGCAAAAACTGAAATACCAGAATACAATGACGGGATGTACAAGTACCGAGCCACGACAAATGGATATCACCAACACCAGAATAAACAGTAAACGTGATATTCAAATAGACAAATAAAAGAATACTATAAAACGTTATTTAGATAGTAAACAACGTCAGTATCTATAATCTATACTTCAAGACTATCGTGTATTATTTGTGAAATTGATACGAAATATTTATCATCAATGTTTTTGTATCTTCCGATGAACTTTCTTTAGAAAAAGGACGAGACGTGCCTTGATAAAACCCCTGGTTCATCAACTTTGTGCTCAGACATTGGTGAGGTTTTACAAAGTCTGAGTAGCAGCTGCAAGCTCTTGAATGCATCACACAATGATTGAACTTGAATCTTAAACAGCCATTTTAGTCCTGACATCATGTGATGTGAAAGTCTGCACAATCAAATATTCAAGTATATTCAAGCGTTCTGCGATTTTTCAGACATACCTACTGCGATAAATTCAGTGCTGGTCAGACCATTTGCTTTCAACCAATTTCAAAAGAGAGGCGATAAATACCTATCTTTTTCATAGGTAAAAAAATAACTGTCAACGCCCTGGCAAATAATGAAAAGACCAAAAGAAAAACAACAGTATACATTCCACAAAAATATATAGACTAATCAACACGTAGCCCAACAAAAACGTTAGTGTTATATCGGTGACAATTAATATTCGAACTAATACATTGTTATAATAGTAATAAAAATAATATACATTAATAATTATAATAATGATATTAATTCAAAACATTTTTTGTGTTTGTAGTGTTCTATATGGCTACAGTAAGTACTTATATATTATTCCAATATGTGATGAATATAATGCAATTTTTACAATGTTTTTTTTTTAACTTACATCGGTTTTCAAAGCAACACAGCAAATGTTCTCGATAATTGAATGAAGGCGATTGCTATGCTAGTTAAGGAAATTGACCATCTTGGTGATTTTATAATCGTTATAAGAAACTGATTTGACCTAAAAGACTTGATGAGTATAATTGTACAATAGCAATAAGCGAACTCTATTTACAATCCTATTTGATGATGAGCATTGTACAATCGCTTTAAGCTGTCTTTATTCGGTGATTTCATGATGACAATCGTATTATCGTGAAAGGAGAACTGTCCTAAATGATAATTTAAAGATAACAATTTTAGCGGTATTTTCAACATTGCCATATAAGCGGGAAGTTTGACTTGCAATAAAAACAGGTTCAATACACCATTTTAAAAAATTGGTCTTAAAATGTCCTGTACCGAGTCAGGAATATGGCAGTTGGCATCCCAAAGTCCGTTTATATGTATGTTGGAGTTTGTTTTTGTAGCAGTTCAGTGTTTCTGTTGGTGCGTTTAGTTTACTCTTATAGTTGATATGTTTCCCTCAGTTTTGTTTTGTGACTCGGATTTGTTTCAGTTTAATCAATTTATCACTTTTGAAGAGCGGTCTACTACTATTGCCTTTTTTGTCATCGCTAGAAACATGGTTAAGAAAAAGTCTTGGAGATTTATTGATGACGACAGTAGCATTTCCTAAGTTTATGTATTCACCTGGCACTTATAACAAATATATATTTTAATATTTTAGGTTTGTTCGGCTGATACAAGTGTAAAGATTATTAATGGTAGCAATGCCAACATAGAAGATCATCCATGGATGGTTCATATTCAGATCAGACGAAATGAAAGTGCTAATTTTACCACCTTTTGTGGAGGTGCAATTATTGACAAAAGTTGGGTTCTTACAGCGGCACATTGTAATCTGATCAATTCTGGAGGACCGTAAGCTATCTTATTTACAGTTACATTGTTAGGTTGATTTTCTAGGCACTTTATATTTATTTGGCAATGGTATAAAATTTCTTAATCAATAATTTACACTGTATCAGAAACTATATATATATATATATATATAATTAGCGTGGTAGACCATCGCACTTTAACCAGACAGCTATCAATGCAACTTGAAGCATCAAACTTTGCGGATCACACCATCTATCGTAAGCGACAACCATCACACTTTCGAGTATAATTGCCACTAGATTGACAACAACACTTAAGTTATCAGCAATTTTTATTAAGTCGACATGTTTCACCAAACTTTAGAGGCGCTGGTTCAGCAATCCGCTATTTAGAGTATAATGTTATATATTACATATTATATCGTAAATTTGTTTCATAACGAAGTTTCGCTTATACTCTTTTCTATCCGATATGGGTAACATATGTTTATGTCGGTTAATATAATTAGAAAAAAAACAATTCTGGTCATTTGTTGTGACAAGACACAGAATGTATCAGAACCTTCTCATGTCATAGCAATCACCGATTTGACCGAAATGAGACACATCTTCGATGTTCCTGATTGGGTTTACAGATAATCTACCTCACTTTAATGGTTGAACTATATATTTTGGGGAGTAGTGGAAAGTAAGCTGTTAGCTGACGCCGAAAGTCATTATTTAAACCGACCGTAACTTATGATTTTTTAAAAGACAAAAATTACAAATGTATATTTTTTCAAACAGAGAGTACTGAATGGGTTTAAATAGAAGGTATGGCTATGTTTTCTTCCATAAGACACCTGATTGAATCATCTCCATTTGTTGGTCAGGACATTTACAAGTCTTTAACCATAAGTTATAACAATCAATGATTTTGATAATGATGAAACACTGCTCAATTACCTAATATTAACACAACACTATGGCTAAGAAAATAGTCCTTCTACATTAAAGAACTTTGAAGTAAGAAGATGCTTTATATCAATTATACACAATATAGTCTTAATGATTTTGTCAGTCAATTCAAGAGGTCAATTGTACTATAAACTAATGAGATTCTCTCATAAGACTCGATTCTATATAACTCTTCATTTGGATCTTTTGTTCATTTTAGGGCTAAAAATATGAGAGTAGCAGCTGGAAGCTCTTTTTTGAGTCAGATGAAAGTAAAAATACCCGTGAAAAAGTATTATGAGGTATGCACTTTTCGTGAAATATATTATACCCAATTATATATAAGAATTAAGGCAATATTGCATCATTTATAAAAATATAAGTTTATGTCGGTCAATATGATTAGAAAAGATTTATTCTGTAGGTATTTGTTTGTCACTGCCCTAACTTTTATACAAGAAAAAACTTTAAATCTGCATTATCGACTTATACACCTTCAACAAATAGTATTTCCTTCGAAAATTTGCAGGATGTATATCCTATTTTACCGACCATGCTAAAGTTGGATATTCGTTTCTGATGTGGTCTGGTTTTAATACGCCCTACGGAACATTTGTAACATGAAATAAAACTCACTAATTAATCTAGATTTAAGCTGTAGCAATCATTATCCAGTTGCGATATAACTATTACGTTAACTGCATGAAGCAAGACACACATGAATTGTGACGATGTATGAAGCCACTTTGTAAGGAATTTTAATTTAAATTTGTTCGTGATATTTGCATCGAGGAAAAGCAGATTATTTTGTTTATCAGTTTTAGAGAGCTGTTCAGAACTATTGATTTCTTCACTTTTGAATGGCAATACATTTAAAAAAATAGAATTTAGTTAATATTAAATATTATACCCCCTCCCCCTCCCCAAACCTATCACAAAGTAGGTGACTGTTAATTTATAGAAATTAAAATATTTGGTAATTTGATCATTTGATAGAGTAAAAGGTACAGATATATATAGATGTAATAACTTCAGAGCCGACACGAAATATGGCACGAAATCGTGATATATGTATATATATAACACGAACAACGAATATCCATAGGACATTGTGTGATTTCAAATACACATTAAGTGCGACTCAATAAGATTTTTAAAATCCTACTCACGAATATGTTAAATCTGGCTTGTTTTAACAGTGTTATGAACAGTTTTGCATTCTATCTCAAATATTGTCCATCGGTTGAAGCAATAAATTAACCCAAAAAAATTGACAGTATTTGTTTTGAAAGGTAAAATGTGCGTCCACGACGATTTTGTAATTCAATCTAAAAAAGAAAGAGAGGATTATTTATGCCTTCATTTACAGCACACGAAAATGCATTAAATGCTTAAGTAAATCATAGTCTGCATTTCAATCAAGAAAAATAACGACCTTACACAGGTCATAATGTTATGCCTTGAAGCAAATATCATTGAAACTTGGTATCGTCCGGGTTGATTCTTCAATAGAAAGACCTGTCGTTCTGAAACAAAATAACCCTCACATAGTTATATAATTATATATATAAGCCTGTAAAAGACAATTTTTAATACAAACTAACCCCCCCTGTGAATAGTTATCAAAGGTACCAGGATTATAATTTAATACGCCAGACGCGCGTTTCGTCTACATAAGACTCATCAGTGACGCTCAGATGAAAACAGTTAAAAAGCCAAACAAGTAAACTTTGAACAATAATGGTTCCCGGAAGACGAAAATCATCAATATACTAATTAGTTGAATTGTATTCATTTACTTTTAGCACGAAAAATTTTATTTATTCGCCTTCGAAAATGACCTTATCTTACTACAGCTTCAGAAACCGCTTAAATTCGGGTCTACAATCAATAAAATCGACATTGACACTGAAATAGGCAAAAATTATACAGGAGACATGTGCACAATAACAGGATGGGGAGATACAGATATCAACTTAGGTATGTCTTATCAAACATTAAAACTTATTTCTATGTCATGGTCTTCTGCATTGCTAAGATATTGTTCTTCCAAATTCAACTTTAACATAGTTGCAGTGATTATTCATTTGTAGCTGATTCATTGTTTTGAACTGTACGCAGGCCAAACAACAGGACAAATTGATCTAGATTTAACTCGCAATTAGTAAACATTAAATTCTACAATACAAATGATCGAGAGCACTTTGCTATATTCTAAAAACTGTAAATGAAATACCTCGCAACAAATAACAATTAAAAGTAATTAAGGTGGTACCCAACAACTTAGTTAAAATCAATTTGACTCGTTTAATTTTCTTAAAATTTGAACCAAGTACTTACTTTGACAAAATATAAAAAAATTCAAAACATTTGAACCAACCGTTTAATCAGAAAAAATACACTAGTTATATAGTAGTTTGACAAGAACTTATTTTGATCACTGAGAAGCTTGATATTCCCTTCACAACATATCATAACTAAAACGTTTTGTTAATTTTACAGAGTTATCTCCCTGTAGTGTAAGGTACCACCTTGAAAATAAAATAACAGTATGTTATATTGTAGTTTTGAAATGTATTTATGAATAATTACTCAGCATAAGATTGGAGTATTTGCATGAAAGTTTAAAAAGACAATTCTTGTTTTCTCTTATGCACTGCTGAATTTGTTTTCTGAATTAATAAAGATCAAATGATTGCAAAAAATAATGCAATTCCATGTTGACCCCTGCCAATGCTAATCTTAACAACTGTAAATGGACATTTCGTTATTAAGGGTTTTGCCATTCGTCTCTCAAATTGTAGTTTATGCCATACTATGTAATGCAAAATGAATAGATTCCAAAAAGGCTATTTAGAGTTTTAAAGAACCTCTGGCAGGCAGCCATTTATATCAAACGAAGATGTGGTATGACTGCCAATGTGACAACCATCCACCGTTGTGAGGATGGCGTAAATGTAAACAAATTGGTTATCTTTTAAACTTTAATAATGAGAAAACAACAATACGTTATAGTCAGCTATAAAAGGCCCGAAAAGAAAAATGTGACACAATTTAAACAAGAAAACAAATAACGGTAAAATTCCTTAATAATTGAAAACAAATCCGACAGATATAAACCAACGACAACCTCTCATTACAGGCTTCTAACTTGGAACAGACACATGAAGATGTAGCAAAGTTTAATATGTATTTCAGCATTTAAAAAGTAAAATCACAAAAATACTGAACTCAGAGGAAAATCAATTTGGAAAGTCCATAATCACATGGCAAAATCAAAAAACAAAACGCATCAAAAACGAATGGACAAGAACTGTCATATTCCTGACTTGGTACAGGCATTTTCAAATGTAGAAAACGGTGGATTAAACCTGGTTTTATAGCGCTAACCCTCTCACTTTAATAACAGTCTCGTCAAATTCCGCTACATTTACATGATGCGTTAAATAAACAGTCACAATTAATAAAATAGTCAAAATATGGGTACATCAGTCATCATCGTATAACAATTTTTAAAGGAACAATTTAACAGGACACAAAAACATCTACTATCTACGAACACATATAACTATCAGCTTATCTCAAACAGCGGTCTTACAGAATAATCTCTAAATCATTCATTCAAAAATAAGTAAATGTCACAACCATTTCTAGGTTAATAATAAGTTTGACTATTAAACCTTATCTGGTTTCAGGAGGCAATTACCCTGATCGTCTACAAGTACTGTCTATGCCTGTTGTCTCAAATGAATACTGTGGAATTAAACACTTTATTTCAAAGACATATTTGAACAACATACTGTGTCTGCAAGATAAGGAAAAAAAGGATTCTTGTGAGGTAACTACATTTCATTTGGCTTATACCTTACAATCATTGTGACAAACGCAAATTTGCAAATCTAATTTTGGTTTGATAAATTTCAGGCGGAAGATAATATTTTGATTAATAATATTCGCCGCTCATTGATAATTGTCAAGAGTGATTCTTCATTTAAAGACAGTGAGAGTTCTTAATTTTTGACATTGTCCCAAAGTACGCATTGCTTTTTACAACAATACATATAAATTTGTAAATTTAACACGGGAGTTTTTAAAACAGTTTACAAAATATGAACATAGAAATACTACTATCTTAGTATCTAGTAAATTGAACAACGCTGACAGACTTTAAATATTGTAAATAATATGCTTATCTGTATTATATGTGGTTTATTTAATGAAATCTGTTTTCGAGATTTGAATTCACAAAACAATGGATATTTTATATAGTTGGGATTCTTGTGTGATCTTTTTGTCTTGCCATAACCACACATAATAGAAATACATGTATTTGTATGATGGAACAAATGCCAGTAAGGAAATTGAATGTAAAATGATAAGTAAATGTTTGATATCATCTTAACAATATGTACAAAGCATGAATTTTACAGATACTCAAAAAGATTTCTATCTGAGATTATAATTTCTTCTGAGTTATCTTCCTTAGACCAGATAGGGAATATCCTATACAACAACAGTGAATGTCTCACAGTGCAGATTTAATATTTGATTTTAATGTTTGATTCTCTCGTTCTTGAATTTTATGCTTTCATATATATGCATTTCTTGTACATTACAAACCTGTCTTATGGTGTAACAGATCCCTTGATTTCACAAATACCATGGTGCACTCGTCTATTTTCACTCATCATTAGAGTAATAGATATTGATACAGCTAAACACATGTATAAAGGGTGATATACTTAAATAGTTTATAATAATATCAAGGTCTTTATACAAAGGAGAAACGGAAAGATGTTTTGGATTATTTGAAGTCGAAGAATTTTAATATTTACTCTCTTCAGGACACGCATTTTATAGAACGAGACAAATTAAACATTAAAAGTCAGTGGAAGGGAGAATGCATTTGCAAGTCATTTACATCCAATCCGCGAGGTGTGTACATCTTTTTTTATAATGAAATTGTTCATCTTCATATACACAAAGTTATAAAAGATGATGGCGGTAACCTTCTTCGATAGTATATTAAAATTGAATCACAATGAATTACCTTAGTCAATATTTATGGGCGAAATGTAGACACGTCTTGCCCGTATCAAAAGGTGGCATACATTATTGAGGAATTTGATAACCAGTCTTGTATTCTTTGTGTTGATTTGAACCTAACTCAAAGTTTCAATCTTAACACTCATAATTATGTAAATATCAACAACCCAAAGTTTAGAGAAAAAATACAGATAATGGAAGACTTTAATCTAGTTGAGCCATTTAGAAAATTGTTCCCCAATAGGAAAAGATTTACTTGGAGAGAAAAAATCTCGTTTACACTTTTTTGTAATTTCTGATGATGTCTTTCACTTTGCTAGCGATGTTAAAATTGATGTTAGTTACAGGTCTGATCATTCACCACTGACCTTTTCTTTCAAGATTAATAAATTCATAATAGGCAGAGGCCTTTAGAGTATATGCAGTGATTTATTTATGGCTTTAATTCTGATAAATGAGTATTAATGTAAGAAAAACTGATTTTAGAGTTTTTCTATTTGAATAAATATTTGTATAGGTTGCACTTTGTAAATAGCTCTGTTTCTCAAACCACGTCTCTTTTGGGGAGATCTTGAATATGTATAGAAAATTAATTTTGTAAACATACTGGTTCCCAGTTTTGCTGTCTGTGTTCAATCTCACAGAGACATTACTTGGGAATGTCACCTGTAAATATACATGTGCATATTGTTTATATTGAAATGTATGGTAACCCTTCATTCGAGGTAGGGGTAGTTCAGAAAATGAGTGTTAGTTTAAACTCTGAGAAGTTCAGGACATAAAAGCGTTAAAAATATGCCGAACAGCCCTATGTTTTGACCTTTGTAAAAATTGTAGTGCATATGAACTTTCAATTCTAGGATAAAACTTCATAGTAAAAGTGGTACAGTAAAAGGAGATCTTATGGGAAATTGCATTGTCAATATCTACAGAAATGCAACCTTACAGGGTAAATCACAATAATCAAACCGAGATGTTTAGTATACTTCTATGAACCAGTTACTAACAATAAAACAAAATTCATTTTTACATCAATATTAAATTTGAAAAAAAAGAAAATATGCCCTGTGTCACTATTTATAATTCCAAAGTTTAGAAGAAAACGAGTGAGTGAGCCTTTTAAGATCTTTAATAGTTAAATCCACTAAATTTCGTTAACAAATATGACAAAGATAACGACTAATAAATTTCTTACCATTTACTTAAAAAACGGATTAACATACATAAATAGTTATCAAAGGTACCAGTGTTGTGCTTATAACAAATGTTTAATATCTGTGACAAATCTTTTACGCAGAGTTTGCTTACTGACATCGATAAAAGTAAGACTGATCTATTGAGCCTTAATTTAAGATTGTGGCTATTATTTCAAGTTACTTTTATTCTTTCAGAAGGATAGTGGTGGACCCGTGGTTTGCAGTAAAAAGCTTGTAGGAGCACTTTCATATGGTGTTAACGGCCCTTGCGATGGATTTCTTCCAAGTGTGTATACAAGAATTTCTGCTTACTTAGACTGGATTAAAGACAAAATGAATATGAAGAATAAGAAAAAGAAGGAAAAGAAGAAAGATAAGAAAAAGAAGTCCAATACGAATAGAAAGGGAAAGAAAAACAAAAAAATTAACAGAAATTAAAATTGTAACTACAATAAAGTTAAATAAAGAACGTACGTAGTTAATTAGGTTGCTGTTAACTTGTTTATCGGAGATGTTTGAATTTCTTTCAAAAGGAAAATTTATTATTGAGTTGTGATGGATGTGCGATTACGTTTTGAACATATATATTAGTAGCACCTTAAATATTTTCATATATGAATAAACATTTAGTTTCTAAACAGATGATATGTTATAAGTAAAAGCCCGTAAACTTGTTGGGTGGCTTTTTTTTTATCAGCGACTGCGTACATGGTCAGTAGGAGTAAATCAAGGTCATAAAGCAACTAGTTGTTTGATCTCTTTTAAAATGTAGGGACAAGTATGATACACATACCCAAGTAATTATACTTTTATATAAACTATGTATTCTATCAAAATATTATGTTTTGTTCATAGTAATGATCTCGAAATCACAATATATTTTAAATGCCAAAAATGTTTGTTAACACCTACAACCTATTAGATTATAAATTTATATTTGTGAATACTTATGGTCTAGATTAAACTTAAACCGTAAGGTATTTCAAAATTTCTATTTCATCAGTTATCTTTATGTGTGATAAATTAGCGTCTAAATAATTCTTTTTGATATACGGAAGCAATCCGTTATCTAATTCTGTTGACAAAATTACCATTACAAACTTTATTGTTAGCAACGTTACTTGGTATTCAAAGAAAGGTAAATTGGTATTTGGAGACTTTTTGGATATGCCAACAAGAGCACATGAGCTGCGATAAGATTTTCGAATTACTGATTCATAATACTGTTTCATTTCATATTTTGACTCTACATACAAAAAGAATTTAGACTTTACCAATTCGTTTATTTTTCTTGGATTGGACTGCGGACTTGGATGTGAATGAACTGTCATCTAGACTCCAATTTATTAGCTTAAACCCAATATATCATGTTTTGGTACCAAATCATCTAACCTGTTGTTAAAATTGTTTTATCTTGTCCTATTATAACAGCCGACTACAGAAAAAAAGCTAGTTTCCACAGCATCTACATCCCCACAGACGGAATCCCGCTCAACGCCGTTATCAAATTGTTTCTTCATATGAGAATTAAATGGGGCTAAACTAATAAAATCTACTTATATGAAACTGAAACAAAAAAGCAAAAGCAAAAGACAATTGAAAAAGTTCTAGAAAACATATCCGGGACGTCATGTAAAAGAAAACCTATATCAACATCGTATAGTTAGCTCCAAATTTAGGTTAAGCAAAAGTTAAACAATAGTTTAATACAAGATCAGTAGGAGTAAAAACGAGGCCATCGATCTAATGGTTAATTGGTTACTTTTAAACCTTGAGGGGACAATTATGATATGCAAACTCAATGAGGTTGCATCTTGATATAAATATGCTGTGTGTCGTCCAGATTTGATTTGCTTAGTCGGATTTTTCTATTCATATGAAAATTCTTGTTCTAGGTGTCTGAAACTGGAAGAATATTATCAACATCAATATAGGTCAAGGTTCGAACTTGTTCGTGTAAGGCAGACAATATCTACGCTTAGGATATCAAAGGGATGATAAAGAGTTGGTCGTTCTTGGTCACAATTTTCTACAAATGAAATAATAAAAATACCAAAATCAGAGAATTTATAATTGGGAAGTCCATAAAAACTTACAGAACTAAACACTTGACTACATTAACTAACGATACAACTGTTAAAAAACTATCTTACTTCTCTAGATACCACCATTTATAATTTAAACGAATCGAAGTGCATTTGATTGATTATCATTAGTATAAAATCAGACGGCATTACAGTATTCAGGTAATCGGATACATCCTGTGACGCTCAAATATTTATAGAGCCAAACAAGTAGAAAGTTGAAGAGCATTGAGGATCCAAAATTACAAAAAGTTGTGCCAAATACGGCTAAGGTAATCTATGCTTGGGATAAGAAAATTCTCAGTGTTTCGAAAAATTCAAAGCTTTGTAAACAGGAAATTTATAAAAAAAAATGACCACATAATTGATATTCATGTCAACACCGAAGTGTTGACAACTGGGCTGGTGATACCTTCGGGGACGAAACGTTCACCAGCAATGGCATCGACCCAGTGGTAAAGATCGTTAATGAAGGCGACTGACAATTTCAGCTATCCGACTACTTTGTAGACAGAGTTTGCTATTCACAGTTTATCTCTGTCGTGTTCAATTTATATGACGACTTAAACCGCTGAACTAGTGGCTTCTTTAAAAAAGAACAATTCTTGTTCAATAATTAGTCGAGCTACGTTTTCTGTCATATTGACTTATTTGAAGATCTTGTCTTGTTTATAACAGTTCACCTCTGTCTGCTATGTTTTTGGCAAAAATCAATAAAACTATGATGACTTATACATCACTGAATTGTAGTAACACATGTAAGGATCCAATTGTTGATTTTTGTTATTGAACTTGTGTTAATATCTTATTTTGCTGTTGGTTTGTTTTATTAGTAATTCGCCGCAAACGCAAAACTATAATATAAAACAAGAATAATAATAACATCAAAACAACATAAACGGTACTATTTTTTCTGTACCAGATGCGCATTTCGACAATTAATGTTTCTTCAGTGATGCTCGAGGCCTAAATATTTGAAAATCCAAAGCTCATTAAAAAGATGAAGAGACATAAACCAAACCAAAAAGAACAAAAGGTATAGCCAAAGCCAGGCAAAGAATCAGAGCTTTGCATGAGGAAGACATATTTCTGTAATTAAAACAAGTTCCTAAATTTTGTAACAGCAAATTTTAATCACACAAAAACTGTATTTTTATGCCAGTACCGAATTACTTGCTACTGGGCTGGTGATACCCTCGGGGTCTATCAGTCCACCAGCAGAGGCATCGACCAGGTGGTGATAAAAACATAAGCAGTACCAATGTTTCTGCACCAGATGCGCATTTCTATAATCAATGTCTCTTCAGTAATTATCGAGGCCAAAATATTTTAAAATCCAATGTTTATCAAAAATATGAAGAGCTATCAACAAAAAAAAGGACAACATGTATAGCCAAAGCCGGGCAAGGTATCAGAGCTTTGCATGAGGGAGATATGTTTCTGTATTTAAAACAATTTCCAAAATTTTGTAACAGCAAATTTAAATAACAAAAAAATCCGTATTTGCATGCCAGTACCGAAGTGATGGCTACTGAGATGGTTTTACCCTTGGGGACTATCATTGTTAAATAATAGTAGAAAACAACACCACAAATACACAATATTCAATAGCGTTTGTATGAAATACATTCTAAAACAAATCTGAACAATTATATATTAATAATAAGGCAATTATTAGTTGAGGGTAAGTATCTACAAATCCTAAAAATAGAAACGACAGATCTACGGACTTTAAAATACCAAACAATAATATATATTTAACACACCAATAAATGCGTATCAACACTACACATATTTAATGTTTGGAATCTAAACGATTAAAGGCTTGGCATATTGTGCAAACACCTGGATGTTGAATTAAAAATTATAGTTGATTGATTTTTTTGAAAAAGAACTTTTATGAGATATGAAATTATCAATATTTCAGAATAACAGTAAAAAATATTGTAAATGACACTGAAAATGCTCAAGATAAAGCGGCTGTTTGGCTTTGTGGTTTTTCCCCATTTACACTGTTTAAAATGGAATTCATCAGTAGACTTACCAATTGGTATTTGAATTTATCATACCTTTACTAAAAAAAAAACCGGAATTGAAAGTCAAGATAAATGGACTACGCAAAAAAAAAACAACCCCGAAAGACGACAAACAGACAAACATATTCACATGAACACTAAATCAGGTGTTTCGTCGCATTATAATAGAAAAACCAGTTAGAGATATCAATTAACAAACATTGCAATTGTCCATTTATGTATATTCCATCTGCTTTGCATAATAATATACTCAAGCCTACATGAGTATGGAATATTATTATGCAAAGCAGATGGAACATATATAAATGAATAAAATGATAAAACAACAAAACAACAAAACAAACCCCACCAAAACTGGGGGGGATTTCATGTGTTTTTTTAAGGGTAAGCATATCCTGCTTTACATGTGACTTCCTTCGTGTTGCTTATGTTATTACAAAGGACTAATTCGGTAGATCACATTCGTGCAAAAGAAACGCTATTGTAATAATGACATAAGGACAGTATATAATATCATGTGTATAACGAATGTTCTATTACAGTCAACCAAATCGTGATGGCGTCAATAAAATTAACGAAGAGATGATCTGCAAATTAGTCAATGTGTCAGCGATCAAAAATTGCTTCAATAATCATTTCAGCGTCGTTCATTGAGGATTTTGTTTCAAGTTTCATTTTTTAATTTCCCCCCAATCAGATGGATTGGATATGTAGAAGAATCACATCACCCATTAAATTGGTGTTACGGTAACGTCAATAGAAGTGTTGCAATTATCCGACAACAGAAATAACTAAATACATGTTCAATTAAAGGGCTTCAATTCAAAGAAGATAAGCTTTGACCTGTGCAGTGCAGTTTCTTTTTGTTGTTTGCTTGTTTACTGATAAGATGTGGTATGATTGCCAATGAGACTACTCTCTTCCTGGTACCAGAAAACATATGACACAAAAGTATTTAGCAACTGTAAGACCTTCAACAATGAGCAAAGTCAATGACAAGCAGAACTTTAGAGACTTCAGAGGCATATGTAAAACCAAACAAGAAAACTAATTACATAATTTATCATTACAATAAATCCATGATTTAAAAAGCAACAAAAGAAAAACAGATGTGGTACACAACAACAACCCTCACTGAATTTTCAGGCTCCTGACTTGGTACAACTAACATGCACTTGTACATATGGCATGTGTCGTGGTTTGACAGGTTCATATATACATTTTGTTTCTGGGCATGAATTTATGCAACCATAAGTTAGTATTATGGCCTGCCCTTTCCTCCATGGCCAGCAATTAGTTAAATTAATGCGTAAATATTGAGTCATCAATTATTAGAAACAAAAACAACAAATGATATAAAAGACAGCAACCACTAAAAGACAAGCTCCGGAATTCGATAAAAAGGTATCGATTTATCCAAATAGTTAGACAGTCAGTATAAGACGTATGTGGCAGAATGGGAAATCAAATAATCCTATTTAATGTATAGTTATTGTGAGTAGTTCCAGTTATTTTCAAACAGTTTTTGGTTTTGATTTTGATCACTGCTTAACCTTTTCAAATTTCAAAGGCATGCATGAAAAATTGTCATTGACTTTAATCCAACAATCAATGCAATCAAGTTCCAAAGTAAACATACGTCGTACGGTTTTTGCACAGAAAGAACACTAAGTAAAGGAAACAATGCAAGTTGTTATCAATAAACAGTATTTATTTTTCAAACAATAATCAAGGCGTGAATATTTGTACAAACAATATATTAATAAACTCAATTTCTTATTACTTGTTTAATTTTTACTAGCAGTCAAAAAGAAAAATTAACAGATTTTCTCCAATTTAAAATGAATTCTACCACACAAGTCTTTAGTTATTTACAATAGTTTCTTCCCCTATCGCAGACTTCTCTTTCTGAGGAATAGGTATTTTGAAAAAATGAGGGGTAATTTTGATATCTCAATCCATCAATAAAATTTCCTATTTGATATATAAACACAAGCACTAATAAAACCTAGTTCTTAGCTGATAAGTACATTTTTGTACACACATAGACACATACAGCACTATAACAACAATCATTAATATAAATCAAAACTAAACTGTGTTATGAAAGGAATATACCCTAAATGTACTTTAAAATTATGTCAACAACACTTGCACGAAACACCACATGGTCTATAAATAATAATGTGATGAGATGCTTTAAGGATGGCATCTCCTTTTGAAGGAATTTTAAAACTATATTTTTGGATACATTTTCAATAAAAGTCTTCTTCTCTTTCTTTGTTTTAGTACTCAGGCTCTCTTCAATGCCATTCACAGTGCATATTTAGCATATTCAGAGCAGCAATGATGACATACCCTTGTGTCACAAAACGCAGGAAGTCCCGACAATTATTTACAGCATCTTTTACCTGCAATACAATAATGGTGCATATTAAATCAAAAAGAAAAGATCTGGTCAGAAGTACATATTATTGCTTTTCTTATTCCAATTAAATCAGATATCAATGTGATGTAGATAAATTATTTAAGTAAACGGTTATATTTCTTACACCGTACATGTATAAAATACCAGTCCTCTGATCATCAACTTTGGTCAAAGTAAGAAATATATATATGACCTTTAGATTAAGAACAGCAATAGAGGGGGAGGGACTGTGCATGTACTGATTTTGAATCACCGATGGACACCACTAACCTTTATTTTAAGCAAAGTTTAATTCCTAAATTTAACAAATATTTTTTCTCATAAAAAATACTCACCATAAAAGTGTTTGTTAACTCCAATTTTCACAAAGATCACTAGTGAACTCTACTTGAATAACCTTAAACGTAAAATTTGTGTCTGTGATGTTTCCTTATCTATATACATATACTAATTCATGCCTCAGACTTTACACTTCTGTGGTCAAAAAGGTTCCGTAACTGTAGCTTTGAAAGGATGTTTAACAATATAACTTTAGTTGAATCAGAATGGGTACCATTTATCAATTAATTTTCCTATGTATTTGTCAGGTGATATCAAATGCCATTGAACAAGTTAAACAAACAAATTTACGGTATTGTACATGCACTCAGATGGTAGGAGTTTTTATGGGAAAAATTCACTAATAATTGTTTATTTATACTTGTTGTTTCTTTGGCAGTATTTTACAACTTGTCCATCTTTTATCTATACAATGAAAGTTCTGTTATTTGAACAATAAAATACTTTGAGTTGGATTATTAAAATAAGTGTAATTTGCTATAAGTTTAAATGCTATTATAAAAATAAAACCTCAATTCTTATTCTCACCTGCAATGATACTACATGGGCATGCCAGTCTTCGCTTTTCCAAATAAAACCTTCTAGGCGATCTTCTTGTGAAACCCCATCATCCCTTGCTTTCTGTGCTCCTCCCCTCTTACAACAGAGAGTTCATCACCTCCCATCAAAATTGGTATCATCTTATCGTGTGAATTAGGTGTATACTGTGGAAGATGTTCTATAATTTTTATCATGTCTCGTCTAATTTTCGTCTTCCTGCAAAATGCCAAGTGGTATCTGAAATATGTTATTAGCATTCATTATCAACTATACACTTTAAAAATACACATAATAACAACATGTGTTTACCTTCTTTTAAATGTTTTTTTCTGTTTAAAGACATGTATTTAAATTAAACTTGAATTGATTGTAACCATTAAGCTTATTTATCTTTAGATTATATCATAGTTATAGTATATATAACATTAGCAGCAACAACTTCCTTTCTGTTAAATATGAAAAAACTTAGTAGTAGTAATGCTGATAAATTGAACATCTGTTCGAATTAAGACTGGTTTAAAGTACTTCACATTTTTATCAGAAAAATAAAACAAATACATAGACTTACCGTGCAACTGTTTTCCTGGATTCTTTTGAAAACTGATGCGGTATATGATAAACAACGAATTCCTTTCAATCTTTCAACTCTTTTATGTTTCCAACAACAACCCTTTGTATCAAAATGTTGTATTCCTAGAATGGTTGAGTGTAGTCCTCTTTACTTGGTAGGAAAGCTTTATTTCATATATTTAAGATGACAGCCTGAGGTTATGTTTAACATTGTTATGTTGGGGCCTATAATAGCTGTCTATGCGGTATGGGCGGTGTTTATTGTTGAAAGCTGTACGGTGCCCTTAATTGTTAATTTATGTGTCTTGTGTGTCTCTTGTGGAGAGTTGTGTCATTGGCAATCGTACAACATCTCCCTTTTTTATAGATGATTCAAATATTTATTAACCCAATAAACTTGTCTTTGGTATCACAAACATATATAGTTATGTTTATGGTGTGTATTGTACAACTAATGTCGGATATTCATCGCTAGACTGGCACTCTCATGATCATATCGGAAGATAAATCCGACCTCACAAATCAAACTTAGACAAAACACAGTATATTGATATCACAATTTAATCACGTTAGATATGTATATCATAACTGTCTGTTGACGGTATAAAATACATCTATTTATAGTTGCCTTATGATTTCAAGTTTAGCTCTTTTGACATTAAATTAACTCATCATAGATACCAGGACTAAACTGTGTATATACGTTATACGCACGTTTCGTCCACAAAAGACTCATCAGTGACGCTCGGATCCAAAAATGTTAAAAAGGTAAAATCAAGTACGAAGTTGACGAGCATTGATGACCAAAATTTATAATAGTTTTTCTAAATCCAGCTAAGGTAATCTATACCTGAGATAGAAAAGCCTTAGTATTTCAAAAATTCAAAAAGGAGTGATGCACACAGGACACACAGTAAGTCACATGATTCATACGAAAACATAT
This sequence comes from Mytilus edulis, assembly GCF_963676685.1. Taxonomy (NCBI): domain Eukaryota; kingdom Metazoa; phylum Mollusca; class Bivalvia; order Mytilida; family Mytilidae; genus Mytilus; species Mytilus edulis. The sequence goes on along the minus strand of NC_092355.1, from coordinate 82,194,224 downwards.
TTCGTTAATTTTAACGGTTTTATGAAATTAAACCTGCTAAGAAAAATTCTTGGGTGAATAAATAACCATCCTTTTTATATATATATTTGTTGTTTCTATAAATTTTTGTTGAACTTCAGGTAACATTGTTATTTAAGCCTTTTAAGCAGAAAAAAAAGGATGAATAACTTGATTGGTTTATATCTAGTGCGGTTATTACCTATTAATCAATGAAATGTTAATTGAAATTTTAACTGTAGTAATTGACAGGACGAAGCTTTACTAATGCCAATTAAGAAACATTTTGACATAATTGTGAGATTTAAGACTTGGAGTTACAATGTAATCAGGCCAACAATAAACATAAAAACAATTTCATAACATTCTTTAATTGCCTCATTCAAGTGTCAAATTCAATTTTTGTTATTTTTCCTCTCTTTGTTATTTTTCTTTCCTTTGTTATTATTTTTATTGTTCTTGCCTTTCTTATCTTTGTTATTCTTCTTATTTTTATTTTTCAGTTTTTCTTTAATCCAGTCTGTATAAGCAGAAACTCTGATATGAACACTTGGACTCCTTCCATCGCAAGGGGTAGGACCAAACGATAATACTCCTACAAGCTTTTTACTGCAAACCATAGGCCCACCGCTATCTCTCTGAATAAACAAAATATCTTGAAATAAATACAATATAAGTATACAAAGCCGAATTCTTTAGTAAATAAAAACCACCAGTTGAAACTTATTTCTGTTTTATCGACGATGTTAACTTAAATCATACGCCCTACTTTTTTTCAGAAGTATTTTAACTTAAAGACAAGAATGCAATCCGTAGTTATCTTTATTATATTGGGACATGATTTGTCCTGTACACATCTAGATTTTTTTTTCTTTTTGTTGGTTAAAATTGCATAGACGTATACCTGACATCGCGCATTGGTTTTTTTGTTGTTGTTGTTATTTCCCCTGCTTAAACACTATGCTTTTTTTTTTCTATTTTGATAAGCTAAGCCCTTGTTCATCCTTAAAAACAAAATACGAACAGATTCATTTTAAAAAAAAAATACCGATCATAGATTATGAAGCAAATGTTAAAACAAAATAAAAAACTTTGACAGGAACCGTATAGGAGCTTGTAGTAAAAACGAACAATTAAAATTGGTGTGAAAAGAAGATGAAATGTGTAAAGATATTATGTTGTTTTAACCTTTCAAATAATAATTATACACAAATAGATCGTTTTCTGTAAACTCATTGCATGTAATAAGACACCGTTCCAAGAGGTAACATCAACAGGAAAACCCCTCAAAACATTAGTATTTGTAAGGTTTTGGTAATTAAATTGTTTTATTTTTTATTAGCTTTCTGAAGTTTTTCACATTAAATCCTTTTACTTACACTATTTTTATCATAATTCAAACCTAGAAAATAGTAAACGATTTCTCTAAATCTTCTAATCATGTTGTGTAACGTTCGCAAGAAAATAAAAGACAAATTAGAAAGTCAAGGTATCTGATTAAAATTTAGTGGTGCTGCTATTCTTATACTAGTATAGTCTGTCTTTTCGTCTTTTAAGTGTTTTTTGTCCATGGCGTTGTCCTTTTGTGTTAGACTTATGAGTTTGAATATTCGTTTTGTATCTTTAAGGATGTTTGCTTGTCATGTTTTGGACTTTTTGTCAGATTTTCAAAATCTTCTGGTTTTATCAAGTTAAATATCTTAAAAATTTTTGCCCATGAACACCCATATTTCTTTTTATAAATCTTTTCCATGTATAATTATACGCCATTTGAAAAAGTCTTATAAAAATTTATTTATTTTGTAATAGTTTTTGAGAACTTTAACTGGTCAATGATAAAGCTATGAAAAATCAAGAGAGAACATTTTCCGCCAAAATTTCAATAGCTAATTATATCTCAAAAACAAGCACATTGACCCCTATATTTTTTTTGCTTTTTTGATTCTTCAATTAATCCCCTATCAATGTATACAGTTTTAAGGAAAGTTATTTATTATGAAACTGAGCAGCAAACATCCTTAACCTTTAATTTCTATAAATAATTTATGATAAATCTAACCAGTAGCATTGGTAGCTCCCCATCCAGATATTGTGCATAATTCACCAGTATAATTTTTCCCTATATCCGTGTCCAGGTCGATTTTATTAACGGTAGACCCAAATTCAAGCGGCGTCTTTAGCTGTAGTAGCATCAGGTCAGGTTCGATACTATCGCCACCAGCGGTATAATATTTTTCGTGCTGAAACATAATGAGCACAATTTAGTTTATTGTAAAATCAGTATATGCAAACGATATGATTGACGTTTGAACAAATAAAACTAAAGAAAAAAAATCGTGATTGTTTTCTTCCGAGAAAAAATATCAAATTTTGAAACTGAGTATGAAGTCTTACTATGAATTTATCTTGTTGGTAAAATGAAAGTTCTAGCTTATTTACAAATGCTTTACATGCTATGATTTTTGAAAGCGGAATTCCACCGTGAATAGCATATTATGATATCCTTTGACGTCATGTTATTTTTAGGTGTATTCAATGATATATGGAATAGCTATTAATAGATAAATAAAAATCGATCGATTAAAGAATCGTTCGAAATTGGAACCACTTAAATATGTCTGTTTTGTTCTAAATATCCACGTTAAATGTTTGGAGGTCAAAATCGTGATATTGACCTAAACTGGACGTACAGTTATTCGACTAAATAATTTCAAAGACGATACACCGAAGGGCGACTGAATTTACTTTCCAAAGATAGAGTAATTTTCTTTTCGTTGCGATATTATACATGATTATATATTCTAGAAATAACTTGTGTAGTGGGCAATGAGTAAATTTCTCTCTATCTGCAAATGTGCTGAGCATAATCGTCTCTACAACAATTTCAATTACAATACTACATTCACTATCTATTTCTGAAAAATAATGTTAAATATTTCGACGTGCATAATCGTTGACGACCTTTTCTTTGTGGTACTTAAGTACCGTTGAAACAGTATGCAATGGTATGCGAGATGCTAAATGGATATGAAATTCTAAAAAGATAACAAATATATACAATGACCCATTTGTCATTCAAAAAGTCAGTATTAGTGGTTCATATAGTTTTCTCTGAGTGCAACGAAATAAAGTGAAGAAAAGGAATAAAATATATAGTGTCACGAAAAACCTTTACTACTCTAATTTTGTTACAATTCAAATATGTTGCAAATCAACAATAAAAATATATGTGCCAAAAAAAATTAAATTAACTCACTGATGTATTTCGACATTTCTCCTAAATACTGAAAAGTACCATGTAAAGTATCGGATCCAAATAGCATAAAAACTTTATAAATCACTTATGCCAAGCTGCCAACATATGCAAGTTATTTACGTTATTTAAAGTACCGTTACTTTCTGTATCAAACAAATGTAAAGGTTTTAATAAAGAATGTAAAATTGAAAAATAAATAAAAAAAATAAAAAAAATAACTTATTTAAGGAATGTTAGTATTATTTTTTCTGTCTGAAGAAATAACATAAAATGTGGTGCACACTAAATTACGCGCGTAGCGGGTTTTCTAAAGTGTGCACTACATTTTTTCTTGTTATTTTGACTAGAAAGAAACAAATAGTACAGTCATTTCTTATAATTTAATTTTTAATTCCATTTTAAAACGGAATAAACTATGAGGAAGGTTGATGACGACACGGTCACATGCAAAAATTATGTCTCTGTGCTGATAAACAAAACGGTGTCAACCAATCAGATGATACGTTACGTCAAAAATTACATTATTCTGTTTTGTAGTGATGACGCAAACGTACATATTCAAATTAACGGCAAACAGGAAGATATGAGTAAAAAAATTGAAGTTTATTATAATTTTCGAATCGCGATTGTGTTTTATTAAAGGAACATCAATCTTCACTGGGGTAAAGCTGATGACCGTAACTGCATTCACGGTCATCCCAAGATGTCGGATGAAAAATTAGGTCAGTATTTTTATCGTCTGTTAAGGTGTTTCTACATCATTTTCTTTACAAAGCATACTTTGATACGATGTAAATATATAAAAGATTCACTCGGAAGTCACAAATCTCTACCGAGGAACGTGTATAAAACGGGAATTTGGATTTGAAAAATTCGCGAGGATGACCGTAAATCGTAATCGAGATGACCGTAACAGGATTAGCGATTCATAACAAGGCTGACCGTAATTGGTTAAAAGATGACCGTAAATTGTTGAGGATGACCGTAATTTATAAAGAATGACTAAATTTTAAAGGATGACCGTCAATTGAAAGAAATATCCATATTTGTATGCATTGTTTTTGTTGAGTTTGTCGCAATAGGGGCTCAGTTAGTTCTTTTTAACTATTTGGCTTGTAGTTGGATGCTACATATGACGAACCATGTATTTGAAGCACGTCTTATTTTTGTCTACCTTTAAGATAATGTTGTCTTCAAAAATTACACCTTTGTTAAACCAATTTAGTCTTACTCAAATGATAGATGAACCTACTCATTTTACTGAATCGTCGTCATCATTGTTAGACCTTTTTATAACAAATGATGCTCACATAATAAATTACTGTGGAGTCGGGCCACCTTTATGAGACCAAATACGTTTTCACTGTCCTATAATTAGTCTTTTAAGCTTTCCAAAATGTCGTCAAAAAACTTTTAAGCGGAAAATTTGGCTATATGATCGAGGGACTATGACAGATATCATAACATTTTATCTGGAAAAAAATTGGATTCCGTAATTAACTTAAATAACGTTGAACAATTTACAACCGAAATAACAAAAACATAGAAGCTGCTGAAAATTGTATTCCAAATAAAATAATAACTATTCGCAAAAATGAACCTCCATGGCTAACAAATGATGTTAAAACAAAGATAAGGAAAAAAAATAGAATCCACAGAAAGGCTTAAAAATATAATAACCCATTGGACATGTTGGAGTGGTCAAAATTTAAGAAAATACGAAATGAAGTTACTAGTTTTATAAGAAAATCGAAGGATGATTATAACAACAATTTAATTTAAAAAATCACGAACAGTAACCCGTCAACTACTAACTGGTGGAAAACGGTTAAACAAATATCCGGATTAAAAACAAACGACGCAAGTGCACCCCCATTACTGGTTAATAACAACTTAATATTTGATGAAATCGAAAAGGCAAATTAATTTAATCGATTTTTTTCTTCCCAGTCAAATATTGATGTTTCAAGTGGCTGTGCTGTGTTACCTGAAGAACTTCATAATATAAGTGATGACATTAGTTATATAGAACTTACTGTTACTGAAGTTGAAGATATATTGAATATTGTTAATCCCACAAAAGCTTCTGGCCCAGACCTCATAAGTCCCAAATTGTTAAAAGAAGCATATTCTGTTTTAAAGTATCCACTATGTAAACTATTTAAATTATCGTTAAGTACGTCAACTTTTTCCAGATCAATGGAAAAGAGCAAATGTTACCCCAGTTTATAAGTTATACGGTTCGCAACTGACCCCCTACGGATCTAAGAGGGTTAGTAAAATCCATAGTGGGTGAGGCCGGAGGCCGAATCCCCTATAAATTTTATTCAACCTCTATGGATCCGTAGGGGGTCAGTAGTTAACCGTATAACGAATTTATCGGACGCTGGGCTTTTTCTGCGGCGTTTTGTTGAAAAATAAAAAAAGAAACACAACAACATGAATAGATGACGTCGCCATTAACGCGTCATGAACCCCATATGAAACTTACTAACCCCATACGATCTCATAGGGGGTCACCACGTGACGGCGTTTAACCAATCACAACGTGATAATTCATCTGCGGTCCGATAATATAAAAATAGTAAACCGAATGACGTTAAAAACTATAGACTTATTTCCTTGTTGAGTGTAATATCAAAGTGTATGGAACGATGTGTAAATAAACATGTTTACAATCACTTTATGCGCAATAATATTTTAACGAAAAATCAGTCGGGCTTTACACGGGGGATTCAGCAGTAAATCAATTAATTAACATTTCGAATGATTTTGGGAAGGCTTTAGATAGCGGTAAAGAAATAAGGGTAGTATTCTGTGATATAAGTATAAAAGCGTTTGATCGAGTCTGGCATAAAGGACTGCTATTTAAACTTCAACAAGCGGGCATACCGGGTTGTTTACTAAGGTGGTTTGAAAATTATCTTCAAATAGTATCGATGCACCAGAGTACTCTAGTAATCGTTCTTGCAGCCAACAATACATATGCATATGGAGCGTCTGGATTATCGAGACTATCTTACAAATAGAGTCCAGCGGGTGGTTATTAACGGTTCAAGTCCCAAATGGTAACCTGTAAATGCAGGCGTTCCACAAGGGTCCATTCTAGGCCCTCTCCTTTTTTTTGATATTTATAAACGATATTGTAGAAGACATTCAAGCTCAAATTAAGCTATTCGCAGATGACACTTCATTATATATTATGGTTGACAATCCAACAGAAACAGCTAAAATTTAAAATGACGATCTAGATAAGATTTATAATTGGTCAAAAAAATGGCTTGTTAATTTTAATGCCCAAAAAACTGAAAGTATGATAATTTCAAAGCAAAAATAAATAGAACATTTCATCCTCCATTAAATATGAACACCCAAGAGCTACAAACAGTAAGTAAACACAAACATCTAGGTGTCTTTTTTTTCTAACAACGTATCCTGGAACGACCATATTGAATATATAGTTTCTAAATCTTACAAAAAAAAAATATAATGAGAATAATGAAAAATGTTCTTGATAGATTTTGACTTGAAAAAATTTCGCCCAATTCTTGAATATGCCGATGTCGTTTGGGACTCTCAAAATCAGAATTTGATTGCGAAACTTGAAAGTATCAGCTTGACGCAGCGCGTATCGTCACGGGGGTACTAAACTTACCAGTTTAAACAATTTATATTTTGAAACTCGATGGGAAAATTTTTCTGAAAGACGACGCAGTCACAGACTAACTCATTATCACAAAATTTGGAATAATAAAACTCCAGAGTATTTAAGAGACTTATTGCCTGATTCAGAAGCCAGTAGTCATGATCATAATACAAGACAGAGAAATAATAGTTCACAAGTCAACACACGGACCCGTTTATATTCTGAATATTTCATCCCTGCAACAACAAAACAATGGGACACTCTTAACTTAAACATAAGAAAAATGTGAATCTTTATCATTATTAAAAAACAAATTAGTACCCAAAATAGTAAGATCCCAGCGTATAATTGTATAGGACATCGTTTTGGTCAAATTCTTCATGCTCGCTTAAAAATGGATTCAAGCTCAAGGAATTCTCACCTTTTCCTTCGTAACTTAGTAGACTCTCCAAATTGTCGTGGTGGTGATGTAGAAACAAATTCTGACTTCCTGTTATCTTGTCCTATATATACTAATTTAAGAAAAGAACTATTGGATTCTGTTTCAGTACTTCCAGTACAAGTTAACACAAAAACTTTGCTTTTTGGATCAACGAAACTCTCAGATGAACAAAATAGTCTTTTATTTAGTTTGGTGCAGAAATATATTATTAAAAGTAAACGTTTTAACCCTTGATGTTAATGCTTCATCACTCAATAGGAACCCAAGCATTTCACACTGTTTCACACTGTATACATTACAACAATTCATGTTTATTTTTTTAATTTTTTTTCTCCTTAAATATTTTCTTCTTTTTCTTCTTTCATTTTTTTCATAGTCATATATTTATTACAGAGCATGCCAGTATTAATATTTATGTATTGTTCAATAAGTGTATTATTTTTGTAAAGGAGACTCAGACAGATTTGTAAAAGCAAATTGCTTGTTTCCGAATCCTGAATATTATTTCCTTTGGATAATATTGTATCATGATGAATTATCTGAATAAATATTGTTTAAACTAATGTTGTCTTATAAATACGTCTTTCACCAACACAATTAATTAATTGATACAAAAAAGGTAATACAAATACGGATATTTCTTAGAAATGATGGTTATACTATGAAAGGTACGGTCATCCTTTGTAAATTATGGTCATCCTTTCGAAATTATGGTCATCATTTTACCAATCACGGTCATCCTTATTATATGTTACGGTCATCTTGAAAATATTTTAAAGATGATTTACGGTCATCTTAGCGAATTTTTCAAATCCAATTTCCCGTTCTATACACGTTCCTCGGTAGAGATTTGTGACTTCCGTGTGAATATTTTATGAATTTACATCGTACCAATGTATGCTTTGTAAATAAAATGATGTAGAAACACCTTAACAGACAATAAAAATACTGACCTAATTTTTCGTCCGACATCTTGGGATGACCGTGAATGCAGTTACGGTCATCAGCTTTACCCCAGTGAATCTTAACAGATAATCAACTGTTCATTGGTTATTTAAATTTGAATAGGTCCGGTAACGACCAGTTTTCTGTTTCGTTTTGTTCTGCTGAAGACCGAATGCTTTTTTTCTCTGTAAAATAATTAATGTCATGTGACTCTTTGTTATCCAAAAATCCTATGCTTTAACGTTATTGAATAAATAAAATTAATAACTGTTCAGACGCTTTGCAGTTAATTGAGTAGCGTGTAGCAAGTTTAAGAGTGTAGGTAAACACATCTCAATTGACTACAAGCGAAGTGTTTGAACATTTCTGAATTAACCGCTGATGATAACTCTGCAAATTGACTGACACTCATCAATCAAATTTGGAAATGTTCTAACAGCTTTTATTGTCATAATGACCATTTAAAATGAATATGGGGTTAATCGTGTATGGAGTCATCCTGTTCAGTAATACATATGAAATGTACGACATAATTAATGTTGTCCAAGCTGAATGTATAAACAGTGAAACAGGAAAGCAGGATGGGTGTAAAATTACATGTACACTTATGTCAATGAACAGTTGGGTAAATTATATACTTCTTATTGTCCACATACCACATAGTATTTATTCAAGGGTTTAATCTGTATCATCTGACTCAAAAAAGAGCTTCCAGCTACTACTCTCATATTCTTTGCCCTAAAAAAGAAATAAAATAAAACTGTAGCGATGTAATGAAAACATATTTTAATATACCATTTAAAAAAGAAAATGTAGCATGATTGTAAAAAAGAAAGCTCTTCACAAGATGACACTGAGTAGATAGGTTAAAAGAGAACTAATCATTCTATACGGGCGTGATTATTATTTTACATACACATTTATAATAATTTAAAATGTTCACTTATTTTCTTTTTGGACGTGACGTACCTTGAGACTTATCAATTCCGATTGGCTATTTTTTCACTTTTTATTTTGTCTTAAATGTTATTTCAACACAATGCATTATCAACTTTCAATAGTTCTGCTAATACAAAATATACACAAAATGTTCATAAGGGAGCAACCATTTAACTGCAAGGTATGGACAGGAATTATTTGTTTATGTCTGAATCATAATTTATTTTTGGACGCTATCAATCAAATTACCTTGTTCAAAAATGAATCCTATAAGATATTGGGAAACTATGGAATCAGAAATTGTTTTTATTTCTCATCTACTTGATCATATTGACCATGTGGACCACGTTTTGTTTTATAATTCAAGGATGACAAAAAATTCTTAAGGAAAAAAAACATATCCCCATTTTGAGGTTAAATGGTCTCACCCTTAGTTCACTCTTTTCGTACTTAAGGTAGCACAATACAAAGATTTTACATCTCCAACTCCCAAGTTTTAAAATGCTGTAACTTTCTTAATAATGCTTGAAAATTTATAAAAGTGGTAGTTTTGGATAGCTAACAGATTACTCTTTCCAATTAATGTATGTTAGTATTATGCAACAATTGTGTAACCAATTATAATGTTAACTGTGTCTTAAATATTTTTCACAAAATTTCCACCTTCAAATGAATTTAGCTTCTGCATAGGTGTCCCTAGAGAATTGATTTTATTATATGTTGTTCCTATGGCCATTATCTACAAAAGGGTGTCTCAGATTTTAGATAGAATGTATAGAAAAAAATTTACACCTAATTGAACATTATCTTCTTTTATGTCGTTAGGATGTTTACACTAATTAGAGATTTATGAGAGAATGTAATACCATAAGGACAATCTGAGACACCCTTTTGAAGCCCATGATGTGTTGATTAAGATTTGTTAAAATTTTCTGTATAGTTAAAGAGATGATAGAGCTAAATTCATTTAAGTGAACTTACCCAGATTGTGCCACTAATTACATAATAATTGATTACATAATGATTGCATAATAAAAATATTGCATTCATTTAAAAGATTATTCTTTTGTCTATCTATATATACCTATTTTTATTATTTTTTTTATGCATTCATAAGAAAGTTGCAGCATTTCAAAGGTTAGTGATTGGAAGTAAAAAAAACTTTGTATTGTGCTACCTTAAATGATATTGGTGATATTGGAAACTGGATCTCTTCTGCTAAGAACTATATAAAAAAACAAATCTGGGCAACAGACACGTATTAACGATCATGTACCGACTATTCCTAAATCCAAAGAAAAACTGGAAAAGATTGATCCATGCTATGATAGATTCAACATTCTTTTTCTGAGTGTGGGTGTGTGTCGTTTTATTCTTCCCCATGCACAATCACGAATGTATAAACATTATTATCTTCACTATTTAAATATCTACTGACAGGTAAGATTGATACATTAACTGTAAAAAGAATAACTTACTCATAAGCAGTATAAGCGACACAATGTGCAGCTGTAAGAACCCAACTTCTGTCAATAATTGCTCCTCCGCAAATATGAGTAAAAGTGCTGCCTTCATTATCTCTGGCCTGAATTGAAACCATCCATGGATGATCTTCTATGTTTGCCTCTTCGCCATTAACAATCTTTACACTTGTATCAGCCGCAAAAGTCTGAATTATGATATAAAATTTATTGTAAAAATACTTTCCATTCTCAATTTTATTTCTTAAATTAGTTTTTTATCAAATCCCAAGTAAAATCATTTCGACTAGAGAAATGAAGACCAAAAAAAAAATATCAATATATCAACAAGTAAGACGGTTTCATTATTGCGATACTACAAATTGTCATCTTTCCCCCATGATTACAATAAAACAAATATCATCATTAAATTACCATTAAAGATAATTATCAATTCGCGACAATAGAACTGTCATCATCCGATAACCTTTTAAACTCACTTCGATTACATCGATTATACAGTTACATCATCATAAGTAGTAGATAATTCATGTTAAAGAATTGTCATTTCAATATAGAAAAAGTGATGTATTATCACATTTATGGTTGTATTTTACAAAAAAAAAAAAGGAAAGTTGTGTTCGATTCATTTTTTTCAAACTTTGCCAGATAAGGGGAGGCAACTGAAATGTAAGGGCAGATAATTCAAATTAAGGTACTTTTTCAAAAAAATATGTTAGGAATTTCAATATTTTATTATGTACAGATGGGTGCGGTCCTAACCTTGACAAAAGTTAACTTAGAGTTAACTTGTTGACTGCTTTCTAAGTTAACTTGAGAATTTTTAAGCAGTCAAGCAAGTTAACTTCGTCGTTGGTGGACCAGACCTACGGTCTGCTTTTTTAGGACTGCTGCAGACCTATCGACAAGTCTGCTCCAGACCAGACCTGTGGACAAGTCTGCTTTTGACCAGTCCTGAGGACAGGTCTGCCCCAGACCAGACCTGTGGACAAGTATGCTTTTGACCAGTCCTGAGTACAGGTCTGCTTATGACAGATTATCGTTATAATAGTTTTCATATCAGCCTTGAGCTTTCCGCATGATTAAAAGATGTAAACAACATTCGCATTGTTTTTCCACAGATATCATTTATTATTTACTCGCTAGACTCTACTAGATATTATACAAATGCTCTCTTTTATTTTATATACTTGTATTCTTATATAAATAAAAAATGGCTATACGATCACACAGAGTTTTGTTTATTAGAAGGCGGATAGAAAGGTTATCCAACGCATCGGAACAATATTCTTATATCACGGGATATCGGCAACTTTGTCTACGTTACTTCTTCTTCTTCTTCTTCTTCTTCTTCTTCTTCTTCTTCTTCTTCTTCTTCTTCTTCTTCTTCAGGAAGTCCACCCTATCTGCAGGGTCACCGCATTTAAAAATTTTGTTTATTTTTAAAATTGCGTTATTTAAAATCTTATCTACTAGTTAAAATTTAAAATAATAGTAACAGAGTTAGAATAGGATATAACTAAAAATTAGTTAAAAACAGGAACTTGTATGTACACTATACATCTTAAGATTTTAAAATGGATAAAAATAATATCTTATCAGTTACTTCGTTCCCCGTTGTTCCTAAATTTTGTTCCCCGTTGTTTACCTGTTCCTTCCTAAATTTTACTTTATGCATAAATTTATACTTGCATGGATATTTCATTGATACTCAACTTGTTTGCATTGGATTTACTATTTTATTTCCCGCAGAATATTCTAACAGAAATTGTACAGTGTCCGTAAGCATACGGTGTGGTAAAACTATCAACAATCTCGTCAAATTCGTCAGATTTATCGAGAGACTTGTCATTGCCGATATTTATATGGGACATCCTAAAATTATACTCAATGCGCACTCTAATGAAATAGTTGCCACTTGACGTTTAACTATAAACAAAATCAATCTACCGACATAATAGATTCCAAGAAGAGAACCTCGTATACTTTTTTTTATTAAATCATTGTAAATAGTACAACTGAATTCAGACATGTCAGTGTTGGTACTTTGATGATGTGGCATAATATTTTTGTTTTACACGTACACCATCATGAACTCCTATATATGATCTGACTGTTATAATGAATAAAGAGATGAAATTCTGACATTCTCAATTTAATCAGAATATTTTTTGCATTAATAGTTTTCCAATATTATTGATTACGTATACATTTACGGTCCTACTAAAATGTGAACAGGAGCGCCAGGAGAAGACATTAAGGCGCTCGGTACAATGGTATGCAGGTATATAGATTTGCATATAAAAGTGCACATATGATCAGTTTTGGTCAACTAGTTTTGTTTTCCAAGTCAGCATGAGGTATTAAAACTAGTGAAATTTTGTTACGTACTAATATTTTGAATAAAAGGAGGACACTCTGGTATCCTAAATTTATGCGAACAAAAATTTGTTGTTATTAAATTGCAATATTGCTGTCCATTGTCATGATTATATTCATGATATTATACATTGATTCCTGACATAAAAATAAGGCTGATTTACTATGCGGGTATATAGATTTACAATTTAAAGTTCACATTTGGTCAGTTTTGGTAATGCGGTCAAATAATTTTGTTGTACAAATCAGCTGGAGGTATTAAAACTACTGAAATTTTGTTACGTATCAATATTTTGAATAAAATGAGGACATGCTGGTATCCTAGATTTATGCGAACCAAAATTTGTTGTTATTATATTGCAATATTGCTGTCCATTGTCATGATTGTATTATACATTAAATCCTGACATAAAAAAAATGACTGATTTACTGTCCGGGTATATAGATTTTCAAATTAAAGAGCACATATGGTCAGTTTTGGTGGATGCGGTCAAATAATTTTGTTGTGCACGTCAGCTGGAGGTATCAAAACTACTGAAATTTTGTTACATATCAATATTTTGAATAAAATGCGGACATGCTGGTATCCTAAATTTATGCGAACCAAAATGTGTTGTTATTATATTGCAATATTGCTGTCCATTGTCATGATTGTATTATACATTAAATCCTGACATAAAAAAAAATGGCTGATTTACTATGCGGGTATATAGATTTTCAAATTAAAGTGAACATATGGTCAGTTTTGGTGGATGCAGTCAAATAATTATGTTGTACAAGTCAGCAGGAGGTATCAAAACTACTGAAATTTTGTTACGTATCAATATTTTGAATAAAATGAGGACATGCTGGAATTCTAAATTTATGTGAACAAAAATTTGTTGTTATTAGATTGCAATATTGCTGTCCATTGTCATGATTGTATTATACATTGAATCCTGACATTAAAAATAAGGCTGATTTACTATGCTGGTATATAGATTTACAATTTAAAGTTCACATATGGTCAGTTTTGGTTATGCGGTCAAATAATTTTGTTGTACAAGTCAGCTGGAGGTATCAAAACTACTGAAATTTTGTTACGTATCAATATTTTGAATAAAATAAGGACATGCTGGTATCCTAAATTTATGCGAACCAAAATTTTTTGATATTATATTGCAATTTTGCTGTCCATTGTCATGATTGTATTATACATTGAATCCTGACATCAAAAAATATGGCTGATTTACTATGCAGGTATATAGATTTACAAATTAAAGTTCACATATAGTCAGTTTTGGTGGATGTGGTAAAACAATTTTGTTGTACAGGTCAGCTGGAGGTATCAAAACTACTGAAATTTTGTTACTTATCAATATTTTGAATAAAATGAGGACATGCTGGTATCCTAAATTTATGTGAACAAAAATTTGTTGTTATTATATTGCAATATTGCTGTCCATTGTCATGATTGTATTATAAATTGATTCTGGCATAAAAAAAATATGGCTGATTAACTATGTGGGTATATAGATTTACAAATTAAAGTGCATATATGGTCAGTTTTGGTGGATGAGGTCAAATAATTTTGTTGTACAAGTCAACTGGAGGCATCAAAACTACTGAAATTTGTTAGGTATCAGTATTTTAAGTAAAAAGAGGACATGCTGGCACCCTTAATTTAGGCAAACAAAATTTGTTGTTATTATATTGCAATATTGCTGTCCATTGTCATGATTGTATTATACATTGAATCCTGACATTAAAAATAAGGCTGATTTACTATGCTGGTATATAGATTTACAATTTAAAGTTCACATATGGTCAGTTTTGGTAATGTGGTCAAATAATTTTGTTGTACAAGTCAGCTGGAGGTATCAAAACTACTGAAATTTTGTTACGTATCAATATTTTGAATAAAATGAGGACATGCTGGAATTCTAAATTTATGTGAACAAAAATTTGTTGTTATTATGTTGCAATATTGCTGTCCATTGTCATGATTGTATTATACATTGAATCCTGACATTAAAAATAAGGCTGATTTACTATGCTGGTATATAGATTTACAATTTAAAGTTCACATATGGTCAGTTTTGGTAATGCGGTCAAATAATTTTGTTGTACAAGTCAGCTGGAGGTATCAAAACTACTGAAATTTTGTTACGTATCAATATTTTGAATAAAATAAGGACATGCTGGTATCCTAAATTTATGTGAACCAAAATTTTTTGATATTATATTGCAATTTTGCTGTCCATTGTCATGATTGTATTATACATTGATTCTGGCATAAAAAAATATGGCTGATTTACTATGCGGGTATATAGTTTTACAAATTAAAGTGCACATATGGTCAGTTTTGGTGGATGCGGTCAAATAATTTTGTTGTACAAGTCAACTGGAGGTATCAAAACTACTGAAATTTTGTTACGTATCAATATTTTGAATAAAATGAGGACATGCTGGTATTCTAAATTGATGTGAACAAAAATTTGTTGTTATTATATTGCAATATTGCTGTCCATTGTCATGATTGTATTATACATTGAATCCTGACATAAAAAATATGGCTGATTTACTATGCGGGTATATAGATTTACAAATTAAAGTGCATATATGGTCAGTTTTGGTACATGCGGTCAAATAATTTTGTTGTACAATTCAACAGGAGGCATCAAAACTACTGAAATTTTGTTACGTATCAGTATTATAAGTAAAAAGGGGACATGCTGGCACCCTTAATTTAGGCGAACCAAAATTTGTTGTTATTATATTGCAATATTGCTGTCCATTGTCATGATTGTATTATACATTGAATCCTGACATTAAGAATAAGGCTGATTTACTATGCTGGTATATAGATTTACAATTTAAAGCTCACATATGGTCAGTTTTGGTAATGCGGTCAAATAATTGTGTTGTACAAGTCAGCTGGAGGTATCAAAACTACTGAAATTTTGTTACGTATCAATATTTTGAATAAATTAAGAATAAGGCTGATTTACTATGCTGGTATATAGATTTACAATTTAAATCTCACATATGGTCAGTTTTGGTAATGCGGTCAAATAATTGTGTTGTACAAGTCAGCTGGAGGTATCAAAACTACTGAAATTTTGTTACGTATCAATATTTTGAATAACATGAGGACATGCTGATATCTTAAATTTATGCGAACCAAAATTTTTTGTTATTCTATTGCAATTTTGCTGTCCATTGTCATGATTGTATTATACCTTGAATCCTGACATAAAAAATATGGCTGATTTACTATGCGGGTATATAGATTTACAATTTAAAGTTCACATATGGTCAGTTTTGGTGGATGCAGTCAAATAATTATGTTGTACAAGTCAGCAGGAGGTATCAAAACTACTGAAATTTTGTTACGTATCAATATTTTGAATAAAATGAGGACAATCTGGAATTCTAAATTTATGTGAACAAAAATTTGTTGTTATTAGATTGCAATATTGCTGTCCATTGTCATGATTGTATTATACATTGAATCCTGACATTAAAAATAAGGCTGATTTACTATGCTGGTATATAGATTTACAATTTAAAGTTCACATATGGTCAGTTTTGGTAATGCGGTCAAATAATTTTGTTGTACAAGTCAGCTGGAGGTATCAAAACTACTGAAATTTTGTTACGTATCAATATTTTGAATAAAATAAGGACATGCTGGTATCCTAAATTTATGCGAACCAAAATTTTTTGATATTATATTGCAATTTTGCTGTCCATTGTCATGATTGTATTATACATTGAATCCTGACATAAAAAAATATGGCTGATTTACTATGCAGGTATATAGATTTACAAATTAAAGTTCACATATAGTCAGTTTTGGTGGATGTGGTAAAACAGTTTTGTTGTACAGGTCAGCTGGAGGTATCAAAACTACTGAAATTTTGTTACTTATCAATATTTTGAATAAAATGAGGACATGCTGGTATCCTAAATTTATGTGAACAAAAGTTTGTTGTTATTATCTTGCAATATTGCTGTCCATTGTCATGATTGTATTATAAATTGATTCTGGCATAAAAAAATATGGCTGATTAACTATGTGGGTATATAGATTTACAAATTAAAGTGCATATATGGTCAGTTTTGGTGGATGAGGTCAAATAATTTTGTTGTACAAGTCAACTGGAGGCATCAAAACTACTGAAATTTGTTAGGTATCAGTATTTTAAGTAAAAAGAGGACATGCTGGCACCCTTAATTTAGGCAAACAAAATTTGTTGTTATTATATTGCAATATTGCTGTCCATTGTCATGATTGTATTATACATTGAATCCTGACATTAAAAATAAGGCTGATTTACTATGCTGGTATATAGATTTACAATTTAAAGTTCACATATGGTCAGCTTTGGTAATGTGGTCAAATAATTTTGTTGTACAAGTCAGCTGGAGGTATCAAAACTACTGAAATTTTGTTACGTATCAATATTTTGAATAAAATGAGGACATGCTGGAATTCTAAATGTATGTGAACAAAAATTTGTTGTTATTATGTTGCAATATTGCTGTCCATTGTCATGATTGTATTATACATTGAATCCTGACATTAAAAATAAGGCTGATTTACTATGCTGGTATATAGATTTACAATTTAAAGTTCACATATGGTCAGTTTTGGTAATGCGGTCAAATAATTTTGTTGTACAAGTCAGCTGGAGGTATCAAAACTACTGAAATTTTGTTACGTATCAATATTTTGAATAAAATAAGGACATGCTGGTATCCTAAATTTATATGAACCAAAATTTTTTGATATTATATTGCAATTTTGCTGTCCATTGTCATGATTGTATTATACATTGATTCTGGCATAAAAAATATGGCTGATTTACTATGCGGGTATATAGTTTTACAAATTAAAGTGCACATATGGTCAGTTTTGGTGGATGCGGTCAAATGATTTTGTTGTACAAGTCAACTGGAGGTATCAAAACTACTGAAATTTTGTTACGTATCAATATTTTGAATAAAATGAGGACATGCTGGTATCCTAAATTGATGTGAACAAAAATTTGTTGTTATTATATTGCAATATTGCTGTACATTGTCATGATTGTATTATACATTGAATCCTGACATAAAAAATATGGCTGATTTACTATGCGGGTATATAGATTTACAAATTAAAGTGCATATATGGTCAGTTTTGGTACATGCGGTCAAATAATTTTGTTGTACAATTCAACAGGAGGCATCAAAACTACTGAAATTTTGTTACGTATCAGTATTATAAGTAAAAAGGGGACATGCTGGCACCCTTAATTTAGGCGAACCAAAATTTGTTGTTATTATATTGCAATATTGCTGTCCATTGTCATAATTGTATTATACATTGAATCCTGACATTAAGAATAAGGCTGATTTACTATGCTGGTATATAGATTTACAATTTAAAGCTCACATATGGTCAGTTTTGGTAATGCGGTCAAATAATTGTGTTGTACAAGTCAGCTGGAGGTATCAAAACTACTGAAATTTTGTTACGTATCAATATTTTGAATAAATTAAGAATAAGGCTGATTTACTATGCTGGTATATAGATTTACAATTTAAATCTCACATATGGTCAGTTTGGGTAATGCGGTCAAATAATTGTGTTGTACAAGTCAGCTGGAGGTATCAAAACTACTGAAATTTTGTTACGTATCAATATTTTGAATAAAATGAGGACATGCTGATATCTTAAATTTATGCGAACCAAAATTTTTTGTTATTATATTGCAATTTTGCTGTCCATTGTCATGATTGTATTATACATTGAATCCTGACATAAAAAATATGGCTGATTTACTATGCGGGTATATAGATTTACAAATTAAAGTGCATATATGGTCAGTTTTGGTGGATGCGGTCTAATTAATTTGTTATACAAGTCAACTGGAGGCATCAAAACTACTGAAATTTTGTTACGTATCAGTATTTTGAGTAAAAAGAGGACATGCTTGCACCCTTAATTTAGACGAACAAAAATTTGTAGTCATTATTTAAATGAATTAAACTATTGCTGATTGTGGCTGCATAGTTCAAGGATGTATAACTAACAAGGACGTATACACCTAACATCAAATATACTTCTTTTCAAAAATATACATAATAGGATTGAATTTGATCTCGAAATATATATATATATATTCAGTGCCTGTTATTATTGTAACCGAAATCGTTTTATAATAGATAGATTGTCAGATCACAGAATAATTTGTGTTACGTTCTGTGCGTACTTATTTTCAAATATTTGTATTTAATCCTGTTCATAAAACGGAAGTATTAATTTTCAAATTACTTTATTTTCGATGTTTATACTACGAAACAAAGATATTAAAAATATTTTTTTTTTAAATCAACGAAGAGCGGTCGTGGTTACAAGTTAACTTAGTGTTGAGCAGACCAGTCAAAAGTTAACTTGGGAACAGCTCTGGTTTTGATCGGATTTGTCCAAGCAGAAGTTAACTTTGTGGGAGGACCGGTTTCCAAGTTAACTTATGTTAACTTTATGACAGGACTGGTTCCGAAGTTAACTTATGTTAACTTTATGACAGGACTGGTTCGAAGTTAACTTATATCAATAGCGGACCTGTTTCCAAGTTAACTTTTTGGAAGACATAAAAACAGTCCTAGGACCAAGTCCGCTTTTCAAGTTAACTAGATTTTGGTCCTAGGACTGGTCAGAGCAGTCCTATATTCGGTCACAGGTTAACTTTGATAAGTCCAAATGACTGGTTATCAAGTTAACTTGCTGTACAGGTTAGGAGTGCACCCATCTGTAGCACGAAAACGGGTCCGATGATCTAATTTGTTTTCTTTTTCATATTTGAAAGCATACTATTAAAGCTATCTTCTCATATTTTATCTCAAAATTCTATTGTGCAGTTTTCGTTGTATGGTAGAAAATTGGGTTTTCCATGCATAATCTATACAAAATTTTTAAAACAACCTGTAGCAAAGGCACCGTGACGCATTCTTTTTATTTTTATTTTTTTTTAAACATGAAATATACTACATTTTGGCAAGTTAGCACCCCATCATTTTATCTTTTTTTTAATTGCAGGACACCACATCGATACCAGTCATTCATTATCAACAATGTTTACTGTGTTCCTTTAAAGACCGATGTATGTTAAAACACATTGATATTCATTTATAAGCAACACTGTTTCTAAAAGATGAACTGGATCAAATTTTTTTTATCTTTAATAAATGTTTATATACGTACCGAAGCAATATAGATCACTACAAATACACAAGAAAGTTAAATTATCAATATCATCATTATAATTTTTAAATTTTATTTTTTCGCATGATCTTTTTATTGCATTCGTTTGAGAAAATACTATTACAACACTTGCACTCATTTTTATTGCTATAATTATTCCTGTACTGAAATCAAAAGTTCTAAACAGTATTGAATGTCCCGTATTGAACATGTCTGACAATAATCTAAAATCCGAGATATAACTGAATAACTGATTGTTCAAACGTTCACTTTAATGTTCAGTTAAAAATGGTTATTAAAGACTGAAATACATTTACTTTTGTGACGATACATAACATTTGACGCTTACCCTTTCGACCCAGTTGGTCTTGTTTCGTTTTAATTCCATGTGACTCTCTCAACTATTGTATTTGTTATCCTAATTTGTCCCTTCAAAAAAGATTTCCGATACTTGAAAATAGAAACATTTGTCACCGAAATTTATAGGTAAACATTATTAACTTACCGACAAATGCACACACGATGACTACTCGATACATCTGTGTGCTGACTAACAACTTCACTTCTGAAATCTAAAACATGCAATACCTATTACATGTATCCAATGACTAATTGACCCTAAACATAACATAGATATATAAACAAAAATCAATGCAATGCTAATGAGATAAATGAACAATCATCAAACATAACAACACTTCATATGAAAAACGAAAAGAAAGTAATCTTAAAGACAATTTTTCCGAGAGAGAATACTGTCACTTTGTTCAGCTACATCGGTTGAAACGAATGCACAGAACAGTAATATAGAATCTACATTTTGTTTTTTTTTATGATTTCAAATTCTGTCTCAAACTATGCATTGTTTTAAAGATCAGATTCATGGAAGTGGAGATATTTCGGAAAGTTGTAAATCACTAACGTAACAAATATAAGTCTCTCAAATATATTTTAGTAAAAAATTATACCTGTGTGTCATGTTTGTATAGAAATAAAACAAAAGACAATATATGTGATATAAACTACCCACAGCTTGTTTTCATTTTCTACGCAATCTTTATCCAAAGCATTCCTTTGACTAACTGCTAAAATACTAATATTTTTTTTCGATCATTCTATTCGTTTTTTTATGCAATATATCTATGAGATCAATATTGCATCATTTCAGACAAACTTATTCAACATATTCAAAATAAAAAGATGCAATTTATCAATTGACAAACCTGTATTGAAATTTCTAAGACGGAACAGAAATATTCGTTGTTGTATTACCTCTTCTGTAGATCTGAACAGCCAGGTATATATACATGTACATTTACGTAGTGCGTGGTATGTAGTTAAAGCTGTTACATCTTGTTTTAAACATAACATTTTCAGCACGTCAATAACAATTTACCAATTGACACGGGTTAATTGCGGAAACTAGACAAATAAATCGTTATGGTCAAATGTATGTAACTTTTTGGTTATTGATAAAAAAAGAAAGAAACATCCTAAAAGGAATACGAAAAAACGTAACGTTCAAACAACATTTTACATAACACTCTTCAGACATCACATTTGTGAACTACACGAAACAAAACAAACACCAGGAAAGGTCTATGTGTTTGTGTTAAATTGTGGCACCGATCATGACATGACAGATTTGAAACTTATTTAGGTTAGTGTATATAAGTAATGTTCCAAATCATAACAGTTATTGCAAATAATGTTAATGTTTATGGGGAATGTATCAAAATGACAACAACGCGACAATATAACAGACAACAGTAAAAGGTCACTAATAGGTCTTCAATGCAGCGAGAAATTCCCAAACCAGGAGGCGTCCTTCAGATCGATCTTAGATAAATATATAAACTAGTTTAGTGATACTAAACTCCAAATCATTCACAAGAAACTACAAATAAAAATAATACAAGACTAAAAAAGGCCAGAATCTCCGGACTTGGAACAGGCGCAAAAATGCAGCTTGGATAAACATGTTTATCAATCTCTTCTATTTTGTCTCTTTGGCTTTCAATCTACGTCTGCTCATATTAATATGTTTATAGAAATACATCAAGAATATAATATAAAAAGAATCACTTAATATAAGAATTGTTGGATGAAAGTAAGAATTCTGATTCTGCAGTGGTTTTCGTTTGTAGTTTTATCTTAAATTGAGAATGGAAATGGGGAATGTGCCAAAAAGACAACAACCCGCCCATGGAGCAGATAACAACAGGAGGTCACCAACAGGTCTTCAATGCAACGAAAAATTACTGCACCCGGAGGCGTCCTTCAGCTGGCCCATAAACAAATATATACTAGGTCAGTGATAATGAACGCCATATTCAACCCAAATTGTACACAAGAAACTAAAAGTTAAAATAATACAAGACTAACAAAGGCCAGAGGCTCCTGACTTGGGATAGGCGCAAAAATGCGGCGGGGTTAACATGTTTGTGAGATTTCAACCCTCCCCTATAACTCTAGGTAACGTAGGAAAGTAAACGCATAACAATTTGCACATTAAAATTCTGAGTCTGATATCAGAAGATGTAATCAAAGAAAATAAACAAAATTACAATAATATATAAATAACACCAGATTACTAGCAGATAACTTGACCTGCCAGCTTCAGACTTCAATAAAACTGATCGAAATATTATATCTTCATCATATGAATATCAGGGACAATCCTCCCGTGAGGGGTTTAGTATCATAGCATCATAACATATAGGAGAAGAACATAACCGTGTCATGCAAACAACTGGTTTTTTTTTAAATGTGTTTAGTTCCGATGCAAAGACCCAAAGTGAATCAATATTAACGCCAAAATATGAAATCTTTAATGACCAGACAACAGTATCGTAACTATATCCCTTCTTAATAAGTCTATGTAAAGGTTGTTTTAGCTTCTGAGGTGAATACTGACATTGTTGTGCTTTATAAAGAATATTTCCATAAAATATTGGATGTAAAATACCTGAACGTGTAAGAAGTCTGCATGTTGAGCTATATTCACGAATGATGTCCTCACGTGTATACCGATGATAACAATTTTAAATGTTTTTACTAGTTTGTGATATCGAAAAACTAGTATCTATGAATGATTTCTTTCGGGAAACAATATGTTCAAATACAGATATTTTTTTTTAAACGACAACGCTGTTATACAGGGATAGTAACTTATTGGATAGAATAAGCAACCCTGTATTTCATATTTTAAATTCCTCGCTTATCAGTTAAATAAAGGCAACAGTAGTATACCACTGTTCAAAATTCGTAAATCTATAAACAAAAAACAAGATTGGGGTATCACTAAAACTGAAAAAACGCATTAAATATAAGAGGAGAATAACGACACAACATTAAAATGTAACACACACAGAAACGGACGTGATACGTCTTTTAGTAATGTGAATGCACACTCAAATATAAGAGAAAACAAACGACACAACGGAAAAACAACGTTAAAATGCTACATCCACAGAAACGAACTACATGTATGATATAACAATGGCCATTTTCCTGATTTGATACAGGACATTTTTATAGATAAAAATGGTGGGTTAAACCTGGTTTTGTGGCATGCCAAACCTCAAAATTTAATGGCTTAGTTGAGCCGGTTATTTGGTTTTGATGTTATATTTGTTATTCTCGTGGGATTTTGTCTGAAGCTTGGTCCGTTTTTGTGTGTGTTACATTTCAGTGTTGTTTCGTTGTTCTCCTCTTATATTTAATGCGTTTCCCTCGGTTTTAGTTTGTTACCCCGATTTTGTTTTTTGTCCATGGATTTATGAGTTTTGAACAGCGGTATACTACTGTTGCTTTTATTTAAATATAACATTGAAATGACAACATAATATTATAGGACTACAATGTTTATAACTAGGAGAATGTATTAGACAAAGAAACACATGATAAATAGATTACAACCGGCATCAGGTTTAGAATTCAATACGAATTCAATATTCAATTCAATATTCAAAAATAGAACATAGTTTCAAACACCGAAATTATTTTAGATCAATTCGGGCATTCCGGTCATACTTTTGGCAGCCTACTGTGACAAAACCTACCTACGTATTGTCTTATTGTTAATTTATAATCGATAGCAACACTCTTGAATACTTGACACTGTAAGTTAAGCGACCAACCAACAATCAAGAAATTACAAAATTAACACATAATTCAACTGAACAATGTTTAACGACATTTGCTTAAAACATAGAGGGGAAAAGGTGAGTTTATTTTATTGTGCTGAATTGGTTTTAAAAATAAATTTTAACTATTTTTCCTTTCTCATTTTTCTACGTTGAACAATTTACCCCTAACCAAATACAATAAAACATGATTCAACTCCAGACAATATTAAAGAAGTGCAATTAAAGCATTAACCGGTTCAACAAAGCATGTCTCAAATTAAGGAGGGGCGAAAGATACCAGCTGAGGGACAGTCAAACTGATACATTGAAAAAAAACCTGACAACGCAATGGCAACAAATGAAAAGACAAACAGACATATAATAGTACAGAGGACACAACATACAAAACTAAAAACTCAGCAACACGAACCCCTCAGAAAACTGTGGGTAAGCTCATGTGCTTCGGAAGAGAAAGCAGATCATGCTTCACATGTGGCTCCCGTCGTGTTGTCTGTGTTATTACAAATCCAGTAAAAGTCTTATTCGGTAGGTCACATTCATGAAAATAGAAGGATATTGTACATGTTGTAGTTACGACATAATTAACATATCCGATCAATTTCTTGTAAACGTTTGATAAATTTAATATTACATCATTGTACTTAGTAGTTTAATGTATATCCTTAAACTAATACATTTAATAATTAAAAAAACCAAGAATATGCCTACTTGTAATGTTTTCCTACATACAAGATGTCACCTATACATGTAAGTTTCATGCTTTTGAAACATAAAAATATTGAAAAAAAATATATTGCATAATGTGTTTACTACTTTATTAGTTCCAATGGTGGAATAATGTACTCTTGTCAATGTACGTTGACCGAAAAGACTAGCAGCCTATATTGTTATATATATATTTTTTTTTTTTATTGAATCTTATAAATACTTGAAAAAAGATACACTTTTCATATACTTTACCTTAAACCTCGCTGTCCGTCTTTAATTTTATATATACTTGCTAGGTTCTTGATAATTATTTTGTAGTGAAGTATAATAAACTCATCATAGATATTAGGATAAATTTAGTATATACGCCAAACGCGCGTTTCGTTTACAAAAGACTCATCAGTGACGCTCGAATCCAAAAAAGTTAAAAAGCCCAAATAAAGTACGAATATAAAAAAGAAAATGTGGTATGATTGCCAATGAGACAACTATCCACAAAAGACCAAAATTACAAAAAAACAGTATAAGAAAAAGATCATTAATAATATTAATGATAATTGAAAAAGTAGACAGCTCTCTCACAAGCGAAAAACCCCTAACTGTAAAAATATAAGGGCATACACTACAGACACGGGAACATTCTACTGAATCCGAAGTTGAAGAGCATTGAGGACCAAAATTGCTAAAAGTTTTGCCATATACAGCTAAGGTTATCTATGCCTGAGGTAGAAAAGCCTCAGTTTTTCAAAAACAATTCAAAAAATTGTAAACAGTAAATTTATAAATATAACCATATCAATGATATTGCATGTCAGCACAAAAAGTGCTGACTACTGGGCTTGTGATACCCTCGGGGAAATGAATCTCCACCTGCAGTGGCATCGACCCAGTGGTTGTAAATAAACTCATCATAGAAACCAGGACTAAATTTAGTATATACGCCAGATGCGCGTTTCGTCTACAAAAGACTCATCAGTGACGCTCATATCCAAATAAGTTAAAAGGGCCAAAAAAGTACGAAGTTGAAGAGCATTGAGGACCAACATTTCTAAAGCGTTAGGTTTGTACTTGTGAATGCTGTGACATTAAATCGCTTGGAAACTATAATTTATTAACACTGTTTAGTGGTACGGCTTCAAATAAAGAAAACAAAATATTACTAAACCAATAAATGAACATATTAACAATTACAGTTCATCATACGGCATTAAACATTAGGGGAAAATGTAAACAGTTCACTAACCAGGTAAACAGCATGCTGCATAAAATTAAAACAATAATAAAAAAAACATATTATGGAAAGCAACAAGCAACAATCTCTGTATATCATGGTATTTGTCTTGCACTGGCTCATTTACGATTGTAGAACTACTCCTCATTTAGAAAGAGGTGTAATGACACACCACAAAATAAATTGTTTACATCAGTTTAAGAAAAAGTTGACTTATATACTTTAAAACATAAAAAACAAAACATATCAAATTCAGAGTACTTGCATTTACTGATAGCAAGTTAGAGATTCATTTCCAATACACATCCGTATAATTCAATGTTTAAACAGTTGTTTATAAATAAAATTCCTGTTCAGTTGACATGTATCAAATGAATAATCGGAAACACAATGAAATCAACTACAATATTACCCTTATCGTTCAAACAGAAGTAGATCTTCGAGGTCAAATCAAAATATTATTTAATTTATTATAAATTGAAGCACTTTTAGCAAAACTTCTTGTGAAGTTTCAAGTTTTCATGTTTTAAGTAAAAGTCCGGCCAGGACAAGATAAAAATTTAAAAAAATCTAGCTAACGTTTGATATTCGTAATTAAGTAACACAATAATTAATAAAACATTTAACAATTGTGAAGGTTAATTTTTCAGAATTACGAAATTGAATATACATTTGTAAATGGATGTTAATAAAAACTGTTTGTTTGAGAACTGGAGTTTTTTTTTTTAACAGAATTCAGATTTTATTTTCATAAAACTGGTAAATCAACCCTTTTTAATGAATAAAACCCAATAACTCGGAAACGTAAAATCTATAATTTATAAAAATAAACGTAAGGGAGCTTATGTTAATGGATAAAAACAATTCAACAAAGTTTAATGCAACTTGGTTACGTTATTTTTTATGTTGACGAAGGACGGACAGACAGACAACGGTATTCTAATGTGTTGATATTTCGGCCAAATACTTAGAGCTCTGCCTCTTGTGGTGAAAAAGGACACATGGTTCTATTCCTTTGGACACAAAAACACAAACAAATCAATGTATTTTGCCATTAATTTTACATCATTATTTTACATAATATTTTTATAATCATATTCAGTGTGACATCTTGTATGTAGTGAACAATCACCAGGAAAATTATAAAAAATATATACAAACATAAATTAAATGTAAGAGTACAAACATGTAATTACTACGTTAACGAACATTCCAATAATTGCAAAATTAAAAGAATATTTTAACAGTACATGTTGTTCTGTAAGATAAATGTACAAAAACGTTGTTTGAAAGTTTCGTTGATAATATGATTCATGTACTTTAAGTTGTTCCGAAAAGTGAATTCTAAATGTGCTTTCATCACGAAAGAACAGTAAATATTAGTTGACCTTTGCTACATTAGAGGTTTTGTGATTTATGATGTGCAAAGTAAGAAGTTTCCAAACCCTTTATATAAATAAAAGATCAGACCAAATTAAGTAAACCAACATTCAAAAGCGTGAGAAATTTGCCGTGTAATCAATATTGTTGGAACTGCAGTTTGCCTAACTTATTTGAATAAACTTTTTGTTGACGTTTTCAAAACAACGGGTAACAGTAAATTATGTTACTAGCGTTGTGCGATCAGGAACCGAAACAGAAATGATAGCACAGCGTACAAATTAAAAAATTCTGATTTCAAATGGTCTTTCGATCAATTTTAGCTAATGTTTAGAACTACGTAGTGTAATTACGCCAAACGCGTTTTTTTCCAAAAATTCCAAAAAATCAGAAATATATAAAAATGACCACATTATTAATATTCATGAAAACACTTAATCGCTTAAGTGTTTACTACTGGGCTAATGATATCCTCCGAGACGAAACGTCCACCAGCAGTGGTATCGACTCAGAGATGTAAATAGTTATAAAAGGTACCAGGATTATAATTTAGTACGCCAGACGCGCGTTTCGTCTATATCAGAATCATCATTGACGCTCATATCAAAATATGTATTAAGCCAAACAAGTACAAAGTTGAATAGCATTGAGGATCCAAAATTCCAAAAAGTTGTGCCAAATACGTCTAAGGTAATCTATCATTCAAATATTTGTCATTGATGTGCTGATAACATTTGGATTATTTCATCAAATGTAGGATTACAGGTTATTCTGACATCTACTTAATTTATAATTTGAAATGAACACAATTATTCTAGTAGCTCTTACAGCTAGAAAGATACGTGCATTATTAAATATGTATCTACTATGATTTGTTAATAAACTGTCTGAATTCAGATTTACAATTGACTGTGAGTAATCAAATATTGTCCCGCTGCCATATTTAAATCAATCTTTTTTACTTTTAGAATCGACTATCTAATCTTGGATATCAAACCACCATATCAGTTCAACAGATCACACTTCCAGTTATCAGTATATACAATATAACTGAAATCTTAATAGTTTATGATAATACATAAATGTTGACGAGAAGAATTATGTGAACCCTTATAAGATTTTATAAATATTTAAAATTTTTTCAATAACTGTTTTGATTAGGAACATTACCTAATATAGTATGATCTTAATAAGTATCAAATCTTCCTTTTAGTTGACAATAAATGCAAGGAAAAGTAAACAGGCACTATGATCCATTCCCCATCTTAAGTTTTATCATAAGAAAAATATTTATTTAATGTCAGCAATTAACCAGTATCAATTGGTAAATTATTATCGACGTGCTGAAAATGTAATCTTCGAAACAAGATGTAACAGCTTCAATTACATACCACGCACTACGTAGATGTACATGTATATATACCTGGCTGTTCAGATTTTAATTCATCACAGAAGAGGTAATACAACGACGAACGTTTCTGTTCCGTCTTAGAAATTTCAGTTTTCAAGGTTTGTCAATTGATAAATTACATCTTTTTACTTTGAATAAGTTTGTCTGAAATGATGCAATCTTGGTCTCATAGATATATTGCATGAAAAAAAGAGTAGAATGATCGAGAAAATGAAAGATTTATTAGTATTTACCAAGTTAGCCATAAGGATACTTTGGATAAAGATTGCGTAGAAAATGAAAACAAGCTGAGGGTAGTTTATATCATACATATATTGTCTTTTGTTTTATTTCTATACAAACATGACACACAGGTATAATGTTTTACTATAATATATTTGAGAGACTTGTATTTGTTACGTTTGGGATTAACAACTTGCAGAAATATCTCCACTATCATAAATTTGATCTTTTTAAACAATGCATAGTTTGAGACAAGACAACGCAAAACATTTTTTTTTGTATATCAAAGAATTTGAAATCATAGATAAACATTTAGATTCTATATTACTGTTTTGTGGTTCTGGGCAACAAACTTGCAATAAAACAACACCGTTAAATCAAAGACAAAGTACCAAATGAAAAGCAATCGTTTTAATCGATGTAGCTGAACAAAGTGACAGTATTCTCTCGTTGAAAAAGTGTCTTTAAGATTCTTTTCTTTTCTTTTTTTCATATGATTTGTTGTTATGTTTCATGATTGTTCGTTAATCGCATTAGTTTTGCATTTATTTTTTATATATCTATGTCATGTTTAGGGTAAATTAGTCATTGGATACATGTAATAGGTATTGCATGTTTTAGATTTCAGAAGTGAAGTTGTTAGTTAGCACAAAGATGTATCGAGTATTCATCGTCAGTGCATTTATCGGTAAGTAAATAATGTTTTACCTATTCATTTCGGTGACAGATTTTCCTATTTTCAAGCATCGTAAATCTTTTTGGAAGAGAAAAACAATGATATCAAATAAAATAACTCAGAGAATCGCATGAACTTCAAACAAAACAATATCACTTGGAACTATAGGGTAAGCGTGAAATGTTATGTATCGCCACAAAAGTAAACATAAAAAGCCATGTTTATTTGAACATCAAAGTGAACGTTTGAACAATAAGTTATTCAGTTATATCTAGATTATTACATGGACAATACGGGACATTCAATACTGTTCAGATGTTTCGATATCAGTACAGGAATAATTATAGAAATGAGAATGATTATACAAGTACAATTGTTGTAATAGGATTTTCTCAAACGAATGCAATATAAAGATAATGCTAAAAAATACAATTTAATAATTATAGTGACGATATTGATGATTTAACTTTCTTGTGTATTTGTAGTGATCTATATTGCTTCGGTACGTATATAAACATTTACTAAAAATATAAAACATATGATCCAATACAATTTTTATAAACAGTGTTGCTTAAGAACATCAATATGTTTTAGCATACATCGGTCTGTAAAGGAAACACAGCAAACTTTGTTGGTAATGAAAGACGGGTATAAACGTGGTATCCTGCTTGTGCAATTGAAAACAAAAAGGAAGATAAGATTATGTTTTAGAAGAAACAAACAAACACAGCATATAAGCCGAACTGTAGTACTTCCGAGATTACATGAATGATGATATATGAAAAAAAGATGTGGTATGGTTGCACATGAGATAACTATCCACAACACACCAACTGACACAAAAATTAACAACACTAGGTCACCGTAAGGCCTTCAACAATGCACAAAGTCCATACCGCATACTCACCTTTGAAAAAAATACCCGTTATAACAAATGTCAATTAATTCAAACGAGAAAACTAACGGCATAATTTATGAAGAATAAAAAATGAACGGAAAATAATTATGTAACACATCAACAAACGACAACCAATGAGTTATAGGCTCCCGTTTTGGGACAGGCACATACATAATGTGGCAGGGTTAAACATGTTAGCGTGGGACAGTGGTGCAAAAGTTCAACATAAGAACGAACAATAAAATTGATTTGAAAAAAAGTTTACCTCATCAGAATGTTACAGATAGAAATACATCTGACAAGATCTTTTGAATTCACTTGATAAGTAATACACGAGTTTAAGACAAATATGACCAAAAGGAAAAAAGTGAAAAAAGATCAAATTGATCAAAGGCTGATTTTTAAATAGTTAATAAATTGATTAATGAACATTTTAAGAAACGAACATGTTGTGAATCAGGAGAGTACCGTATCACTCATTGATGAATGATTCCAATCATGAAAAATATCTTCAGAGGTTTCAACTCTGTGCTTGCCGATACCAAACAAATTTAATAACACCCTTGATGAGTACACTGTAGCATATCCGATGTATAAAACAATAAATATGGTATCTTCGAATTAATTTAGTCAACTACTTAATCTATGCAACTACGTGTATGCAGTATGTCCTAGAATGTAGCTTCTATCATATTGGTCTCCTCGTTACGGAAATAAAAGTGTAAAGGAAGATGATTTTAAGCTATTTTTGTAGTCCGCCTTCATCATGACTGAATTGTTTTAATTTTGTGATTTTATGATAGAAACCTAATTATCGCTATCAATCCAAAAAAGGAATGCGTTATTACATTGTGATATTATTATCTTTTTTCTTGGGAATTTTATTATGACAACTGTTATGCAAGTATCATTTTTCAAAATATGTTAAAGCTCGTGATTTAGCGGAGATATGTTTTTAAGTTTCAATAGAATTGTCTTTACTTTGAATAAGTCACTATTAATGAACTACTTTGACTTTTTGACCTGATGATGTAACTGTATAATCGCTGTAATCGAAGAGAGTTTAAAGGTGGTACCTAACACTACAGGAAGATAACTCTGTAAATCAGCTAAATGTTTTAATTACGTTGTGTTGTTAAGGGAATATTAAGCTTTTCAATGATCAAAATCAGTGTTTGTCAAACTGCTTTATAACCAGTGTAATTTTTATGATAAAATGCTTGGTTCAATTTGTTTGAAAGTTTTATATTTTTGTCAAAGGGTCAAAGTAAATACTTTGTCAAAATTTTACGAAAATTACACGAGCCAAATTAATTTTAGTCAAAATGTAGGGTACCACCTTAAAGGTTATTGGATAATGACAGTTTTTTTTTCGCTTTCTCTAGTCGAAATGATTTTACTTAAGATTTGATAAGAAATATCGAAAGAAATAAAGTTGAAAATGGAAAGTATTTTTTCAATTAATTTTATATCATAATTTAGACTTTTGCGGCTGATACAAGTGTGAAGATTGTTAATGGGGAAGAGGCCAACATAGAAGATCATCCATGGATGGTTTCACTTCAGGCCAGAGATAATGAAGGCGGCACTTTTACGCATATTTGCGGAGGAGCAATTATTGACAGAAGTTGGGTTCTTACAGCTGGACATTGTGTTATTTATCCTGTTTATGAGTAAGTTATTCTTTTTACAGTTAATGTATAAATCTTAAATTAAAACAAAAGAGTTTCATATTAATGTGGAACACAAAAAGTTATTAGAAATGTGTATGTAAAGAAAAATTAATTAGTTCAAACACAAGGTTAATTCCTGTGCTAGCTTTTCGAATTATTGAATTTATGTATTAAGAATCTTTGATGATTCCACAGTGTAAATCTCTATAATAAGTACGACGTGATAAGAAGGCATTACAAACGAACGTTTCACTTTAAATATGACCCAGTCAATTTGTGATCTGAGCGCGCAATCAAATTGTTCTGTCCACAGTGTTATGAAAAATAATAATTAATTTGATACGTTTTCGTGAATTTGTCCAATTCGATTTCAAACACAATTAAAAAATTATAAATTTTGAAGTGTTCCTACTCTTCCATGAAAATTTATTTTTGATTTGTTTTATATTTTCCAAATTACTCGTTAAATCATCATCATGTTGCGATAATTTTGTTACAAGCAACTTGTTGACTGAGATTTTTCTTCAATCGATGTAGTGAATATTTGAAATCCAGTAAACCATTAGCATTTATATAGACTTCAGGTGTTTTTTAGTTGATGGCATTTGTTCAACATATACCCAGTTTTTGGTGGGGCTGTGTTGCTTAGTCTTTAGTTTTCTATGTTGTTTTTGAACCATGGCGTTGTCAATTTATTTAGAACAATGAGTTTGACTGTCCCTTTTGGTATCTTTTGCCCCTCTTTAAAAATAAAATAAGGTCAATGTCACAGGTATTTTTCAAGTTCTTAAGATTGATTTTAATCTATGTTTGCTTCTTCACAGCTACCGTATACATAGCGATAAACTGTTTTATTTTTATTGTTAGATGCGTTAAGTCTTAACTTTCAAATGTTGGTTGAGATTGTACCATGCCATTGGATAAGATTTTTCAGAGCTCTCAATTTGAGATCCATACATTCCTTTTTTATGGTCAAACTATTGTCCCTACGCGTGCTCCATTTATAAAAAACAGGTGTTTTTTGAAAATCAATTCAGAAAATAAATACGAATGAAGTTAAGATCCACGTCTGATTTCCTTTAACGTTGAATACACAATTAAAAAAGTAACAATTAAAAGAAACATTAATTTATGAAGACCTTAAAAAAAGCGTATAATTTTTGATATGGTCATAATTGTCAAGTAGTCGTCTTGTATTGTCCGTTTGTCCAGTTTTTGATTCTTCACTCTTACAGAGGGACGAAAGTTACCAGAGGGACATTCGAATTCATAAATCGAAAATAAACTGACAACACCTGGATAAAAATGAAAAACACAAAAAGATAAACAAAAGAACACATGCTACAACATAGAAAACCAAAGAATAAGCAACACAAGCCCCACCAAATCTAGGAGTGATCTTGCTTTACATATGTCACCCGTCGTGTTGCTTATGTTACATGTGTTATTACAAATCCCGTAAATAGTCTAATTCGGGGGGTGACGTTAATGGAAGGGAAGAAGATTGTAGTTACGACGTAAGGAACATATCCGATATCATTTGTGAAACGGTTATTTCCATAACGGTCAACCAATAAAGTTATGTTTGAACTCATTCGAAGTTGATAATATTTATAATGCTAAGAACCAACAATTGCAGACGATTATAGAGTTTTGACAGCAGTACGTCTAAGGCTCTACAATTATACCCCTTTATACCTTGGAATATGCATTTCTTTCGTATCCGCAATTCACTTACGCTTTACTGATGTAACTTTTACACAATTCGAAGAACTAGTAGAATAAGTTCAAGCTTGCATTTGGCAACTGGTAGTGACTGACTGTACTAGAGTTATGAACCTTCGTATCATATCTGCACTTTAGCTTAAGATGTGTCATTCAAATTCTACGAAACTCATATACAATGCTTAGAACGACAAAATATATAGAAAAAAGTAAAATCACAAAAATACTGAACTTAGAGGAAAGTCCATAATCACATGGCAAAATCAAATAACAAGACGCATCAAAAACGAAAGGACAAGAAGTGTCATATTCCTGACTTGGTACAGGAATTTTCTGATGTAGAAGATGGTGGATTAAACCTGGGTCTATAGCGCTAACCCTCTCACCTTAATAACAGTCTTATCAAATTCCGTTATATTTACATTGATGCGTTAAATAAACAACCACAATAAATAAAATAGTCAAAATATGGGTACAACAGTCATCATCGTATAACAATCCCAAAAGGAACAACCCAACAGAACCAAAAACATCTACTATCTACGAACACATTGATTGATTTGAGTGTTTGACGTATAGACATCTGAGTTGTTAGTTATATAACGGTCAAGAATTATTCCAACTGATTTTGGCCAGATGAAAAGCTTGAGAGTGGGCATTCATTTCCTCGGACTTATTCGTCTTTTGTTTTAACTGAAAAAATATACAACATATATATCAAAGACGCGTGTTACATAACATGCATGTAACCCTCTTCTAAAGACTTTTCTTCAGTACATGAGGAATACCTTGCCATTGATGTTGCAACGCTTAGGTTTGTTTGTTCAACGATTGAATAAGTGCTGACATGTCATATACCTGCTTATTTTCCATCCACCATCTGATGATAAAGAATGTGTAGTTACCTAGCTACTCAGTGTCATTTGGTGTGGAAGGCTATCTTTTTTGCAATCACGCATCTGTTTTCATGTAGTATATTAAAATATGTCTTCATTATATCGCTACAGTTTGATTTTATTTCTATTGTAGGCCAAAGAATATGAGAGTAGTAGCTGGAAGCTCTTTTTTAAGTCAGATGAAACAGATTATTCCCTTGAAAAAATACTATGTGGTATGGACTATAAGAAGTATATAATATACCTAAATATTCATTGACATAGGTGTACATGTAATATTACGCCTATCCTGCTTTCCTGTCGGTGTTGTGGCATGCCAAACCTCCCACTTAAATGACTGTGTTAATTACAACATTAAAATGACAGCGTGTCACGACAGTGTTACAATAAATAAACACGAAATATATAAGACAAAGAAGCAAACAAATAGTAGCCATCAAAAGGTAAAAGGTTAAAAAATATTTTTATACACCAGAAGTACGCTTCGTCTACACAAAACTATGCTCAGATGTAAAATGTTTGAAAGCCATAACAACTACGACTTCATACTCAGTTTTTCTTTGAAGACAAACATCTTGAAACTGTTTTCTTTTGTTTTATTTTGTACAAACTTCAATCATATCGTTTGCATATACTGATTAATATACAATAAACTAAATTGTGCTCATTGTGTTTCAGCACGAAGAATATGTTGGAGTTGGTGGGGATAGTACCGATCCTGACCTGATGCTACTACAGCTAAAGACGCCGCTTAAATTTGGGTCTACCGTTAATAAAATCGACCTGGACACGGATATAGGGAAAAATTATACTGGTGAATTATGCACAATATCTGGATGGGGAGCTACCAATGCTACTGGTTAGATTTTTCATAAATTATTTATAGAAATTAGAGGTTAAAGATACAAAACGAATATTCAAACTCATAAGTCTAACACAAAAGGACAACGCCATAGACAAAAAAAAACTTAAAAGACGAAAAGACAGACTATACTAGTATAAGAATAGCAGCACCACTAAATTTTAATCAGATACCTTGACTTTCTAATTTGCCTTTTATTTTCTCGCGAACGTTAAACAACATGATAAGAAGATTTAGAGAAGTCGTTTACTATTTTCTTGGTTTGAATTACGATAAAAATAGTGTAGGTAAAAGGATTTAATGAGAAAAAACTTTAGAACGTTAATAAAAATACTCGGGATTAAATATCTAAACGACAGAAATGCATGAAATATGATAAATACGATACGAGGTACATTGCGTACACCAAAATAAGAGATGTCTTTGAATAATTACTAAAACAATTGTACAAATGGTTCATCATCAAACAGTACAACTTAAGCCCCATACAAGCTGGTTAACTTTTTTGGTCCTTTTGGAGTAGAGTTCTTTGCACGCAAATATGTTTTTATACAATGACAATGCAATGGGGATAACGTGTGATTTAATTACCAAAACCTGACTGTAATAAACCATAGTACCTTGGCATGTCATTGACCAAGGTCATTTCTCCTCCTTCCATCTCGTATCCCGGTTATATTTGCTTCTTAGTCGTTTAACTAATAGATATATATCAAAATTATTTAGTTAATGATTTCAAAAAAAAGCTAGATATCCATAAAAGATAGGACTGACACCGCCATTCCAGCTGTTTTGTTAACATTCAAGATTCTTAACTGGTCTTATATTACTTATTACTCTGTGACAACGAATTTTATTAAATACCATGACAATAAGTTCATGAAATTGTGATATCAGTTTGTAATCATGGTCATCTTTTGCTTTTATAACTAAACTGATATTTTAAATGTTTAACTTTAGTATTTAGTCTGTCGACGCCTGCGATCTATGTTTCCAGGTCCCAAATTTTGTTATATCCTGCCAATTTTGTCAAATATCTCTTATAATTTAGAATGAAAACATTACGAATTTCGTTTATTCTTCAAGTGTTCTGGAAAGTTTTCTGTTTGTTCTGAATTGTATTTCGATGTCTAATATTTGTTCTTATCAAGATCAAATTGTTTCTAAATGTTTTATCATATGGTCTTACTGTAATAGTTCTAGTAGATATATATCTATTGACAATACTTTACAATGGTTTGACAAATTTCACATTCATCAATATAATTTGTTTTATTTGAATTAAAAACTACGACATCCCAGTCAGTACCGAGCAACTGGTTGTTAAGACCAATATAATCTGCACGCTTAAAATCACGAATTTGCCTGTTAAACGAGTATTAAATCAAATTTCGACTGAAATAACATCATACCAGTCAGAACCGATATATTGTTGTTGAGACCGTCATAATCTGCACGCTTAAAATCACGAATTTGCCTGTTAAACGAGTGCTGTTTTCAAGTATTTAATGAAAGTTCGACTGAAATAACATCATCCCAGTCAGAACCGATATAAGACCGTCATAATATGCACGCTGTAAATCAGGAATTTGTCATTAAAATCAATATTGTTTAAAAGTTTTTTGTTTTTTTTTTTACTAAAACGGGAATATAAGACTGCATGTCGGCGTAAGAATAAATATTGATGTAATGATGTTTTTCTGTTATTCACACATAATTCAAAACAAGCTCGAGTTTTGGCTGTAAAAAAGACTCCCAAACATCATTTTCTATAAAATGTAAACGATAAAGTTACTTTTATTAAGAGTTATATGTTTTGACATCATATCCAAATTCAAATCACCACAAAGCGAAATTAGCAAAAACTAACCAGGTGCTTTATTATGTAACTCAATAATTAAGTT
Source organism: Mytilus edulis (assembly GCF_963676685.1). Classification (NCBI taxonomy): domain Eukaryota; kingdom Metazoa; phylum Mollusca; class Bivalvia; order Mytilida; family Mytilidae; genus Mytilus; species Mytilus edulis. The sequence goes on along the minus strand of NC_092355.1, from coordinate 82,156,168 downwards.
TCATATATGAGAGTTTGAGATTCGAGGCCAGCATAACACACAAAGTAAACATGTTACTACAATTCCTCACTTCAAGCAAAAGTAATTCCAGATTGCCTACAAATAGTTCATGCCGTACAATTAAATGTTGACTATTTTTCACTAAAATGGTCACACCGCCACCATGTTATTTCTTATCCACTCTTGGCGGTTTTTGAAATCCATTTAATTGACTTTCGGCATCATAAATTGAATACTTTTTTGCAATCCTTTTTTATAGTTTTGGATTTTGCTCACTTCCCAGATTAGATGTTCTAATGTTTCAATTCTCTATTGCAAAATGTAAATGTTGGATAATAAAAAAACTTATTTTATGAAAGAAGACATGTAGGTGACATCCAGTAATCGTGCAACCACTTTTTAGTTATGTGTGTGCAAAAAAAAAATAACTTACGAATGTTAATAATAAAATGTGTACGTTTGCAATCTGCAAGCAAACCGGACACATGAGTATTTGTTTAGGTAAAACCAAATACAAAGGAAACGCATATTTTCTGGAAATTATTAAAAGAAAATATCATCGTAGGACCTTGATAAATGAAAAAAAAAACAACAATAAAGTGACGGGATTTTAAAGTATCTTTGTTAGAGTTTAACTCTTACGTCTCCTTAAAAAGTTATCATTTAAGGATTTTTACAACATAATTAATTTGGTCTATTTGATACTTTTTATTATAGGGGTGAACTATCCTGATCGTCTGCAAGTAGTGTCAATGCCTGTTGTTGCTAAAGACTTCTGTCAGGCTTCCTGGTCTTTTCCATCCAAGTCCTCGGTGAACATCACATGTCTTCAGGATGGGAAAAAAGATTCTTGTAATGTAACTATATTTCATTAGCCCACATAATTAATTCAAAGTTATTTTCATGTTTCCGTAAATTTCACATTGCTTAGGTAATTTCCAGATAAATGATATTTGATTATCACTATAATAAGCTGTCGAAAAAACTTTCGAAGATATCTGACTTTATTTTAATTATTATGTATACGTATCATTACTCATAATTAACCCGTGCCCTCGCGAGAAAGATTGTTGGCTTATATCTAGACGTTCTATTAACATATATGTTATAAACACTTCGTATACATCGTAGAAAATAGGCACCACGTTTCTCGGTTCAAATTTTAAATATGTTGATATAAACGAGAGACTAAATATACTAAAGAGACGTTCAAACACATAAGTCAGACTACGCTACATCAAAAAGGATACACGCATCAAAAGACAAACATTAGACTATAAACCACACCATAGTAAACTCGCAACTAACAAACACGAACTCCTTTAAGCGGGATTGATCTCTGTTGTCAATAAAGGTAAGATCTTGTTACACATATTTCACTTTCGTGTTATTCGTGAAAATAAAAACACGTCAAATAAGTTTCAAAAAGTGAAAGGGATTGTGTAATTATGATAACGACGAATGGAATTCATCCGTCGTCATTTGTGAAACAGATGTTCCGTTATTGTCAGCCAAGTCGTGATGGTGTCTTCAACATGGTAGACGGGAGTGCTTCTATATACACAACTGCAAACTCTTAGATTCTCAAAATTCTATTGATAAAAAGAATAGGGCGTAAGCTATCAGTAAACACTCGCCGATAAAACAAAAATAAGTTTTGACTGGTGGTTTTTATTGACTCAAGAACTTGGCTTTGTATACTTATATTGTATTTATTTTAAGAAATGAAATTTTGTTTATTCAGAGAGATAGTGGTGGGCCTTTGGTTTGCAGTAAAAAGCTAGTAGGTGTATTATCGTATGGTCCTACCCCTTGCGATGGAAGGATTCCAAGTGTTTATGTCACAGTTTCTGCTTATACAGACTGGATTAAAGAAAAACTTAAAAATGAAAATAAAAAGAATAAAAAAGATAAGAAAAGCAAGAACAATAAAAGTAATAACAAAGGAAAGAAAAATAACACAGACAAGAAAAATAACAAAGAAAAGAAAAATAACAAAAATAACAAAAATTGAATATGACACTTGCATGAATTTCATAAGTCGAATAAAGAATGTTAAGAAATCATTATATGTTTATTATTGTCTTAATTAACTCCAAGTCTTCAATCTCACAACTGAAGTATGTCAAAATGTTTCTTAATTGGCATTAGTAAAGCTTTATCGTGTCAAGTACTACAGTTAAGATTTCAAATGATATTTCATTGATTGATAGATAATAACCACACTAGAAATAAACCAATCAAATTATCCCTCCTTTTTTCTGATTTTTAAAGGCTTAAGACAATAACAACCAAAACCAAGGAGTAAACAGAGACTCAAAAAACCAAAGGGTATTTACATCAACAGATATAAATAATGATTTAGAAACAACACGAACTCCACTAAAAACCGGGAGTAAAATCAGGTGCTCCGGAAGGTTAATCATTTTCTGCACCGTCGTATACGGCATTCGTCGTGTTATTTCTTGGTTCAGTTCGGTAATGATGGAAGGTAATTATGTCTAACGGAGAATATCAGATATGATTTCAGACACAATCTGTCTTAATTACCAATCAGCTCATGATTGCGACCTTAACATTTCTTGAATGATGGCCTTGATTTAATTGATTCATAGCCCTGTTTTGAGAAAGTAGTATTCCCCGTTCAACAAAATCAACGTACGTTGAGCTTGCTCTAGAGTAACTTATCAATTGAGACACATATACTCCGTATGCTGGTGCCGCTGGGATGTTGCTACACAGAAATGGAAAGCTGACTTGAGGAAAATCAAAATCATCGCGTTTTTAATAAATTTTGGTGTTTAACCTACAACAAATAACCATGTGACCTGAAATTGCAAAATAATTTACAGAAACAGCAAATCTATAAAAAAGCATGGTTATTTATTCACCAAAGCAATGACATGCAGGGTTGATTTCCTTAATCTGTCCTATTTCGTATGATTCCTGAGACATACTGTGTGTCTTTTGTGTTTCACACCTTTAAGGTCAATAGGGCTACAATTGGGACCATAAGGCAACTATAAATAGATGTCTTTCAAACCGTCAACATACAGTTATGATATACATATTTAACGTATTAATATACTGTGTTTCGTCTAAGTTTGGTTTGTTAGGTCAAATTTATCTTCCTATATGACCATGAGAAAGCCAGTCTAGCTATGAGTATCTGACAAAAGTTGTACAATACATACAATGAACATAACTACTAGTATATATGTTTGGGATACATAGGATAAGTTTATTGGATTTATAAAGAGTTGAATTATCTATAAAAAAGGAGATGTGGTATGATTGCCAAGGAAACAACTCTCGACAAGAGACAAACAAGACACATAAATTAACAATTAAGGTCACCGTACAGCCTTCATTAATAAACAAAGCCGCCCTAATCGCATAGCCAGCTATTATATGCCCCAATATAACAATATAAAACATAACCCGAATAATCCAGTCGTTATATTCCGATCAGTACGAAAACTCAACTAACGCCTGAAGTAAATTACAGTCAATCGTAAATTAAAAAAAACGAGCTGCATCAGGGATTAAATATATCTTGACGGATGGCGCGAAATACAGAAGGAGTTCAACATTGTTTGTAAACATGTGCAATTGATCAAGAAACGTGTTTTCATTGTACACACGTGTTTGATCTGAAGAGTTTAACGAAGGAATGCAGAAGGAATATTCATAAGATTCACGGTGAAATCAATATATTAGAAAATTTGAAGTCAGTTTACCTGTTACGGTTGTGTTGAACTGCAAGAATTCAGTGGTGTTTGGACAGTTAGTGCTATAATGTTAAACAGGGTATATATATGAGTCAGAAGACACTTTCTACTTTATCAGACTCTGAAGCATCTACAAAATTGTCATTGCCGCATCCAGAAAACAGAACTGCAATAACGCCATGAATCAAATCATGTTCACTTGCACAGGAAAACAATCTCCAACCAAGAAAAGATCGAGGGAATGTTTGACTCCAGTGAAGTCGGAATACACACGTGAACCTTATGGAAAGAAGCCATTGACAGCTTCATGTGAAACTCCAAAAGCAAGAAGAAAGAGATTAAATTTCAACAAAAACCAAAAGACGCACCCCTAAATCTACTAGAATATATCTCCTGTCAGTCCAGTTCCAAAAGTGCAGGTTAGTAATTTTATAATAAAATAGAATCACAACCTACGTGGTATTAAAGTTACTGTGTTATCAAACAGTAAAATGTGTACTTTTTAAGTTTAGTTCAGTGCCAAACGTTTGTGCACATGCAATGCTCAAGGTTTTGTATGGTAAGACCGTTTCTAACATAATGTTATTGCTACTGAGTCTGTTTATCCATTTGTTATCTGGACATGAAATTAATCACAATATCAAATTAAGAATAAAAAGGGGGAATGTGCCAAAGAGACAACAACCCGACCATAGAGCAGATAACAGCAGAAGGTCACCCGTACTCGGAGGCGTCCTTCAGATGGCCCCTTTACAAATATATACTAGTTTAGTTATAATGAACGCCATACTAAACTCCAAATTGTGCACAAGAAACTAAAAGTTAAAATACTACAAGACTAAACAAAGGCGAGAGCCTCCTGACTAGGGACAGGCGCAAACATGCGGCGGGAGGATTTGACTCCTTAAATCAACTGTTATTTAATCCCTTAGATCCTTCAATGTAGGCTATATGTACATATTTTATTTGAATAGTATACATATTTGTATTTTTATTTGTTTTTAACTCCTATAAATCAAAAAATTATAACAGGTGAAATCTAGATCTTCTGACCAGGAAACAAATAACCATATAAATATGTTTTTCGTAGAAAAAATAGATATACATATAGATGTTAAAGGTCAAGACTGTTGGTATCAATTTATGAAACTGTCTTTTATGTGACTAATTTTTTATCCATTACCACTAACACTCGCATATACATTTATACATCTCTAAAGAAAGATATAAATTTGGCTTCATAGTGCCCCTTATTCATCAAGCTTCTGGATTTGCCCATGTACATGTACATGCAAATTGATTTCTTCTGTGTTTACATGTTGGTATTGTCTTCACATGTACATCTGGAATTTAAAAGAATTTCAAGACAATCTACATTCAGAGATTCAAGTAAACTGGCTTGCAAAGCAATTGTGCTTAAGCAGTACAAAACAGCAATTAACAAACTCTAGAATGAGAATTTAAAGAGGATCAATTTTCAAATAATTAAAAACAAAATGAAACATGTGCTGCAATTGTGTCAAGCAAATCAGAGTGTGTTAAGAACAAATAATCTAGTGAAATTTACATGGAAGAGAGCTTACAATGAACTCAAAGAAAAATATCCATTGGTAACAGAGTTGATGTTGTTGATTGCGGGAAATAAGAATAAACAGATACCAAGAATTGTATTCAGCATAAACATATTGCTTTTCAACAGAAACACACAGATGGGTGCAAAGCAAGCCATTACTAGTATTCCGATGTTCAGGGGTCACATTTGCACCAAGGTAAATACATATTTTCATGATAACAAATGCATGTACAATCTAGGAAGGAATTTTGGAATAAGAAATGTTTTGTGTTACAAATCTGCAGGAGGTTTATCACACAACAAATAATTACGTGTATATAGATTAAAAAGATGTGGTATGATTGTCAATGAGACAGTTCTCTACAAGACCAAATGTCATAGGAGTTATCAAAAATATACATGATACTGTATAAGCTTCAACAAAAAGCACTTTCATACTTCAAAGTCAACTATAAAAGGCCTGAATATATGAGATATGTAGAAATGGTTAAAACAAGAAACTTGTTTATATATGATATACCGGAATGTAAAGAAAAATGAGTTTCTGTCGATCAGTATTTGTACTGACCATGCTGACCGTTGAATTGTTTCAAATTGAATATTTGATTTGTTTTGTTTTTCAGATTTACCCTACATTTAACCGTGCAGGTTTGTGCAGCTCAGACAAATCATTCATCAGACATGTAGACCAGATATGTCAAAACTTTGACAAGCCGGTTCGGAATTGGACTAATAGAGTAGCCAGTCATTACACCAACCAATTGAACAAAACATTTAGGTAATTAAAATGTCTTCAAATTTTTGCCCTTTAGTTGAAATGCACAATTTAGTTCATAGAAATTCATTTACATATAAAAAAGAAGATGTGGTATGATTGCAAATGAGACGTTACTCTTCACTAGAGACTAAATGACACAGAAATTACATGATATATAACCTGATGTTAAAACACATGGACTTGCAGAAACCGATAAGTAAAGAAAATAAGCAAGACTAAAAGAAATAATGACTGTCAAGTTATTAGTTTTGATATGAACAGCACTCTTATATTAATATTCTTTGATAATTTAGATTTATTTTTTCGTACAATTTGATTTTAACAGAATAGATACACCTGATCGTACATCAGCAGAAATCTTTACAGAGTCGCCTTACACCACCTTTATGGCGACAGAAACAGAGGACGTATCTTCTTTCAAAATTGTTATGAGCAAATTAAACATGATGACAAAAGCTAGACATAAAACAGAAGACATGTCAAACAAAATGTGTAATCTTGTCCATGCTTTAGCTGTTTATAACAGAGTTTCTGCACATGACCTGGAGGACTGTGTACCTCAGGCTGACATCTTAACTATACCAAATGAAGCTTTCCTACCAAGTAAAGAGGACTACACTCAACAAAACTAGTAATACAACATTTTAATACAAATGGTTCTTGTTGGAAACATGAAAGAGTTGAAAGATTGCAAGGACATCGTTGTTTATCATATACCGGATCAGTTTTCAGAAGAATCCAGGGGAAAATGTTGATTGGTAAGTCATTGTATTTGTTTTATTTTCTAATAGATGTGTGAAGTACTTTAAACCAGTCTTAATTCGAAAAGAAGTTCAGTTAATCAGCATTAGGAGGCTGAGCTACTTTTAAGTATTTTTCATATTTAACAGAAAGGAAGTTGTTGCTGCTGAAGTTATATATATTATAACTATGAGATAATTTAAAGGAGCACAGAGATCAAGGGCTGATGGGATTTCACAAGAAGATCACGTAGAAGGTTTTATTTGGAAAAGCGAAGACTGGCATGCCCATGTCATATCATTGGTGAGAATTAGTATTGAGGTTTTATTTTTATAATAGCAATTAAACTTATAGCCTTTTGTTTTTTGATTTTGCCATGTGATTATGGACTTTCCGATTTTCATCAGTTCAGTATTTTTTGTGATTTTTCTTTTTATAGCAAATTGCACTTATTTTAATAATTCAACTCAAAGAATTTTATTTTTCAAATAACAGAACTATTTCATTGTATAGATGAAAGATTGACAAGTTGTATATGACTGTCAAAGAGACAACAAGTACAAATAAATAATTATAAGTGCTTTTATTCCATAAAAACTTTTAGCATCCGAGTGCATATACAATATCGTACATTTTTTTGTTTAACGTGTTCAATGGCATTTGATATTATCTGACCAATGAATAGGAAAATTAATTGATAAATGGTACCTATTCTGATTCAGCTAAAGATATATTGTGAAACATCCTTTCAAATCTACTTTGTATACCACTAACTGTTCACATTCTTATCTGTAGGACACATTCAACCAGCTTAAAAGGCACCTCCTCACCAGAAAAGTGAACATTATTTCAGTTACGGAACCTTTTTGACCAAAGAGGTGTTAAGTCTGAGGCATGTATTAGTATATGTATATAGAAATTTAACAAAAGGAAACATCACAGAGACCAATTCTACGTTTGAAGTTATCAAAGTAGAGTCCACTAGTGATCTTTGTATAAACAAATACTGTTATGATAAATATTTTTTATGAGAAAAGAAATGTTAAAATTAGGAAATAACTATTGAAGGCCGTACGGTGATCTATAGTTGTTAATGTTTGTGTCATTTTGGTCTTTTTTGGATAGTTGTCTCATTGGCAATCATACCACATCTTTTTTTTATATATGCTGAAAAAAAAGGTTAGTGGTATCCATCCGTGATTCATAATCAGTACATGCACAACCCCTATCCCCTTATTGCTGTTCTGAATCAAAAAGTCATATATATATATATATTTTACTTTGACCAAAGTTGATGATCAGAGGACTGGTATTTTTTACATGTACGGTGAAAGCAATATAACCGTTTACATAAATAATTAATCTACATCACACTGATATCTGATTTAGTTGGAATAAGAAAAGCAGTAATATGTTCTTAAGACCAGATCTTTCCTTTTGATTTAATATGTACTATTATTGTATTGCAGGTAAAAGATGCTGTGATTAGTTGTCGGGACTTCCTGTGTTTCGTAACATCCTTGCTGCTCTGATTATGATAAATATGCATTCAGTGAATAGCATTGAAGAGAGCCTGAGTACTAAAACAAGGGAAGAGAAGAAGACTTTTATTGAAAATTTATTCAAAAATAAAGTTTCAAAATTCCTTCAAAAAGAGATGCCACACTTAAAACATTGTATTTCATTATTATTTACAAACCATTTTGTGTTTCGTGCAAGTGTTGTTTACATATTTTATAGTTCGTTTAAGGTATATTACTTTCATTTTACAACATGCAAAAATTTAGTTTTGATTAACATTATTGATTGTCGTTATAGTGCTGTTTGTGTCTATGCGTGTACTTATCAGCTAAGAACTATGTTTTATTAGTGCATGTGTTTAAAATATCAAATAAGAAACTTTGTTGATGGATTGAAATGTCAAAATTACCTCTCATCTATTCAAAATACCTATTCCTCAGAAAGACGACTCGTCCACAGGGGAAGAAACTATTAATAAATTGAGAGTACACCCGTTTACTGCTTGATTATTTTTTTGAAAAATAAATACTTTTTATTGATAACAACTTGCATCGTTTCCTTTACTAATCTTTCTGTGCAAAACCAGTACAATTTATTGTTACTTTGAAACTTGATTGAATTGATTGGTAGATTAAAGTCAACTGACAATTTTTCATGCATGCCGTTGAAATTTAAAAATGTTTAGCAGTGATCAAAACCAAAACCCAAAACTCCTTGAAAATAACTGGAACTGAATACCTATACAAGAAAAAGGAATATTTACTTTTCCAGAGCGCCACGTAATTCTTATACTGACTTTTTGACTATTCTGGATAAATCGATGCCTTGTTATCCAATTTAGGAGCTTGTCATTCGGTGGTTGCTGTCTTTCATATCATTTGTTGTTTTTGTTTCTTATAATTGTTGACTCAATTTTGATGCATTAGATACTGATTGTTGGCCGTGGAGGAAACAGCAGGCCATAATATCAACTTATGGTTGCATAAATTCATGCCCAGAGACAAGACTAACACATTAGAAACAAGTGATAAAAAAAAGTGATTACGGTCAACCAACTCGTGATGGCGTACTAGAACCAGGAGCCTGAAAATTCAGTTTGGGGTGTCGTTGTGTACCACATTTTTTTTCTTTTATAGCTTTGTAAATCATGGATATAATGTAATGATAAGTTAGGTACTTAGTGTTCTTGTTTTGGTTTTACATATGCCTCTAAAAATTCTGCTTGTCATGGACTTTGTTCATCGTGGACAGTTGCTAAATACTTTTGTGTCATATGTTCTCTGGTACCAGGAAGAGAGAAATCTCATTGGCAATCATACCATATCTTATTTGTCAATAAGCTTACAACAAAGTAAACTGCACTGCACACGTAAAGCTAATAGGTAAGAAGGTGTGGTATAAGTCAGTGCCGATGAAATAACTCTCCATCCAAATACCATTTTATAAAAGTAAACAATTATAGGTCAAGGTACGACCTTCAACATAGAGCATGTGCTCACACCGAACAACAAGCTAAAATGGACCCCAAAATTACATGTGTAAAACCATTCAAATGAGAAACCAACGGTTTATCTATATAAAAAACGAGAAACATGCATAATTTACATAAACAAATGACAACTACTGTACATTAGATTCCTGACTAAGGACAGGTGCAAAAATTTGTATCGGGATTAAACGTTTTAATGGTGCCAAACCTTCTCCATTCTACTGAGACAATAGTATAACATCACAACATAGAAACACATACGATAAAATATTAAAACGTAGATAAACACAAAGTGTCCACTTTGAATTGAAGCCTGTTTATTTAACATATACTTGGTAATTTCTGTTGTCGAATAATTGCCGACATTCTCGTTACGTTTGCCTTAACTCTAATTTAACAGGTGATGCAATTATTCTACATATCCAATTCATCTGATTGGTGGAAAACGAGGAGGGAAATAAACTTGAAACCAAATCTTCATGGAAGGCGCTGAATGTGTTATTGAAGCAATTTATGATCGCTGACACTTTCACTAATTTGCAGATCGTGTAAAATCATCATCATTCCTTCTACTTTGACACTATGTTGCAGTTATGGGTGTCTAGAGCACAATAGTAATATAAAGTTTGCATGGTTTCTTCACTGAAGTTCGATACTTGGTTAATACATGTTTTCAATAAGATGAATAATTTAATATATTTATTGTCTGAACAATGCCGCTCTCTTTTATTGTCCAAATCATCACTTCGTAATTTTCTAGTACGCCATTTCGAGTTGGTTGACCGTAATACAATATTCGTTATACACATGATATTATATACTGTTCTTATGTCATTATTGCAATCCCGTTTCTTTTGCACGAATGTGACTTACCGAAATATGCTATTTATTGACTTTGTAATAACATAAGCAATACGAAAGGATCCACATGTAAAGCAGGATATGCTTACACTTCGGAAACATATGAAATCACCCCCAGGTTTTGATGGTGTTTGTTTAGTTGTTTTATCTTTACTTGCGACATTTTGTTCAAGCATCGTTGTCAATATAACGGAACTTGATGCGACTTTCGTACAACATGTACAAGTGAGAGGTTTCGCGCTATAAAACCAGATTCAATCTACCATTTCCTTATTCTTTAAATTCCCGTACGAAGTCATGAATATGACGATTGTTGCAATTGTTCATTTGTGTTATGTGTTTTGTCATTTGATTCTGCCATTTGATTAGGAACATTTCGTTTTGAATTTTCCTCGGAGTTCAGTGTTTGTGTGATTTTACTAAATTTATTATGTGTCTGATGACTCTCAAAATAATTTCAAATAGTGTTATCATGAAGCATACGATCGGAATATATTATCGTGAAAGAATGGGTTCATCGTATGGTGTAAATTAATACGTAATGCTCCTGTATCTTCTAAATATCCAGACTTCATATGTAGGAGTGTTCTCTTCACAACATAATTGTTAATCTGAATTATGAGGAGGAAAGAATACAAATTAAACTTAGTAAACTTTATGGATAACATCACGAATTGGGTGATGTATATGATGTGTTTAAAGTAAATAACTTTAAGATAGTGGTTTAAATCGTATGATCTTGCTAATGGGGATTTCATGACCCCTCTTTAAATATCTTTATATTTTGTTGGTAAAGAAGATATGGCCCGAAAACAAGTAACATATATTTATTCTTTATCTTTTGAACCGTGGTTGCCATGGAAACCATCCTTTCGAAATTTTGCAGAAATATCTTCAAATAAACTCATCATAGGTACCAGGATTAAAATTTTATATAAACATTAGACGCGCGTTTCGTCTACAAAAGACTCATCAGTGACGCTCGAATCAACAAATGTTTAAACGGCTCAATAAAGTACGAAGTTGAAGAGCATTGAGGACCAAAAATTCCCAAAAGTTTTGCCAAAAACAGCTGAGGTAATCTATTCCTGCGGTAGTAAAGCCTTAGTATTACAAAAATTCTAAAATTTGTTAACACATGTAACAGTTAAAATAAAAAATGAACATATCAATGATAACTCAAGTCAACACAGAAGTGCTGACTACTGGGCTGGTGATACTCTCGGGAAAATAAATCCCCACCAGCAGTGGCATCGACCCAGTTGTTGCAAATCAACTGATCATAGGTACCCGGATTAATATTTTAAATTTACGCCAGATGTTCGTTTCGTCTACAAAAGACTCATCAATGACGCTCGAATAAGAACAAAATCCTTTGAAAATTGAAAAATAAAAAGGATTTTAAAAAACCATTATAATATATTTAATTAATACAAACAATAAGAAAGTTAACATTTTTGACAATACAATAATCTATTAGAAAAACATTAATATTTTTAATTTACTTACTAGTAGTTTGTTTAAATAGCAATCATTTTAAAATGTAAAAAAGTTTAAAAATTAAAAGGAGTAGGTCCGGTAAGGGCCGATTTTGGTCTCAAATTTCAGGTTCATCAAACGAAAGATTTTGGACACTTTTTTTGTGTCTATTTTAATCTCTTCTATTAATTTGAAAGATTTTAACTGATTTAGTCATTAAAAACGCTCCGATTCAAGCTGAAATATGTAAAAATGTATCAAATATGCAAAAAAAAACGTAACTTTTCAGATGATTTTTGTCAAGAATGAAAGTGTCAACCTTAATATATGTTATGTAATATCATCAAATAAAACTAAAATTCCAATACTATGAATGAACTCGAATGCGGCCACTTTCATTTAAAACGAAAACCGCCTAGAATTTAACTAAAATGCTAAAAATGTAAAGATGACAGTAATTTAGCATAACTGAATGATGCGAGTGCCTGAATATGTACATTGTATTGTCAATAACAGCCCATATTTATGTAGCAGATTAAATTAGTCGGATAATGCCATATACATTTGTACGTAAAAAATGCTCAACAATAATGATCAGTTATCAAAAGGTAAAAGCTGTAAACATTAACAATTTAAACTTAAATCGAACGACACTTGTGAATGTATAGAGAGGAAAATTTCACAGAATTGAATTTTACTTCAAACAAGCGTATACATTCGAATCATGTAAATTTTCAAAAATAGTTATTCAGATATCATCTTTATTGTAAAACTATATATTTAAATTCTAACTTTCCTTGAATTGTCTAAGTTTTCAGTTAACACTGTGATTTATACAATAACAAGTTCCTTTTTCAAAGAAGTGTACACATATCTTGATTGTGTCATGCTTTGGTCGTACATGAAGACAGGGGTCAGTCGAAAGTCTGACTGAAATATCTTCATAATGGACTTTACGACGATAGGTTTATTATCAGAATTAATTTAGTATAGAAGATATCGTAATCTGTGCATTTTTAAGTTTAATTCTGTCAATATTGATATTGTTTATATTTAGTCATGTAATGTTTGCCACTGGGTTGCAGGAAACAACTATCAATAAGTTAATTCTTCTATAATTTGATAAAAGATAAACATGGTCCGTTGTTCTCTTTTTATACTACAAATGTAGTCTTTTACTAGGTATTATAAATATTGCAATTATAGCTTTAGTTCTTAATAATAAGGATGTTCTTATCCCAAGCATAAAAACATAGCCGTATGTGACCCAACCTTTTTTCAATTTTTGATCCTTCAGTGCTGTACAACTTTGTACCCTTTTTTTCACTTTCGATCTTTTATATCTGGGCGTCTTGTGTCGTCTAGTCTTGTGTAGACGAGGCGCCTTTTTGGCGTACTGAATGTGTTTCTTTGTCTAATATGTTCTCCTATTTATTTGTATTGTAGTCCTGTTGTATTATGTTGTCATTTCAATGTTATATTTTACATTGCCATTAAATTGCGAGGTTTGGCATGCCACAAAACCAGGTTCAACCCACCAGTTTTTCGTTTAAAAATGTCCTGTACCAAGTCAGGAAGATGGCCATTGTTATATTATTGTTCGTTTCTGTGTTTGTTATATTTTAACGTTGCGTCTTATTTTTGAGTGTAAATTCACATTGCGATAAGACGTGTCACGGTATTTGTATATCCCAAATTCATGTATTTGGTTTTGATATTATATTTGTTATTCTCGTGAGATTTTGTCGGATGCTTGGTCCGTTTCTGTGTGTGTTACATTTCAGTGTTGTGTCGTTGTTCTCCTCTTATATTTAATGCGTTTCCCTCGGTTTTAGTTTGCTACCCCGATTTTGTTTTTTGTCCATGGATTTATGAGTTTTGAACAGCGGTATACTACTGTTGCCTTTATTTTGGCCCGAGGGATGATATTGGTCAAGGGCGATTCGGAATGTAATACGTATATTGTCATATTTTATACGCTTTATCATTTATTTCAACAGGATAGTATATATGAACTGCTTTCTGAACCCTTGCACCTGGGTTACCTTCAGTTCTTCTTTTGTCTTGTTTAAAAAGCACCTGGGTTAACTTTAAATTTACTTGCTGTTGCTTTAAAAAAAAAAATTTTATTATATGTTTTGTGTGTTTTTTGTGGTATTTCTTTAAGTTCTTTTTTAAAGTTGCATTTTGTGTAGCTGAATTTTTAAAAAAAAATTGTGTAGGGGTGTGATAAAGGGTGCGATAAAGGGTAGGGTGTGATAAAGGGTATGATAAAGGGTGCGCATCAAAGTTGCGTGATATGTGTTAAACAGCAGGCTATTTATCAAATATTCGAAACTGCTGTATTTACTACTAAATGTATGATAAAAGTTATTTACTCTTAACAGTGGATATTTTAAAGTGTATCTTTTAAAGATAATGAAACACGAGAGACATTATGTAATGAGTATTCTGGCAGAGAATACATCGGAGCTGAATGTCCAAAGAAGATATATTAGATTTGCTTTGAAAGTACGATTTCTTAACTGTCTTAACACAGTGGTACACGCGTATGCTGTCATCGATTCGAACGCGTCAACGTCCGGATTGATCTATATCAGGGGTATAAGGGTGTGATCATTGCTTTTGAATTGCAAGCAGTCATTAGATTTTATGAATAATTTATTATCTGTTGATTAATGAACAAGATAACAATGTTAAGATATATCTAATTGGCATATTTTGATTATCTAATTTATAAGTTGGTTTCTAGACTGTCCACCTTCTTGCGTTTAATAACTATTACTATTCTTCAAAAAATGACAAATGAAAAGGGTTGACGATGGAGTTCAGAAAAACATAATAAAGCGGTCAACAAAGTAAGACAGTTCTAAGATGTAATTTCACATAATGCATATATCATAGTTTTTTTTTAATTTCTTTGACAAAAAGGAAAATACATAAAATTGTAGAAGTTACGTGAATATCACAACGTTTGAATTATACGAATCTCACCAATCCGATCCTCTTCATGTCGGTCAGCATTTAATGCCCTTGAATTATACATGCACATATATTGAGACAGACTTATCTAAATAAATTTCTTTCTTTAATATAAAAGGTTTAAAGATGAAAGTATATATGTGACCATCAAGTTATTTTCATTGAGAAGAAATTCAATAGGAGCCACAATTACAACAAACAAACAAACACGAACTTTTTTGGTTTTTTTCTTTGTTTGAGTATCATGGAATCAAATTTCTCATTGACAAATAGTTCAAAAGATATTTTCCAAGTAGGCTACGGTAGAACCGGACGGTCGCTACAAACTATTATAATATTTTGGATAATATCGTTTTTTGTAATCATCGGAAATGTGGTAACATTAATTGTTTTGTTTTAAAGAAAACTTTGGACTTCAGTTAACATTCTTATTGTAATTATGTCAATATCTGACACCCTGGCACTTCCGTCTATCATTTATATGCCAACACAGAAGTTCCTCGGCAAGGAAATTTATTGGCACACAACACTTGTAAGAGATTTATACAGAGTTAATTTAGTAAATGACCCAAGTTGTGAATGTGGGTGTCAAGTAGCTGCATCAGTGCAATGATAATTGGGATGGAAAGAAGTTTTGCCATTCGAAACCCTTTTAAATTTAGGGAGAAGTGAAATACCGGCCTTACATTAAAATTGTATACTGTTATACTGGGTATGATGATTATTGTTATTATTGTGAAACATTCTTTCCACCTGCATTTTGGTGTAGCTTTTGTCGATAGATACTTGTATTTGCCGTATTATGTCCTAATTCGTGGAATCCCTTTTACTGTGATCTTGGTAACGAACATACTCCTTGCGCGTGAACTGATTAAAACTAACAGACTTTTGACTACAGTGATCAATGCTAAATTGGAACGGGAGAGAATGAGACAAGAAGCAGCCATCACAAAATTGGTAATGACTGTTACCAGTGTATATTTAATCTGTATGGAACCAGGTCGTTTATTAGCTGGTATAATGAAAGACGGTATTTTGCAGAAAGAACGTTCATGGGTTTATTTAACCATTACATACCTTGAACTATTTAATTTTTCTGTTAACACAATTATCTATACTATGACAAGTTTATTCTTCAGAAATGGGTACAGACAGCTTATTGTGTCGTTCTTTGGTTGCAGATTTAAACAAAAGCCGACTGAAATAAAAACCGCAACAACCAGATTCTGACAGTGTGGTATAAAATGGCAGCATTGAGTTCGTGTCTTCAAATATATGATGCCAGTGGACATCAAGCAGACTGTTAATCAATCTTATCTATAAACAAGTAAAACATGATCAACTGACATCTCTTTCAATATTTTTTTTCCTTTATGCACAAAATAAATATTTTTATTTATATGGACACGTTATTAGCATCGGGAACACCCTACAATTCAAACCTAAGCATTAAATATTCCAAAAGGGGAACGGATCATTTGAAAATTTTAAGATCAGTTATGATAACCGCTGACATGAATTCCGATGAGAACAAAGTTTACACTGACAGATCGTGATCATTTCATTCACTGTTTATTATCACATATGTGTTATTTGGCATGAATAAACATAAAATATTTGACATTGGAAGTGAGGTTAACCATGAACTAATGTTATCAGTGAACAGAAAAAGCCTCTTTGGCTGACATATGTTTTTATAATTTTCTGCAAAGTTTAGAATTGAATATTTCTATTGATTGCTTGCAATTTGTGAGAATCGACAGCACTCTTTGATTTAAGCCTTACCATTATATTTGTCAAAACGAAAACCTATATGGGTATATAGTAATCATTTTGATCATTTTACAATTTCAAAAACGTTATCATGACCGTGTTCCTAGTCACAACCAAATATCTAAAGTATGATAATAATTTTATATTATAGAATACAAATATAACTTGCCTTGGAGGTTGACTCCTTTGAAAAGGCATTAAAAGAAGAATAAAAGTAAGAATAATACAATTAATCCATTTGAAAATGATGAAGTGTTGTTTTCCTTTAGATCCGCATGAAATAAAACTATGATCGAGAAACTTCCGTTCCCGGAGGCGTTCCTCGGCTGGCCCCTCAACAAATATGTTTACTGATGCATTGTTTTGTGTTGTAATTTCTTATACATGTAAAATAGTCTTCATTTTTAAAATAATAATAATTAATTTTTGTTGCATTTCAATCAGACATAAAAGCTTTAAAAGAAATGATACAGATGTACTGACATATTTTACTTAAATGATTTGACAAATTTCATATCAATATAATTTATATTATTTGAATTTAAAACAACATCATCCCAGTCAGTACCGATCACTGGTTGTTAAGTCCGTCATAATATGCACGCTTAAAATCACGAATTTGTCTTTTGAAACGAGTGTTGTTTTAAAGTTTCAAATGAAATTTTGACTGAAACAACATCATCTCAGTCAGTACTAATTATATGGTTGTTAAGACCATCATAATATGCACACTTAACATCACGAATTTTGTCTTTTTACACGAGTGTTGTTTTAAAGTTTTAAATGAAATTTCGAGTGAAACGGGAGATCGATGACTTCATGTCTGCGTCAGAATAAGGTTTTTGCGATTTTTCCCACATAATTCAATACAAGTGTAAGTTTTGGTTCTACAGAACAGTCCCAAACATCATTTTCTAAATTTAAACGATTAAGTAACTTCTTGTGTTTGAAATACTCTCACAATTGAAATAACCACAAAGGAAATTGCAACCAAATGATTTATTTACTGATTCAGAGAATTTAAGTGTGGAGGTCGGCATAAGACATCAACTAAAAAAATGTTTACTACAATTTCCACTTCAACCCAAAGTAATTAAAGATTGCTCATAAATTTTTCATGCCGTACAATAACATTAAGACATGTTTCATATACATGGTCACACTGCCACCTTGTCTATTGTTATCTACTCTTGACGGTTTATGAAATCCATTTAGTTGACTTTGGTCATCATAAATTGACTTGCCGAGATACAATTGTGTTATGATATTATATTCTTATTCGTTCCCGCAAATTGATATTAAGTATTTATCAAATAAAAACAATAAATTGCGTCATAAAAATAGCTCGCCTTCATGTGCAACCCACTTTATTTTATTTAAACGAAATTAAATTTGAGTTCTTATGTCATCTGCGTAGTACACGACAACATTCAAAATAAAAAATAAAAATGAGAAATCTTTTATACACATATATACATGTAGTTGTCTAAATGATCAACCAAGCAGTGTCGTACTGGTAGTATCAATATCTATCTAGCTACATGTATGCATTAAAAGTTTTCAAAAATACAAGCTTTCAAATAGGGTTGTGGGGTTGTGAGGGGGGAATTTACCTAATACCTAATCTAAACTGCACTTTACTGAATAGTATACGTGCTTCGAATGACAATGTATTTTAATTTGTTTCAACTATTTGAACTTAAAAAAAAACTCGTGCTATTTACATATCATATATCTTATTCAATATATTCACGCACTAGACAAATATTGACCAATCAGAAATATCCTATATCTAAAATACAAACCTGTGTTTTGTTATAAACAGCAATATATGACAACTATGCGGAAACACACTCACATGTGATTAATTACATAATATAAGCACATGTATGCTCAACTTTAATAAATGAGACAATATCTGAAAAAGTTTAATGTCCATGTCCGACACTTTAATACTTTCAAAGCGGTTTGTGTTTGTACCGGCCGTCAAAGCAGCCAACAATGTGGTTGTGGTATGACGTAAATACTACCCGGACGTTCTTAAGAATGAAATTTTAAATTCATCTACATTCAAGTCTATCCGCTTCACAGAGAGTCATACAGTAAACAAGCATATCACAACCACATCAAAGCTTACGGCTTCTACTGAACATTTGAAGGTCCCTACTATGTATTGGCTACCTAAACTACACAAAAAAACATTTAAATATCGTTTCATCTCGGCCTCTAGTAAGTGTTCTACAACTAATCTGTCAGTGCTCTTAACTAGTTCATTAAATACTATTAAAGAGCTTATCATAAATTATTGTAATAAATTATATGAACATAGTGGTATAAACCATTTTTGGAGTGTAAAAAATTCTTTGGATGTTTTAGATAAATTGCGGGCTTTTGATGGTCCTTTTGATTCTGTTAATACTTTTGATTTTTCTACTCTTTACACTACACCTCCACACTATCTCATTAAACAAAAGTTTTCCTATTTAATTAAATGGTCGTTTGGTAAATCTGAATGTAGATATATTTGCTGCAACTCATTTAAAGCCTTCTTCTCTACTTAGAAAGGTAAATATGCTAGATATATTTACTGGAGGTGTGATGAGATGATTGAGGCTGTTAATTTTCTCCTTGATAATATTTACGTAAGTTTCGGCAACACAGTTTATCGACAGGATGTAGGTATCCCCATGGGCACTAATTGTGCCCCTTTAATAGCAGACTTGTTTTTGTACTGTTACGAATCACAGTTTATGACTGAACTCAGTAAAGACTCGTCGAAATTGCATTTAATTGATAAATTCAACAACACTTACCGTTATCTTGATGATATTTTTTCGGTAAATAATCAATAATTTTCTCAATATACTGCTGAAATTTACCCCAAGGAACTTTCTTAAAATAAATCAAATGTATTCGGTAATAACTGTCCTTTCCTGGATTAAGATATTTTGGTTTTAAACGGGAAACTACACACTAAAATTTACGACAAAAGAGACGATTTTTCGTTCCCTATTGTTAATTTTCCATTTTTAGATGGTGATGTTCCTTTGGCACCATCTTACGGTGTTTATATTTCACAACTTGTTCGCTATGCCCGTGTCTGTTGTGACGTTTTTTATTTTAACGAACGCAACCTATGTATTACTGGTAAATTATTAAACCAGGGATATCACATCCTCATTTTTACGGAAATGTTGTTAACCGTACCCGGATATTTAGGAATGATCCATGTAAACTTGTTGCTCCTTTAAATAAAATTATTAAAAGTTACCTATTCAACACTGTAATAAGATCAATAAATATTGTATTTATTGGTATAAATATTGACTTTGTTATCAGTATTTTGAAAGCTAACTAAATATTGCTAGTATGTTAAATACATATACATTTTCATGGATCTGCAGTCTGTCGATATCTGTAACTTGGCATTGCACAAGGTCATGTTTTTCTCTGGCTGTTTATGACGTCTTTACACTAAATCCATTGAATGTTGGATGTGTACGGATTGATTGCTTAGTCTTAGAGGCATGATTTTTTTATTAGTTGTTAATGGCTTTTAACTAGCTGTCAGATAACTGCGAGTACTCTCAGATCTGTTCATTGTGTCTTTTTGTGTTGGAATGTATAAGTACCCGGCCACGTCCACTTGTATTGTTTGTCTACCTGATGAGTTAAGCCTTTTTCAACTGATGTTTAACCCCGCCATTTTTTATTTATGTATGCGCCTGTCCCAAGTAAGGAGCCTGTAATTCAGTGGTTGTCTTTTGTTTATGTGTTACATATTTGTTTTTCGTTCATTTTATTACATAAATAAGGCCGTTAGTTTTCTCGTTTGAATTGTTTTACATTGTCTTATCGGGGCCTTTTAAAGATGACTATATGCGGTATGGGCTTTGCTCATAGTTGAAGGCCGTACGGTGATCTATAATTGTTAATGTTTGTGTCTTTTTGGTCTTTTATGGATAGTTGTCTCATTGGCAATCATACCACATCTTCTTTTTTATACTTTACCAGCAATTATTTTTTTATTCAGGCATCTTTTTGGAAGTTTTTTTTAGTTACAGTATTAACTACAGTATATAATACACCAGCTGCAACCAACTAAACTTTCTTTTGAATATTTCTTCTAATAAAATATTATAATTTAAAAGGTTAATCCTCCCGCCTTTCCAAAAAAAAATCATGTTGTCCCCGGTTATTTTCTGAAAATTACATCATTCAAAGAATATCTAAATTAAGTAAACAGCCTTCCGATTTTCACAAATCTGATAGATTATATAAAAAGCTTCTTCGTTACTGGTCTGGTTTTTTTATAACTTAAGCATGTAAGAAAACTTTGCATTTTTAAGGGTGTTTTAAATGTTGTCCCCAGGGATATCTCCCTCCTGTTACCGCTTGGTCTTTTCCCACCTGTGGACATGTTTGAAAGACCAAAAATATATTTCTTATAATGCAATGTGAAGAGCATCATTTCCTGAATGTTTGACTCCATATGTCAAGATGAACAGCAACCAGTTTAAAAAATCTGAACTCCAAAAAGATCAGATATTGGAGAAAAATAATTGTGTTGTTCTCTCCTGTTACAGACTTTTTGTGTACCTTCTGAGAATATTTTATTGTCAGCACTATACCAGTACATGTGTTTTTACATTTATCTGATACATTTCCCCAATTTTTGAGGGAAAAAAAGAAAAAAGTATTTATACTATAACTGTAAAACCATATTTGAATAGAAAGAAATAATTCCCAACTGTCATATTAATCTGTTTTCTCTGAGAAGTTGTCATGGTGTTGGATTTGTAAACTTGCCATAAGTTTCAATTAACGAATGCAGAAGTAAGAAACACATTGAGATTGTCTATTATTAGATTTTGGTAATACTAAATGTTGGAAAACAGATGTAGGTGATATCCAGCAATAGTGCAGCTATTTTTCAGTTCTTAACGCGTAAATATCATGTGCAAATTACCAACTGATGTAAATAATAAAATGTGTATGTTTGCAATCTGCAAGCAAACCGGAAACATGAGTATTTTTCAAAGCTACACCAAATACAAATGAATCGTATCTAGGTGTCAGACCAACAATTACTCCCTCCAATTAAAGTGAAAGTAGGACTACTCAGACAAAAAATATTGCATTTGATGTCATTGTTTACTCAAACTAACCAACACATTTGCAGAAATGGAACTTTCGTGCGTCACACATAGTTCTTGTGTGGACAAAATACACTTCTGGCGTATTAAAATTTTGAACTTGTTGCCTTTTGTTGGCTGTTGTTCGTGTGATTCTTTGTCAATTGTGTTCTCCAATTTATTTATATTGTAGTCCTGTGTTGTCATTTTGATGTTATATTTCACATGGCCATAAAAGTGCGAGGTTTGGCATGCCACAAAACCAGGTTCAACCCACCATTTTTTCCTTTAAAAATGCCCTGTACCAAGTCAGGAATATGGTCATTGTTATATTATAGTTCGTTTCTGTGTGTATTACATTATAACGTTGTGTCGTTTGCCTTCTCTTATTTTTGAGTGTAAATTCACATTGCGATAAGACGTGTCACGGTACTTGTCTATCCCAAATTCATGTATTTGGTTTTGATGTTATATATATATGTTATATTTGTTATTCTCGTGGGATTTTGTCTATGTGCGTTACATTTTAGTGTTATGTCGTTGTTCTCTTATATTTAATGCGTTTCCCTCGGTTTTAGTTTGTTATCCCGATTTTGTTTTTTGTCCATGGATTTATGAGTTTTGAACAGCGGTATACTACTGTTGCCTTTATTTTTTAGTGAAAGGGAGATACATTTAGACCATTTTGAACCAAAATTCACTTGTGTATGAGTTTGCATTAAAATTCAGGATTAATGCGCCACATAGTACACAGATTAAAGATTTCTAGAAAGCCTGGAGTAATTTGGTAGTACCAGTGTTTTCAATATTTCTAATAAGACCTGAAACATTGGTTGAAATTGGAATGTAGAAAGGTGATACATGTACAATTCCGTATATACCTGGTTTCCTGGAAGTTAAAATATTGAGAAAGCTGTGAAAATTGCAAAATTTGGTTGAACAGATGAGATTGTTAATTGGTAGTCTGACACCTAAACTTTTTCAGAAAATTGTTATTAGATAATATCATCGTATGACCTTCATCAATGAAAAAAATAGCAATAAAGTGACGTACATGTAGGTTTAAAAACATCTGAATTAGGGTATAACTCTGACGTTACCTGGAAGAGTGATGACACTTATGTTACACAGAATTTATTTTTTACAACAACAAAGTTAATTTTACAACTTATTATAAAAGGAAATTACCAACATCATTTATGTTGACTATTTTATCATTTTATTACAGGGACAAATTATCCTGATCGTCTGCAAGTAGTGTCAATGAATGTTGTTCCTATAGACTACTGTGAAGCTTCCTGGACGTCGATTTATTATTTTCCGATAAACACCATATGTCTTCAGGATGGAAAAAAGTATTCCTGTAATGTAATTGTATTTCATTAATCCACATAAGAAATTAAAAGTTGTTAACCCATTTTGTCAAAGATCACATAAATATCAATAATGTGGTCATTTTCATAAATTGCCTGTTTACAAAACTTTGAATTTTTCGAAACACTAACTATGTAACAAACTCTTCACACACAGTACATTGTAAATATCGACACCACTTTCCTCGGTTAAAATTGTAAATCTGTTGATAGAAACGAAAGAATAAATATATCCAAGAATCATTCAAACTCATAATTAAGACAACGCGGTGGTAAAAATGATATAAAGAGCAAAAGACAAACGTGATAGTGCCTTAAACATGTTAGATATCATTGAGATGGGAGCCATCTCTGTGGGCCCCGCTGTCCATAACGTGGGGTAAATAAGTTGTATGGATAATCTGATATGAAGCATTATTTGAAGTTATTGCATAGTCTCACGTGTGATGTTAATCAAAGTTTTTAAGTTAAAACTGATAAATATTCTCAACTTACTTTCATAGTATAATAGTGATATGACTGCATGCTGTGAACTCATTGTTGACTACTCTAAGGTGACTTCTGGATATATGGATTGATGTTTGAACAATATGTTTAAAGGTGCTGCCCAATTGATATTTGTCACATATTTTTAGAATTATGCCTTCAATATATTATGACCCACCAAGTATAAAGTATGAAATATTTACGGTTCTCGAAAGGTAGAGCGGACACGATTTTTTAAGAACAACGAACGGATTGACAGACCGACAGACTGACCTTTGACCTAGGATGCATACATTATGACACATTCTCTGGTGTTGGTTAATATATATGTTAAATTGAAAATGTTTGTCAGATATAAAGTATGAAATATATATCTCAAAATATAGTGTGGATCAAATTTGTTAGCGATGGACAGACCAACAGACAGACAGACTTTTGACCTAGGAAGTGGTTCATACATCATGACACACCCTCTGGTGTTGGTTAAAATGGATGTCAAGTATACTATTTGAAATCATAACGGTTCTCAAGATATAGAGCGGACACAATCTTCACAATAGGACACGGGGTTGTCAACAGAAACCAAAGTTTTTTTGACGTTGACCTTTGACCTTGGAAGTTGTACATACATCATGACATGCCCTCTGGTGGTGGTTAAAATGGATGTCAAGTATAAACTTTGAAATCATAACGGTTATCTAGATATGGAGCAGACACGATCTTCACCACAGGACACTGGGTTGTCAACTGAAACCAAAGTTTTTGACCTTGACCTTTGACCTAGGAAGTTGTACATACATCATGACACACCCTCTGGTGTTGGTTAATAATCATGTTAAGTATTAAGTATAAATTCATAACGGTAATCTAGATATGGAGCGGACACGATCTTCACCAAAGAACACAGGGTTGTCAACTGAAACCAAAGTTTTTGACCTTGACCTTTGATCTAGGATGTTGTACATACATCATGACACACCCTCTGGTGTTGGTTAAAATGGATGTCAAGTATAAACTTTGAAATCATAATGGTTCTCAAGATACAGAGCGGACACGATCTTCACCACATGATACAGGGTTGTCAACTGAAACCAAAGTTTTTTTTACCTTGACCTTTGACCTAGGAATTTGTACATACATCATGACACACCCTCTGGTGGTGGTTAATATACATGTAAAGTATAAAGTATGAAATCATAATGGTTCTCTAGATATGGAGCGGACACGAAAGTGATACGGACGGACAGACGGACGGACAGACGGACGGACAGACGGACAGACAGACGGACGTACGAACGAATTAAAGGACGGACGGACAGACGAAAGAATGAAAGGACGGACGGACCAAAGAACGACAGACGCAAATATCGAAAATCATAGTGAGACATAAAAAACGATACAATAAATCTGACATAATCAACTTTGAAGGCGTGATATTAATTATCTAAAATCGGAGGTAAACCTATAAATGGCTGTAAAGCTAGGTTCACACTGCCGATCAGATCAACTCGAACTAATCCCCATCAAGACAAATTACGTGATCGGGAGACTGGTCTGACTCAATCGACAAGAATGTTCGGGATAGTCTACCTTGCTCGTCATCGATCTGACTTTCTACCCGAAAGTTTTTGACATGTCAAAAACATTCTTCGAGTAAGGATCTAGAAGCAAGTCGAGAATTAAAGAGATCAAGAATTCCTCGAGTAGCGGTCGAATTGATCGGGAAAGACTCGTGTAGAGATCGAGTTTGGTAGGAATACAGCAATTTTTTTTTATTTTTTTTGAAACAATTAAATCATCTTTATTGCACTAAATGCTGTTTAACAATTTATGATTTTACTCGGACCTTCTACTTAATTTTACCAAATAAACGGAGAATGTGTCCATGGGACACCAATAATGCCCCTGCTAGCATATACATTGTATAACATTATTAAGGGTCATGTTGGGACGTACGTGAGCACGGACTTACAAGGGTAACACTTAAAGCCCACTCCGAAGCGGCAGGGAATAAAACAATCGGACGTTTTTATACAAAAGATGTGCATACCCGACCAATTCCAGATTATCCCTACGACCCATATACGATCAGGTCGATCTGGTCTGGTCGAGATCATGCTGAGATTTTGAATAATTGGTTTGGTCTAGCTAGTCGAGTAAAGATCATGTATTACTCGGAATTATCGAATAAGTATTCATTTTGCTGTCGTTGGGAAGAAGTCGTGATGGAGTCATTACATGTAAGGATTTGTGAATGGTCGAGGTAAGGTCGTGTACAGTCGGATGGCGGTCGGGTAAAAGTCGTAAACAGGTCCGATCAAGATTTTGGTTGAGCCTGGTCGTGGAAATTTGGACAATTGGGATCATCGAGTTGATCTGATCGGCAGTGTGAACCTAGCATAAAATACCGCAGTCACACAAGGCCACGATCTCACTAAGATCTCTGTAAAAATGCAAATTTTGACGATTGTAGAATCGAGTAAAAAAAATAACACTGTAATGCTAACCCTGTAGTTGTCAAGTTTATGAAATGAACAACTTGGTGATTTACATATGCATTTCGTACATGCCATAATATAAATCATTTATTACAGCGGATGACCGTGAGTGATTCCGGTGTATTGATATCTCCTAGATTTCCATTACGTAATATTCTTTTGGGGTTTTAAACCGATCTATAAACATGATGAACACGTAGACATCATCAAGTGCAAACTAACATTCCTTGTCGCTTGTTATGCATTCATTTCTTCAATGAATACTCATCAAATACTTTTACAAGATAAATTAATAATATTACTGAAATGTTTTGTTATATGTGTATACAAATAAGTAAAACAAATCATTAATATCTCTGCACACAAATGTGGAAGAATATCTCAAGAACGTTTGCAATTTCAAGAAATGATAACACTGCATAAATGATTAAACATTTTTGCGGGAAAATACGAATGTCTACTCAAATCCATTCATTTCTAAAAGAAAATCGAACTATTACAAAAGAGTGACGTGTCCACCATGCACTTCGCTACACTATTATTAATATAGTAGAATAAGATGATCTACAAATGCATGAAACTGATGTACACATGTAACTGTTATATACAAGTATCAATATAATATATACATTGTAACAATAGACCACAGTATACTGATTTGTATCACTACAATATGATAGTCATTACAGTGAGGATGAATTCCCTGTCATTAATTTATGATCCATGCACGTACTTGTCCAAGAAAAATTGTATGTACATTAGGTAGCGATACACAGTTAGAAGTTTAGTTTCGCATTATGGCCATAGTGAATTTTTTAAATATGAAAGTTTTTTGTACAATAAAATTGATTTTTAGATATTTGAAGAATAATATAGCCTTACGGGTTTATATGAACATTAAGATTGTTTTAAGCATGTTTAATAGGCCATTTTCCTGTTTGACAATCCGTATTTCCCTATGCGTACCGCCCATAGATCTAGAAATTATGTAGTGTTTTTCATCAAATCATCAAAGGTTTGTTGCTCGATCTTTTCAATTCAATTTTATGGAAGAACAAGCAGAAATTCTCTGATTATTTTTGGACCTCTTGATAGATAAAGGTCTATGGTTAAAGGAAAGGTATCACTCTAATTGATTGAAATTTTCATCTTGACCAAATTTTGGGAGACTTTTGTGACATGTTCACCCCAATTTTTACAATTTTTGTATTAAATAAATGCAGATTGTTGCCATGGGTACACCAAAAAGAGAATATATTTCACCATTATAGCTATTGGAAATCAAATCTATGGAATATTCACTTTCAATCAATATACACATACATAATACAAATATAAAGCCTTATTTGTAAGAAAGGAAGGAAAAGAAGGTGTTTAAAAGTTATGAGTGTCAATTCTATGTTTTTTCCTAACTGTGTATTGCTACCTTAACATCACGTTCAGGTATAGAGTTGTGTTTTTTTTTATCTGAGAAAGTTCTTGTCGAACCATTTACAAGAAATTTTGGTCATCCGATGTTTAGTACTTCAGTTCTTTGATTTGTTATGCTACGTCTCACTCATGCAGATCATAACAGTTCATACTTTTGTCGTTACCAACTTCAATGTCAGTTAATCCAGAACAATATTTAACATTCTTTACTAATATGATATAAAATATAAAAGATAAAGCTGCGGATATGTACGTAACGCAAGATTGGAAGCCTTACCATGGACACTAAGAATATTTTATATTATACTGTCATTAAGAATCAACAATTTGACGGGAGTTGTTGTATTGAAAATCAATTGAAAATGCAATTTCTCCGACATAATGCTTGGATAATTAGAAGGAATGTTTTCCATGGCACGAAACTTACCATATTGTACATGTACTATCAATCATTTCTTTGGACCATTTTAAACGAGTAATGGCATTTTGTCTATCATTGAAACAATTGGTTTTGGTACGGACAAAGAATTTAGTTTATTCTTCTCGCCTATCAACATAAAATGATGAACATCCCATTGCTTATTAATCTAGTAGTTCGACAATCATCTACTGAACAGAGCCTGATCATTGTCGACAAACTGAGATAAACAGACAGTCATGTAACTTTATAGAAAGTATTGTTGTTTATTGTGCATATTTATCACCAATATAACTTTATCAGAAAAACGTAACATTGCAAATTGCCTATCAACTCAGTCACGTGATCATGTCACAGGTGACAAGGTATCGGAATAGTCATCAAAATGATATAAACTGATAGAGATGCGATTTCAATGACTTATCACAAGTAGATCCTATCAAACTAACCAAAGCAGAATGTTTGACATTGAAAAAGCTAATTAATTCAAAGTCACTTGACTATGTCATAGGGAGCAGGTCTTCAAAATAGCTGTCAAATTGGTATTTTCTGATCATGCTGATAGTAATGCCACTTCATGGTGATACTATCTATGAAACGGCAAACAGCCCGATTTCGGTTAAGGTGTATAATTTGTAAATATTATTAAAAAAATGGGGTATTGTTGCCAATGAGAACACTCCCCAAGAGACTAAATGACACAGAAATTAAAAACAAACTATAGCGTACTAAATTATAAACCTGGTACCTTTGATAACTATATATAGGTCAGTTACCGTACAGCTTAAACAATGAGAAAAGCCCTAACCGAATAGTCAGCAATAAAAGGCCCAGAAATGACAAATGTAAAACAATTCAAACGGGATATCTAACGGCCTAATTTATGTACATAATAATACAAAAACAATTGACTACCACTGAATAACTGTTTTCTGACTTGGGACATGCGCGCATCGAATGTGAGGGGAATGAAGAAGTTTGAAGGCGACTAGCCTCTATCTAAGTAGTCTAGATTTTGTCTCGCTGCTCATTTCAAGTATCAAAATTTCTAACTATCTATTCTAGTATTCAAGATAGTTGGCCAACAATAGACAAAAAAAAATATGTTCATTTAAGGGCAATTACTCTTAATCGTCAGAAATCTTCCGACAATTTAAATGTAAATGCATTAATAGTCGATCTCAACATAATGAACACTCCTTTCAAGTCAGATTATCTATAGTTTTTCTTCTAGATAATAGTAGAGAATGCATTTATAGTGGCACTATTTCATGTTAAATAAGTAAAATGTTAACGGACGACGACACAACGAACGTCAAGTGATGCAAATTGCTGAACTGGGGTGCCTTATAAAGTTGAGCAGCCTCCGTTCTACTAGTTGCACAATCTTGTGTAAAACAAGTAAAATGTTAATAAACAACGACTCAGCAAACGCCTAGTGATGAAAATAGCACAACTGATGTGTCTTATAAGGACGAGAAGTTCCTGTTCCAATATTGGCACTAGGTTATGTCAAATAAGTAAATTGTTTATAGACGACAACACAACCAACATCAAGCGATGATCCTAGTTCAAATGAGGTGCCCTGAAAGGACAACATGCTTCTGTTCCACTACTGGCATTATCTTATGTAAACTTCTAAACAGACGACGACAAAACGAACGTTATAAGTGATAATGATTAATCTCTGAACCCGTGTGCCTTGGAATGTTTTGAAACTCATGTTTCACTGGGGCCACTATCGTATGTAAATTAAGTAACATGTTAACAGACAACGACACAGCGGACTCCAAGTGAATATGTAAACTGAGGTGCCCTGGAAGGACGAGCAGCTCCTGTTTCACTAGTGGCACTAACTTATGCTAAAAAAAGTAAAATGATGAGTAAAGCTGAACTAAGGTGCCCCAGAAAGACGAGAAGCTCCTACTCCAAAAGTAATGACCTCAGCCAATTTGTGGTACCCTGGATGTTAAGGACGAGCAGCTCCTGCTCTATTATCTCCAAAAGTGTCACTTTATTATTTTAAAAAGTAAAATGTTAACATACGACGACACAATGGACGCCAAGTTATGATAAACGCTGAACTGAGGTGCCACAGAAGGACGAGAAGCTCCTACGCCACAAGTGGCACCTCCTAAGTAAAATTACTCAAATAAGTAAAATGTTAACAGAGGACGACACAACGGACGCCTCGTGATTATATTAACTGAACTGTGGAGCCGTGGAAGGACAAGCAGGTCCTGCTCCACAATTGACACTTTATTATGTAAAATAAGTAATTTTTGACGATGCCAAGTGACGAGAATATGTAAACTATGGTGCCCTGGAAAGACGAGCAGCTCCTGCTCCACTAGTGGCACTATCTCATGTAAAATAAGTAAATTGTTAAAAGACGACTCAATGGACGTCAAGTGCCTGTCATAGATGAATTGAGGTGCCCTGGAAGGATGAGCAGCTCCTGCTCCACTAGTGGCACTGTCTTCTGTAAAATAAGTAAATTGCTAACAGAAAACGACTCAATGGATGCAAAATGCTCGTTATAGATGACATGAGGTGCCCTGGAGTGACAAGCAGCCTCTACTCTATTAATTACACTACATGTATCTCATGTAGTACAAGTAACTTGCTAATAGACAACGACTCAATGGAAGTCAAATGCTCGCCATAGATGAATTGAGATGCCCTGGAAGGTCTAGCAGCTCCTACTCCACATGTGGCATATATTATGTTAAATACATAAAAGAAATTAACAGACGACGACACAACGGACACCAAATGATGAGAATAAGTAAACTCTGATTCCCTGGCAGGACAACCAGCTCCTGCTTCGCTGGTGGTTGTATATAATGCAAAATAAGTAAATTATTAACAGACGACACAACGGACGGCAAGTTAAGATAATAGTAGAGATTGCATTTATAGTGGCACTATTTCATGTAAAAAAATAAAATGTTAACAGACGACACAACGGACGGCAAGTTATGATAATAGATGAACTGAGGTGCCCTGGAAGGAATAGCAGCTCCTGTTCCAATAGTTGCACTATCTTATGTTAAATAAGTAAAAAATGTTAACAGACGGCGACACAACAGACGACAAATAAGGAGAACAGCTGAACTGAGGTGCCCTAAAACAAGTGCAGTTCCTGTACTATGTTAAATAGGTAAATTGTTAACAGGCAACGACTCAACGGACGGCAAGTGACGAGAATAGTTAAATTGAGGTGCCTTATAAGGACATAGCTCATGTTCGACTTGTTGCGCTATTTAATGTAAAATAAGCAGTTTATTAACAGACGACGACACAACAAACACCAAGTGACAATCATAGTTAAAGTAAGATGCCCTGTAAGAAGTTCTTTGCGCTTCATTTGGAAATATCTAGATACACGTAGCGACATTTGATACAGTATTTGTGAAAAATAACCACTATTACAACCCTGAAATATGCGATGTTTCCCGTATCTATAATTATGCACACACACAAATGGCATGTGTATTTTGTTGAACAATCAAATAAGTGGTTCATTAATGATGTACCGCCCACACAAATTTAAAGTCCATCAATGCAATCGTTATCGACAATTGCAGCTTAAACGTAAAAAAAAAGAAGAGTCTACTCGCTCCAAAGGTCAGATGCTAATTGAAGCAATCAGTTTAGTTTAAAGACAAAACAAAAGAAACTTCTGCATTCTGAATACGGTGCAGGAAATGCTTGCCCTTCCGGAGCACCCCATTTCACTCCCTGTTTGAGTTCGTGTTGCTTCTTATTTATTATTTATAACTGTTGATGTAAATGTCTTTTTGGTTTTATGAGTCTTTGTTTACTCCTTGGTTTTGATTGTTATTGTCTTTGTTATCAAATACTTTTTGCTCGAAAACTTGGCTGGATCTTTTCCTAAACGATACGTGGTACACGAATAATTATGCAGCTGTGTCCATTGTAGTGTAGCTATGAGGTCGTTGAAGGCTATCTAGATGGGGACCTGCACTACATACTCATTTGTCATGTTTGTTCTGACATTTGTCAAAATATCTTTTAAGGTTTCTCTGACTACAAAGTAAGTATATTTATCTCCAGTTGACATTTCCCAATTATGCCTAAAATTATGTTGGGCCAAACAATTAAGTCTGTGAAGAGGCAACTTTTCTAGCCTGAATGACAATAATAATAATTATTCAGGTTTTTTTTTTTTGGGGATGACATTGTAGTTTGTTTTCGAATAATGATCTTGTTTATCTCTTTAGTATCCTTTATATCTCCTTTTCCCCGTTGATATTGATTGGGTCGTACTGACTTATTTCACTGTTTACGCTTCTAACTTATCTTATATTGTATTTTAACAATAGACAAGTAAAACATAACTGGCATCCTAGGACAATAACTCATAAAAAATCACTTGATAGTTATTTAGAAAAAAAATAATAGATTGATCTTGAAATGTTGAGCATATTAAATCTGTTAATCTAATGCAAATGTTTTCTATTCTAAAATTAGGTTTTATATCCAAAGCATTAATTCCAGGATCATATTTCGGCTCAGGTATTCGGAATGTTTTGATTTCAAGTTTTGTCAAATGTTGCCTTCCAACTGTTATGATTCGAGCTCTATTGATTAGTAATATTTAGACGAGAGTGTACATGATGTGCACAATCATAAGTCAGGGACCTTTCACAATTTTTCATTGGAGATTTGTAAATAATTGTTACAGCAGTATACCGCTTTTCATAAGTTATCTATCGATTAGGAAAAAACAAACCGAGGAAAAAGAGGGAAACACATCATGACGATACATTGATTTTACCCCTATGTTATATTGTGTGGCATGGTGGCCATGTTTTATGACAGACATGAATTAAAAAAAGACTGAACACTCATCATTATAGAGAGCAAAAGTGGCAGAAATATAATTTTGCAAATTTCAAGTTGTATGCAACTCTGTAATTTTAAAACTCAAACTTTGGAATTTTTCATTTGTAAAAGTGAAAATCGACAATCACACATTTGAGATTTGCATGTTTTTTCAATAAATTATTTGTTTCAATTGACAATTAATTGACAATTAAGAACAGATCAAAGCGTCATTTTAGTCTTAGATACTTGTATATGTTATTTGTTGGGAAATACTTGTACAAATGTAGCTGTCAGTAATTGCTGGTTCTCTAAGATATGTAACTTTTATTGTTGTGGATATACAAATATTTAGCCATGTTTGTTAGATGTTTGCATGCTTTGTATCGATCTGTTAACGTACGGTAATTTCAATTGCAATTGCTGTAACACCACTGCCCTATATTTGGGGTGGGTTGAGCGCTCACAAACATGTTTAACACCGTCACATCCTTAAGGAGTCCACACAAAGCCAGAAGCCTGTAGTTCAATGGTTGTCGTTGTTTCATGTCTGCCATATTTATTTTGTAAATTAGACCGAAAGTTTATCCATTTAATCGTAATTGTTTCCCACCTTTTATAACCAACTATACGATGTATGGATAAAGACTAATAAAAGTACACAAAACACAACATAGAAAACCGAAAACTGAGCTACACGATCCATAACAACAATGGTGTTGCCATGTGCTTTGGAAGGTTCAAAACGGATCCTGATCAACCTATAAAAAGTGATAAGCTATGACGTTATAGTGGATTTACCCTTATCTAACCCTGAGGCTTTCAAAAATATCTAGACCATTGATCACAGAAAATATATTAACCTTAAAACTTGATCAAATGTGAAATTTTGAAATTGAATTAAGTTTTTCTGGCTAAAGGATAGACGGACGAGACTGTTACAGGTATAAACAGAATACACATTGCAAAATTAACAAGAATGTGTCCAAAGTACACGGATGCCCCACTCGCACTATCCTTTTCCATGTTCCATGGACTGTAAAAATTGAGTAATCATCTAATTTGGCATTAAAATTAGAAAGATTATACTATAGGGAACATATGTACTAAATTTCAAGTTGATTGGACTTCAATTTCATCAAAAACTACCTTGACCAAAAACTTACCTGAAACTCCCACTTTCATTTTCTATGTTAAGTGAACCGTGAAATTGGGGTCAAAAGTCTAATTTGGCTTTAAAATTAGAAAGATCATATCATAAGCAACAAGTGTACCAAGTTTCAAGTTGATTGGACTTTAGCTTCATCAAAAACCACCTTGACCAAAAACTTCAACCTGAAACTCCCTCTTTCATTTTCT
Organism: Mytilus edulis; assembly: GCF_963676685.1. Lineage (NCBI taxonomy): Eukaryota > Metazoa > Mollusca > Bivalvia > Mytilida > Mytilidae > Mytilus > Mytilus edulis. Next base: position 82,121,689 of record NC_092355.1, on the reverse strand, counting down.
ATGTTCAGTGGACTGTGAAATTGGGGTCAAAAGTCTAATTTGGCTTTAAGATTAGAAAGATCATATCATAAGCAACAAGTGTACTAAGTTTCAAGTTGATTGGACTGCGGCTTCATCAAAAACTACCTTGACCAAAAACTTTAACCTGAAACTCCCCCTTTCATTTTTCTATGTTCAGTGGACCGTGAAATTGGGGTCAAAAGTCTAATTTGGCTTTAAAATTAGAAAGATCATATCATAAGCAACACGTGTACTAAGTTTCAAGTTGATTGGACTTCAGCTTCATCAAAAACTACCTTGACCAAAAACTTTAACCTGAAACTCCACCTTTCATTTTCTATGTTTAGTGGACCGTGAAATTGGGGTCAAAAGTCTAATTTGGCTTTAAAATTAAAAAGATCATATCATAAGCAACAAGTTTACTAAGTTTTAAGTTGATTGAACTTCAGCTTCATCAAAACTACCTTGACCAAAAACTTTAACCTGAAACTCCCACTTTCATTTTCTATGTTCAATGGACGGTGAAATTGGGGTCAAAAGTCTAATATGGCTTAAAAGTAGAAAGATCATATCATAAGCAACAAGTGTACTAAGTTTCAAGTTGATTGGACTTCAGCTTCATCAAAAACTACCTTGACCAAAAACTTTAACCTGAATCCCCCACTTTCATTTCTATGTTCAGTGGACCGTGAAATTGGGGTCAAAAGTCTAATTTGGCTTTAAAATTAAAAAGATCATATCATAAGCAATAAGTCTAATAAGTTTCAAGTTGATTGGACTTCAGCTTCATCAAAAACTTCCTTGACCAAAAACTTTAACCTGAAACTCCCCCTTTCATTTTCTATGTTCAGTGGACCGTGAAATTGGGGTCAAAAGTCTAATTTGGCTTTAAAATTAGAAAGATCATATCATAAGCAACAAGTGTACTAAGTTTCAAGTTGAACGGAGGCACAGACGGACGGACGTATGAACAGACGGACGGACGAACGGAGGCACAGACCAGAAAAAATAATGCCCCTCTACTTTCGTAGGTGGGGCATAAAAAGAAGAGCTGCATGAACATTTTCAAGTTTCGAAAATAGGGGAAAAAAGTGGGACATTAGTCTTATTTTATCTTGTTAACATATTTTGTTTTAGTAATCTTTTGAAAGATGAATAATATTACTATTTCAATTGATAATTGATTTCAAAGTGATTAAATAACATTTTGCTTATTTTCTTTTTATAGTGCGGATTTGTTACAGTTTGTTACAATCCGATATCGGCTAAGGACGAGTTATCCAGCATCGATGGAATCTGTCTTCGTAACCCTGACCTAACCCTATTGTTCTCGTAAAATATAAGTAATATTATTATGTCAATGGATAATAAATTTTAAAAAGAAGAAATATCATCTTTCATCTTACTTATATTTTTCGTCTAGTCCAAGTATGTTGCAGTCCGTCATTGTTATAGACCGAGTTATCTAGCCTTGATTGAAAAATCTGACAGCTGCACAACATGTCGTTATACTTTATATTAGAACGATCATTACAGAGAACAGTTGTCGTTTTTTCGTGAGCTAAATTTTAACTTAAGAATTGCAAAGTTGGAATTAGGAAACTTTTGGCTGTCCTTTCATTTTTGCCTGGAAATCCAACATTATCATAAATTATCAAAATGCAATTAACCTGGTTCTGAAATTGATATCTATCAAAAACTGTACTTTTCGGCTAAACAAATCTTCTCATTACAGTTCATTTTAAGATTCAGAGTAAACACTTTTAAGAGCCTTGATTGCGGCCAATAGTGTCTTTCCTCAAAATGTTAGGTAAACAAATGTATAAATTCAATTTCTTTTACAATATAATATTAAATCATAAAGCACAAATACAAAAATCAAATACGATATGCACCAACAAACTAATAGCACTGAATTACAGCCGATTCAGAATGTGTCAGGTTAAATATGCTTGTGGGCAGCCAACCTACCCATAACCCGCGTCTGCGATTAACAGCGTGAAATAAAAACAAAGAATCGAAAATCAACAATTACATGAATTATACAGTGTTTTTTTAACAGATTACAGACAGTCATTTTCCCTTTTCATAGCGCCCCACCATTTAACTTTTCCCCAGATAAATTTCTTAAGCGGTATTTGCCACAATTTTTTGGAATGTTAGGTCTATACGATGCTCTTCAACTTTGTACTTGTTTGGCTTTCGAACTATAATGCATGTTCACTGATGAGTCTTATGTAGAGGAAACACGCGAGTCTGGCGTATTTAATTTTAAGCCTGATACCTTTGATAACTATTTTAAAGGTCTATTATATTTTTCTTCATTTTTTTTTTGATTCATCAGTCCCCAATGGTTTCTTCAGCTCATTAGTCAGTACTTTTGTAAATTGTCCGTTAATAGACTACTTAATTAAATACATCTATAACATGTATAACAACCACAAGGACTGACTGTTGATTGCATTTATTAACAAAATGGACAATTGTATGCAAATAAACTCATTATAGATACCAGGATCAGATTTGGCATTTTTGTATACAGTTAATTTATAAATATAACCGTTGTTTAAAATGATAATCCATGTCAGCACAGAATTCGAGGAATTTAAACTCCACCAGCAGTGGTATCGACCCAGTGGTAATAAATAAACTCATTATAGGTACCAGGACTAACTTTTGTATTTAGTCCAAACGCACATTTCGACTGCTAAAGACTCACCAGTGCGCTCGAATCAAAAACAGTTAAAAAGCCAAACTATTTTAAAAATCCAAATGCTTTAAAAGTAAAATCACAAAAATACTGAACTCAATCAAATAGCAAAATTAAATGATAGAACACATAAAACGAATGGACAACAACTGTCATATTCCTGACTTGGTACATGCATTTTCAAATGTAGAAAATGGGGGATTAAACCTGGTTTTATAGCACAAAACCTCTCATTTGTATGACAGTCGCATCACATTCAGTTATATTTACAACGATGCGTGAATAAACAGACATAATAAGTAAAATAGTCAGCATATGGATACAGCAGTCATCACTGCGTCATAATCTCAGGTATCCGGTCGTTCCGGCCCCAAACCGATCCGGCCCCAACTCAATCCGGCCCCAAGTCGATCCGGCCCAAGTCGATCCGTCCCACGTCGATCCGGCCCCAAGTCGATCCGGCCCCATAATAAAATATGAATAAAATGTATTGATTTTGGAGGAATTTGTGACCCATTTCAACAGTATAAATGGAATTTTTAAAAAGTGTCCGATGATGAGTGACAAAAGGTAAGTGAAGTATTGAAGTACCAGTTAAAGAACTATTTTAAATCGATACGAAAATGAGAGTTAATGTGTCGTTGGTTGTATAGCACTTTCAACATATTTTAAAATATGAAGTTATTTTTAATGATAACTTTAACTTTGAATGTCTTGGCGATTTCATTTTGTTTAGTTCATACACAGAATATCTAAATACATATTTACTGGAACCTATAAAAATTAACTCATCATAATGACTTGATGGTTAATCAAATCATTAGTCTATAATTGGTTTGTTTATTCAACAATTGTCTGATGATTGTGAACTAAGGTAATGCCACTTGTCAGGGGCGTAGCTAGGTATTCATTCAACTGTAGGCACCAATCGGCAGGGGGTCTGGAACAGAGCTCAGGCGCGGATCCAGAGGGGGGGGGGGGTTCCGGGGGTTGGAACCCCCCTTTTTTTTGGCCGATCAATGCATTTGAATGGGAGCATATAGCTGGAACCCCCCCCCCCCCCCTTTACTCTGGGTTGGGAACCCCCCCTTTTAAAATGGCTGGATCCGCCCCTGGCCCTGGTGGGGGGTTCAGGGGGGACGAAGCGTCTAGACATCAACCATCAATCTTTTGAATCTTAAACCTTCACCCTAGCCACACATACAGACATAGTCGATATCTAACAAAATTCAAGAAATTCGTATTTCTTTAAATCCTCTACTGTAAAATCCCTACCTGCTTAGGAATTTTGAATAATTGTGGCCATTACACGCAGAAAAATTACTGGAAGCCAGTTGGTTGATTGATTTTTTTACATCCAGTGTCAAATATTATGCAAGTTCATGACCGTTGAAAAATTTTTTACAATAAATACAACTTGGAGCTAGGTCCTGTGATAGGTGTCATCCAGGACGAAGGTCTGGAAATTTAAAAATGCCATGCATTGGAAAATGAGGGATTATTGGATAGGAGCAGAAATTTTGCCTTTCAGTAGACCAACTACGAACTCATCAAATATTTGCATTCTCTCTACAACTAGGCATCGGATTTAATGTCCCCATTCTGACCAGACGTGACTGCGTATTTATACATCCTGCACAGCCAAACGGAAGACCAACATTAGCAAATTGGGTGAAGACAAAGTGGAAAGCTAGTTGAAAACTTACAACACCTTATTAAAAAACTCATGTGTCTAAGTTGACGTTCATTGAAGTTTTTGTTGATAAAAGTGAAATATTATCTGAACCAAAGTTCTAGTTTATAGTTTCTATATAAGGTAAAAACATTCAATTCTAACCAATATTTCACTCACTAAGGACATGAGACTAGTGTACATGACATTCGATAATTAAAGAGTTTTGACAACTTAAATGGCTTTCATCTACATATAACGTTGTTTATTATTTTTTTTAATAAAAAAAAAATATTTGTGAAAAAATTATGTGTAGGCACGTGCCTAAAGTGCCTAACGGCAGCTACGCCCCTGCTTGTAATCACTTAATTAAATCAAATCCTGATTAATTAAAGTTACGTAATCAACAAGGTCTTTCTAGTTTGATATCGGTTGGTTTATATAATAATAATTCATTGTATTTTTTTCAGGTAACATCATAGACTTCTATAGCACTTGGTTTTTATTTTTGTAATATTGAATATTGTCAATTAGACCGTTGGTTTTCCCGTTTGAATGTGTGTAGAAAAAAAAACAAGTTATATGAGTATCCATTATTCTTTATTGCAAGAAAATAACATACTAACAAACACACTATCTCTGACACTCACATAAATATATATAACTTTTAAATCATTTACTGTCACTTACTTAAAGGGGTCACACTTGCAGCACTACAATAACATGTTATAGAGCAACTTTCATACGCTCATATAATATTTGCTCATCAAAAAACCAAAGCACTATATCATTCTACACATATATAATATTTGCTCATCAAAAAACAAATGCCAAAGTTTGTATGTATCAGCTTGGGGATCGGCTTGTACCGTTGTGTGTGTAACTATTTGTTATTACACAAGATGAAAGACTTGTTAGAATCAAAGTCAATTGAAAGAAATTGCTAATTACTGCTGATTAATGTTGATGTTTGAATTGTTTTAATTATAATTATACCCGATAATCTTGAAAACTTGTAATAAAAACATAATCAATCTAGTTGTTTTATACTCATCTGAAGATTTTTCTTTTTTACCGTAGTCTACAACTATTACATTATAATAAAAATCATAAATATTTATTAATTACATCATTTATATATCTTTTAAACATACAAATATTTAACAAAAAAATACAGAGAACATCTTTCTAATTTAAAACCACATGCATTGATTCGCGTCTTAAAATGTAAACGTAACATAGGAGTTAACATAAAATAATTTTGCTATTCGATGTTTTTAACAAAAATGTAATTTCACATGGATAATGGCGGTATACAGGGTTAATTAATCAAAGACTTTGGATGGAATTTATTTTCAAATTCAATAAAAATAATAAGCTTGCAAACGAATCTATATCACAAGCAACATTGGTGTTTACATTTGTTTGCAGCCATTTGATATTTGGCAGTAAAGTATTGTGTTATTTCCTATAAATCACGGTTACCACTATATTTGGTCATTTATAGCCAGTAAAGAACTTACATTTGTACATAATATAAATGTAGGAAATTTATTTGCAAAGGGGAAGGGTGGATTTTATAATACAATGTAGTGAATTGTCATTTCTATCGATATGGATTAACCTCTCTGAACAGGATTGTTTGAAAGGGATTTTAAATTCTGAAAAAAGTCTGTGTTTCTTTTTACATTCTTTTAGCATTTGTAAACTCTGTCGTCTCTGATTGGATTACTGAAATTGGATAATTAAATCTTAATTTTCAAGAAAATAATATCCTTGAAAATGTAAATGCTTATAAATCTATGAAATGTATCATTCAAAGAGCATATATTTAACAAGTTCAACCCCTTCTACTTAATTCTCATGAAGCCCGAACTATATAAGGTCTTCACTTCTCTCTGTCTAACATGTAAAAACTACTTATAGGACGAAAAATTAAACATTTCCCCTTCAAATAAGGTGACAACATAAAAAGCCTGCATACATTTATCAACAAATTAGGAACAGTTGGTGACAAAGAGTGCAGTGCGTAGAGTTAAAAAGCCAAAATCATCAACTGAAAACATTGAACATAATACAAGCTATCCAGACAGAAATATATGCTTAAAAGTCATTAAATACAACTATAGTTGAATCAGTGCATATAGTTACTAAGAAACACTCTGAAACATGAACTCAACACTGGCCAATGCCCCATGAAATTTAGATGATAATTTATGCTGGATCATTATCATAACAGAAGTTGCAAGTTCGACAAAAAATGACGCCAATGGCAATCACCATTGTTTGCAGGAAATACGAAAATGAGTTAAAAATCTGAAATAGAGAATGAAAACAAGGAATGTGTGAAACAGGCACTAAACTGACCAATGAGCAGAAAACGGAATGTGTGAAACAGGCACTAAACCGACCATTGAGCCGAAAACAAGGAATGTGTGAAACAGGCACTAAACTGACCAATGAGCAGAAAACGGAATGTGTGAAACAGGCACTAAACCGACCATTGAGCCGAAAACAAGGAATGTGTGAAACAGGCACTAAACTGACCAATGAGGAGAAAACAGGGAATGTGTGAAACAGGCACTAAACCGACCAATGAGCAGAAAACAGGGAATGTGTGAAACAGGCACTAAACTGACCAATGAGCAGAAAACAGGGAATGTGTGAAACAGGCACTAAACCAACCATTGAGTAGAAAACATACCAAGGCCACCAATGGGTACAGTTTATCTAAGAAAAAGTATTATCCTTATCCTATATACTGATTACTTTTTTCCTACTTGAGCACACAATCTTATTCAACACAATATTTTTTCTTCACATAGTTGAATCCTTTCACTGCTTGAACACGTTTTAAAGCCACCATCAACCAGTATATTGTTGGTTTCTTCCCATCTGTCTTCATCCATTTCATAAGAAGATCATGTATTTGACCATCTAAATCCCTTTGGAAATTGTACAGAGTCTTACTGATGTCCACACTGGTAAGACCCAGTTCAATACCAAAGTGAACAACGCAGTCACCTATTAGGTTCTTTTGTGTCAAAGCTTTAATTACCTCTTCTGGTGGAACATCTTGAAGGCGACTGTGAGATTTTACTGAAAAGGTTAACAAAATAATTTTAAATACAAAATCAATTAATAATAGCATGAAAACTGTATATATAACTAATTATTATAGAGGAAACAAAAACAAATAAGAATGAATTAATTTCTCAACTTTTTTGATATATTAAGCATTACAACATATATTTTATACATGTTTGTTACTTTGATATAATATTTCTCATTAACAATTAAAATGGTAATACTTTAACTTGTAACAAATTAATTCGTGCAGAGCAGACTAAGTTTATGATATATACATGCATTAGTTTAAGAACTGGATAAACATTATTTTTCACAAGTCAATCATTGCATATGACTTTAACTTGTAAAAAATTAAATCATCATTTAATTAATTTCATGCTACCGAATTTTTTTCTCGGAAATTACCTCCACCAGGAACGACCACAGCGGACTATTTGAAAGTCATGTATGTATGGAAAAGAGGGGCGAAAGATACCGGAGGGATAGTCGTATGTATGGAAAAGAGGGGCGAAAGATACCGGAGGGACAGTCGTATGTATGGAAAAGAGGGGCGAAAGATACCGGAGGGACAGTCGTATGTATGGAAAAGAGGGGCGAAAGATACCGGAGGGACAGTCAAACTCATAGAGCGAAAAATAAACTGACAACGTCATGGCTAAAAATGAAAGAAGACAAACACACAAACAAATAGGACAAAACATAGAAAACTAAAGACTTAGCAACCAAACACAACTAAAAACCGGTTAATATAAACAACGTAACTACCCATAGCAACTCATTTTAAGGCTTAAACTGGACCACTTCTTCTGTCTGTTCTATAAATAAAGCTACATAACAAAAAAAGACAAAACCTAACTATGAAAACAGTTCGGGTTAATAAACTGACTAAGTTGAAAGGCTTCATGGTTTCTATGGACATACATGCTGCTAATGCTAGTTGAACTTCATATAAAATATCACTGGCGTATCATAACTAAAATCAATGCTAAGATATGCTACGCACATTTAGGTTCTTACTATAGTTGGTCCCTTTGTTTTGATACCGTTGCGTTTAAAAGTATACATGCTGAAAAGTTTCGCCTTCTTTACTAATCATTGATATTATGTTGAAAGTCCTTAATATAAAGCGTTATTACAAAAGAGGGACGAAAGATACCAAAGGGACAGTCAAACTCATAAATCTAAAACAAACTGACAACGCCATGGCTAAAAATGAAAAAGACAAACAGACATACAATAGTACACATGACACAACATAGAAAACCAAAGAATAAACAACATGAACCCCACCAAAAACTAGGGGTGATCTCAGGTGCTCCGGAAGGGTAAACAGATCCTGCTCCACATGTGGCACCCGTCGTGTTGCTTATGTACAACTGTCACGTAAACCATAAACATAACATTAACCAAAAAAAAACAACATTGACCAACGAACCATGACAATGAAATCAAGGTCAGATGACACCTCCCATTTGTACATGTTCACCTTACAGTCCTTCCATACATCGAATATACTAGACCTATTGCTTATAGTATCTAAGATATGGACTTGACCACCAATACTTAACCTTGTTAGCTGATCCATGAAATGAGGTCGAAGTGTAATGAACACTCTCTGTCGGGCATGCAGACCTTGCAAGGTATGTACTTACTAAATGAAGTTATCGTATTACTTACAATAAGAAAGACTTTAACATTACAAAAAATCTTTTTTTTATGTCATTGAACCATGAAAAGGAAGACCAGGACATTTGGCATGACTTGAAACTTCGTAACATGTGGCATCTATCTACTAAGTATGAAGCATTTAGGTCTTCCACCTTCTAAAATATAAAGCTTTTAAGTTTGAAGCCGCCGCCACCGTATCACTATCCCTATGTCGAGCTTTCTATTACAAAAGTCGGAGGCTGGACAAAAATTAGGAGAAAAATGTTTAAGAGAGGTTGACATATCTTCTTTTGGACTATTACATTGAAAAAAGAGAATGTAATATACTGATTTAGTATTCAATTTACATCATATGTATGTACTTTCGTCCTGGTATGACACACGTGAAGTAGGATCTGCTTGCTATTCCGGAACACCTGAGATCATCCCCAATTTTTGGAGGGGTTCGTGTTGCTTAGGTTAAGTCATTTGTACTATCATTTGTCTGTTTGTATTTTTCAATTTTATCCATGGCGTTGTCAGTTTATTTTCGATCTCTGAGTTTGACTGTCCTTCTGGTATCTTACGCCCCTCTTTTATACCTGGCTTCGGAATAACTGGCTCAAATATGTTACAATTGTTGTAACAAAATTCCCGTGCCACAAGTAGAGAAGGATCTACATACTCTTCTGGAGCACTTAAGCACAGCCCATTTTTTTCCATTTGTAGTCATTTATCTAAGAAATTTTTACAGACCTAATCACAGGTAGGCTGACCTTTATTGACCATTTAAAAATGACAGTACATATGTTGAATTTGTCTCAACCAAAATTATTTCCATGAATGTAACATCATCGAATTTCAACTAATATTAGCACACGTGTAACAGTAATTACTTAATTTTTCTGAGCATCTGAGATCATAATTTCTATGGATGTTTGTTTTTCTCTGTCTTAAGTCTTTATTTAAGGACTGTTTTTTGTCTTGTGGTTGAATTTCATTGTTAACCATGGCTTTTTTTAGTTTGTGTTAGACTTCCGTAAAGATACTTTTTACACTGTCCACATCTTATAATTTAACTCAATTCATCTTAAAATGTATCATGCAAACAATGCAAAAGTTTCAAAGTACATACACCATTACTAAGGATACGGATTACCATAGTACGTACACATATAAGTCCCCTTAAACTGACCTTGTCACTTTGTTACGACGGGAGAAAAAATATCAAACATTCAAACTCACCAACATGAAATACTATTGAATTGATATTTGTAATCATTCAAAGGCACTTGATCTCATTTAAATAAAAAAAAAGGATTAACATACCTTACTTTAGCATGTTTAGTGAAGGCTAAGTTATTAATAAAATTAAAGTTTAAAGACATTTATTTCAAATAAAAAAAAAATGATTTGAAATAGCGTCCTCTTGTACACTCATATGTAATACATGTTAAATAAAACCTTTAAAAAGTATTCGGCTTGCATTGGTATATATGCATGCATTTGTTCAATTATTTTTATCAGCCTTATCACTACAAGATCATTTTGATCATATGAATTTAAAAACATAAACCAACAACATTTATAGTTGTAAGTAAAGTCGTCATCTAGATAGTTCAATCAACAACGTTTAAATAAAACATACCCATCAAACTATGGTCCTCTCTCTGTACCTGAAATTAGTAATTTTTACAATTGTAATATGATATATACAATGAACTAGTTGTTACTTATTTTTGTAAATCAAAACAAGAAGTACGAGGCCAAATTGACAGCTAAATGTGTTGTCTGCATTATGAAAGCATTGGCTTAAGGTATTACATAGGAACAACATGAAATGACATTTTCCAATCAAGCAAGGACTTACTTCTGAATGATATATGAAAATTTAGGCCTCAATTTTTCTACCAATAGAAACGTAATAAGATTTAGAAATAATGGTTAAAAGTACCTTAAAATAATGAGCAGAAACGACAAAGTGCCATTTTATAATCAAGCAAGGCCATAACTCTTAAATAAAAAAATCAATCTTTATCGTCAATATCGACATATACCCCAATTATACTATCCATGTTCAACCCAAAAGCGATATCGTCAATATCGACACTCACCCCGATTCTATGATTCATGTTCAACCCAAAAGCTATATCGTCAATATCGACGTCACCCCAATTCTATAATTCATGCTCAACTCAAAATCTATATCGTCAATATCGACATTCACCCCAATTCTATTATCCATGTTCAACCCACAATCAGTAACCAAATTTATTCTGGAGAGAGTGTTAACGCCTCCCCCCCAAAAAAACAACCCCCAATTCTAATAATCAAAAGAGCAGTTGATTATACGTACCTTGCAAAGATAATGTTTTCTATCAATAGCTGTCAGTGCTCTCATCAATTCCTCAAATGTTGATATTGATTGGTCAATTTCTGCCTTATCCCTCCATTTAAACAACCCCATCAACATAAAATTCATTGGATTTGAGAAATAACAATGATTCAATTTTTCGTAATCAGCTGTGCTGATACCTAGATGAATCAAGAATTCACGAAACTCATCAATCCCCATTATTTGTGCTAAATGGACGAAATGATGATCATTTGGTTCTAGGAGGAGCATTTCTGAGCCAAGACCTTAAATAAAAGAATAATGACTGTTGCTAATATGATATGCCATGATGACTGACATCAGTATTTAGATTTGCTATCTAATTTTGTTATATACCAAAATGTCTATATCTTTATCTCATCTCATTTAATCCTCTCTATCTACTTTATATCTTCGTGTAAGACTTTTTTCATATCTATCAATCACAGCGGCAACATTTGGTTCATTGAACTCACAACATTTGACCCTCCTCATTGCAGTATTATACGGAGTATATACCAGTCGGTTGTAAATAAAAACAACATAGAAACTATCTTCAGGCAGAGAACATTTATTATTACATTAAAGTTACTTACATCAGAGTAAAACGCTCTTGAAAATGTATTTTAAAGAGTTGATTTTTTGTTAAAAACCATGTGTAGTTGAAACATACATGTCTGTTCTTTTAAAACATCACACATAAATCGTCCAGATAACAAAAGCACCAGTGAGTTGTAGGCTTTTAAGGTGTTGTTTTAAACTACCGATAAAGTAACCGGTTGGTTAATAGAGCAAACAATAAATCGATGACAATATGGTTATTCAAAATTATTACTACTGAAATGTATGTACCAATACAATATTTATTTTTTTAAATGTGGATTTGAAATACAATAATTGTTAGTTTAAAGAACGTTAAGAATGGTATTCGCCGCTTTTATATGCATTCTTTACAAATGATTTATTGTTCTGAAAGAATTCAATCAGTTAAATGTCAGATAATAAAAAAGATAAGATATTTTCGATTTTCAATTGTTTAAGTTATTGTAACGAGCCACAGTTATATGCATTATTTTACTAAAATCTGCGACATACTCCAAGTACTATTCATTGAAAAAAATATTATCAAAAATATTGTAATTTATTACCATTGCAGTTTTCGTCACAAGTCTCTTTATTCTGAAATGAAGAGATACATATATACATTAGGGATATCAGTAATGTTTTGCATGACTATTTTGTTGTTGACTATTTTACAGGACTGCTTCTTTAGATTTCTAATTTTGTGTTTTGGTTTTACTGTTATAATTTCACTTATCTTGCCACTGATGAGTTTATCAATTTTTTTTTTCGTTTTCGATAGTTTTCTAAAGATAATCAACCAATTTTGAAGCAATTTAATTTTTTTTACGTTGGACTCTAATATGCTATCTTTTCCAATATAACCAATGACAAGACGGGAGTTAGGTTAGTTATACTTTACTTTTTATAAAATCAGGAGCATGTAAAAGAAAAAATTAACCAAGTATAAATGTATCTTATTATTGTAACTTTTGATTTGTTCTCAATTCTCTGATGTGATGGTGGTTTATGTGTGATTTCTATACCAAACTCTGAGGAAAATTCAAAATTGAAAGTCCCTTATAAAATAGCAAAATCAACAGATAAAATACATAAAATGAATGTATAACAACTGTCATATTTCTGACTTGGTAAAGGCATTTTCTACAGATCTAGATTTTCTTCATATTTCGTTAAAGCAATCTAATAAGTGTTTGAAATTTGCTGAAATGTATTAACACATCAATCAATCTGTTTTACAAGATACATGTCAAATTCATTTTTCCAATTTATCCTCAATAAATTCAGTCTTATGCAGTCAGAAGATAAAGATAATAGTTATAAACTAGAGGCTCTAAAGAGCCTGTGTCGCTCACCTTGGTCTATGTGCATATTAAACAAAGGACACAAATGGATTCATGACAAAATTGTATTTTGGTGATGGTGATGTGTTTGAAGTTCTTACTTTACTGAACGATTTTGCTTCTTACAATTATATCTATAATGAACTTTGCCCATTAGTAACAGAGAACTATATTTGGTAAAAATTTACATAAATTTACCAAATTAATGAAAATTGTTAAAAATTGACTATAAAGGGCAATAACTCCTTAAGGGGTCAATTGACCATTTAGGTCATGTTGACTTATTTGTAGATCTTACTTTGCTGAACATTATTGCTGTTTATAGTTTATCGCTATCTATAATAGTATTCAAGATAACCAAAAACGGCAAAATTTCTTTAAAAATTACCAATTGGAGGGCAGCAACCCAACAACCAGTTGTCCAATTCATCTGAAAAATTCAGGGCAGATAAATATTGACTTGATTAACAATTTAACTTCTTGTCAGATTTGCTCTAGATGCTTTGGTTTCATAGTTATAAGCCAAAAACTGCATTTTACCCCTATGTTCTATTTTTAGCCGTGGCGGCCATCTTGGTTGAATGGCCAGGTCATCGGACACATTTTTCAAACTAGATACCCCAAAGATGATTGTGGCCTAGTAGTTTCAGTGGAGATTTGGTAAAAGATTACTTAGATTTATGAAAAATGGTTAAAGATTGACTATAAAGGGCAATAACTCCTAAAGGGGTCAACTGACCATTTTGGTCATATTGACTTATTTGTAGATCTTACTTTGCTGAACATTATTGCTGTTTACATTTATCTCTATCTATAATAATATTCAAGATAATAACCAAAAACAGCAAAATTTCCTCAAAATTACCAATTCAGGGGCAGCAACCCAACAACTGATTGACCGATTCATCTGAAAATTTCAGGGCAGATAGATCTTGACCTGATAAACCTTTTTATTTCATGTCAGATTTCCTCAAAATGCTTTGGTTTCAGAGTTATAAGCCAAAAACTGCATTTTACCCCCATGTTCTATTTTTAGCGGTGGTGGCCATCTTGGTTGGTTGACCAGGTCACGCCACACATTTTTTAAACTAAATACCCCAAAGATGATTGTGGCCAAGTTTGGATTAATTTGGCCCAGTAGTTTCAGAGGAGAAGATTTTTGTAAAAGATTACTTTAATTTACGAAAAATGGTTAAAAATTGACTATAAAGGGCAATAACTCCTAAACGGGTCAACTGACCATTTTGGTCATGTTGACTTATTTGTAGATCTTACTTTGCTGAACATTATTGCTGTTTACAGTTTATCTCTATCTATAATAATATTCAAGATAATAACCAAAAACAGCAAAATTTCCTCAAAATTACCAATTCAGGGGCAGCAACCCAACAACCGATTGATCTGAAAATTTCAGGGCAGATAGATCTTGACCTGATAAACAATTTTACCCCCATGTCAGATTTCCTCAAAATGCTTTGGTTTTTGAGTTATAAGCCAAAAACTGCATTTTACCCCTTTGTTCTATTTTTAGCCGTGGCGGCCATCTTGGTTGGTTGACCAGGTCACGCCACACATTTTTTAAACTAAATACCCCAAAGATGATTGTGGCCAAGTTTGGATTAATTTGGCCCAGTAGTTTCAGAGGAGAAGATTTTTGTAAAAGATTACTTTAATTAACGAAAAATGGTTAAAAATTGACTATAAAGGGCAATAACTCCTAAACGGGTTAACTGACCATTTTGGTCATGTTGACTTATTTGTAGATCTTACTTTGCTGAACATTATTGCTGTTTACAGTTTATCTCTATCTATAATAATATTCAAGATAATAACAAAAAACAGCAAAATTTCCTCAAAATTACCAATTCAGGGGCAGCAACCCAACATACGATTGACCGATTCATCTGAAAATTTCAGGGCAGATAGATCTTGACCTGATAAACATTTTTACCCCATGTCAGATTTGCTCTAAATGCTTTGGTTTTTGAGTTATAAGCCAAAAACTGCATTTTACCCCTATGTTCTATTTTTAGCCGTGGCGGCCATCTTGGTTGGTTGACCGGGTCACGCCACACATTTTTTAAACTAGATACCCCAATGATGATTGTGGCCAAGTTTGGTTTGATTTGGCCCAGTAGTTTCAGAGGAGAAGATTTTTGTAAAAGCTAACGCCGGACGACGACGGACGCCGGACGCAAAGTGATGAGAAAAGCTCACTTGGCCCTTTGGGCCAGGTGAGCTAAAAAGTGTCACTGACCTTATCAAAAACCCAGTTCAGAGAAATTTTGGTTTTATGTTCTATTCCATTCTTGCATATCCAAGACTTTCTTGTTTTAGCATCACATAATGGAAGTAAGCATGTTTCGCCTTTGCATACTTCTCCGACTTCTATTTCAAACAGATCTGACATTAAATGGTGACTTTGTTTACCAAAACAACGATGGTAAAACTGAAGAATTCGTTCAAGTGCCAAAGTTAGGCATTCCTGTGTTATTGTTGCTAGATCTGGTGATATGAGCTGCTTTGACTCGTCATTGATGAGGTATGCAAATATTCTCTGCCCTTTAACATGAATTTGAAGTTCATTTCTGTTGTCAGCATCCATAATTGCAGCTTGAAAATAAAGACAAAACCGAGAGTCGTCTACTTTCAGAGGCCAGATGCTAATAGCAGCCCCTATAAGCTTGAACGACAAAGCAGATGGAACTACTGTCTCCTTCAGATGATAAGCTATGCATAGTGTTTTGTCGTCTGTTGCATTTCTGCGCATTTTTTGTGGAATATTTTCCTTCACAATGCAGGGTACTAGAAAAGAATCTGCAGCAACTTCCGTTTCAGTGTATCTTTTAGGTTCTACAAGGATATCTAGATGGAGGAGGACTTGTACTATATATTCCTTTGTTTTGATATCGGTCAAAATTTCCTTGAAAGCTGGTTGTGACCAAAGAGTAAAAAGATCTGTCTTCTTTAGAACTCCAGTAGATGATAAATTTTCAAGTATGTCTCGAACAGGTCCTTTTTCTGGCCAAAACATTATGTCTGTAACGAAGGCTCTCAGGATATTGACCATTGCTGAAGGTTGAATGACAATGAAATCTCTTAAAGCAGGTTCATCGAAATACAACAGCTTTCCGATTGAGTGCTGAACAAGTAAGAAATCGTCTACTCTTCTTTCATTTAGAGCAAATTCATTATTAGATTTGTTTATCTCTAAAAGTCTCTTTTTTGTTATCAACTTTACTCCCTCCGCTCTCATATCAGATATCTGTAAATCAAGAGGCACCCAAACAATCGGCATTTGTTGTCCCCATGTTGACTGCTGAAAGGCGATATCAACTAATGTATCCTTCAAACGCTCAATATCTTGATCTACTGCATCGGTTGCATTTATGAAAAAGACATTGTCATACATGATATGCTCATGAAGCTTGTGTAAGGAAAATATTTTCCGCAGTTCTTCTTTGAATTTAAGCACCAGTTTCTTTTGCTCATCCTGTCAATCATAACAATGAAACGGTTAAAAAGTAAAGTCACAAAAATACTGAACTCGGAGGAAAATCCAATCGGAAAGTTCACATTCAAATGACAAAACACATAAAAACGGAGTGAACAAGAACCGTCATATTCCTGACTTGGTACAGGCATTTTCAAATGTAGAAAATGGTGGATTAAACCTGGTTGTATAGCGCTAATAGCACAAGAAAACAAAAATAAAAACGTAAGTAGGAAGTTTGCAATTACAAAAAAGCTTTTTATTTCTATACAAAAATCATTTGGAGAGGCCTTTCTTATAATTGCTAACATATTTCATAGAACCATTTGTAATCAACCGAAATATTTTGAAACACTGTTAAACAATAACAAAACCTATTTTTTTCAGATGACTCAAAATTTCCAGGTTAAGCTTTAAAAACGTACATTGTATCTGAGATTCTTGACCATGTAAATGTATTTTATCCTCTTGACTGCCAAGTTGGTTACTGCAAACTATTTTGAAGTGAATCCCATTTCTACTGTTTCCCACCGATATAACCAAAAAGTATCCCAAAACAGAAACCTTATTGTTTTATCAAAGTGGAAAAATTAAAGCGAGAATTCATTTCAATAACCATTACTTGATCGAACGACTAGGTTTTCAATGCAAAGTCATGATTTTCCAAACGATTTTTTCATTAGTGTTTTGTGTTTTCTTCCTAAACTGTTGACTCAACATTGATTCAGAGATTTATTATAGTTTTCCAGGGAGTGCTTACAAGCACTTATTTGACAATAACTTGTCCACTTATATCTATTTACAAAATTTTCAATGAAATACCAAACGCAAAATCTTCCGATCTTCAATAACAAGTAATTGAAAATTGTAGATCAGTGGATGAATAAGGTTTGTTTCCATTTGACATAGTTCATGTAGTTTAAGTGGCATTGACTTTAATATAAAATTATTACAGATAATCTTTTTTAAGACTCAAGAGCTACATATATGATTGCATAAAAAGGCTGTATTTGGTATATTAAAAGTACATTTAAGTCTTATTTAATATGACAAATATAGGTTGAGCCCTTTATTCAAACTTGGCCCTTGACAAAAAAGAATTAAGTTTAGTGTCTGATTGTTTCAATTGTTAAATATTTAAAAATATGGAGGGAGAAACAGTTTTGTCACTGAAATTTTGCATATGTGTTTTGAAAAGTAAGATGGGAAAATGAATAATAAAGGCAGACATACCTCTGAGAAGCTATCACTATGAGTGGCCGCAAACAAAATTCTTGGCATTTTATCTTCAGTTTTGTTACAGTAGGTCAATACAGAGTTAATCCAATGCTCCAGAACAGCTACAAAAGTATAATAAAGAAGGCATTTTATCTTCAGTTTTGTTACAGTAGGTCAATACAGAGTTAATCCAATGCTCCAGAACAGCTACAAAAGTATAATAAAGAAGGCATTTTATCTTCAGTTTCGTTACAGTAGGTCAATACAGAATTAATCCAATGCTCCAAAACAGCTACAAAAGTATAATAAAGAAGACATTTTATCTTCAGTTTTGTTACAGTAGGTCAATACAGAGTTAATCCAATGCTCCAGAATAGCTACAACAGTAAACCAAGTAATAAAATGTTTCCAAAAGATTCACTTTATTTCAAATTGCTTGAATTTTCATGATTAACAGTACAGAGGTTTTCTAAACCTATTTCCTGATTTTTCTGCAGACTTCTCAATAATATATTTTATCATGATGGATATATATAACTGTATAAAGCTTGCAATTTTAGCCATGATTACATTGATTCAAATTCATGTTACTTTTCTTCTCTTAAAAACTAATCAAATAATTGGTTAACTATAGTATTGAAATACAAATATTATTGATGACTGCAGAAGCGCTTTATTCTTAAAATAACATTTTGCTTATCATTCTGGATACAATACATTTGTTTCATATAGTTTGAAATTTGACTTAAAATAGCACAAATAAATTAAATGATTTTTCTTGTTTTGTAATGTCTTAGGATGGAAATATTTTACAGCCTTTCGCATTAAACTTTTGATTATTATCACTGTTTCATTTCTGTAGATCGATTATTATCTGAAAGCAGTGGAATAAATGGTTAAACTGTCTGAATTATTCTTCTCATCTCCTTTTAATTTGCTAGACACAATCTAGCTACTCTAAGACTGAAGAATTTGGACTAGGAATCATGATTGACAACACTGTTGACAATATATCAATCGTGACTGCGAAAAGTGTGAATAAAACTCATTTAATAAAAGTTTTATGAACTCCGTGTTTCTGTATTGTAAATGTTATAGATTCTCGATCTCCTATATTGGCCCTTCCGTATCTTGTTTAATACAACTTACTTCGAATCTATATCAGGGTCAATACAGAAACGTTCAATTAAATACATTACATTATAATCTCTTAGAGTATTTCAAAATCCAATTGTCTATTCAAAGCGACTTACATGCTGCAGTAACATCTCCTTGCGGATATTCTTCTAATTCTGTATAAAGGCCTTTACGTCCATCAAACATCAGAATGAACGTTCCCCTGTGCTGGATAAATAACTGATGGGTCATATCAAATGATTTTTGTCCACCAAAATCGACCAGATCTGATGGTGCTATATTCATGATATTTGTACCTTTCTTAATCTTTTCCAATAAGTCATCTTGAATGGAATAAGCAGTATGGATTGGTGGTTCCTTGAAGTCTTTTGATGTCTCCTGATTGGATTTCGATGACATGTGTTCCTGGTTTGAAGGACCCAGATTTATATTCGATAGATTTAATTGATTTCCCTTTGTTTTAACATTAGACTTTGGATCACCTGGATTTTTTTCTATACTCTCACCTTGCAGACTTGGTTGTTTCTTTAATTCTGGATTCCCAAGAAGTAGTTTTGCTAAAACATCACCACTACCTAACAAGGTTAAATATAAAAGGAAGAGGCATGAGAAAAGCAATAATTTGACCCTGGACATTTAAAAATAAATAGATGTCAACCTATTCTTGAAAGCCTTACAAAATTATTTTATTTTAATGACACCTAGATATTAGAATAACTGAGTTCAAATTTCCACTGTGTTGCACATAATGTATCTATTCAAGGGAATTTTGGATCCTCAATGCTCTTCAACTTTGTACTTGTTTGGCTTTATAACTATTTTGATATAAGCGTCACTGATGAGTCTTATGTCGACGAAACACGCGACTGGTGTACTCAATTTTAATCCTGGATCTTATTTACACCACTGGGTCGATGCCACTACTGACCGACGTTTCCTCCCCAAGAGTATCGCCTGCCCAGTAGTCAACACTTCGGTTTTGATGTTCCGGAACATATGAGTATTTTAACCATATGTGAATGGTCAAGTCCATATGCGTATAATGATATGGTCCGACCATACGCATATGTTCCAGAGATGGGTCTGATTACTTTCGATGTAATTGATTAAATTACAATTACTTTGTCATTTGTACGATTAAATTAAATTAATGATTACATCATTTCTGAAAGTATCTGATTAAATTAATGATTACATTGGCAAAGTAATCATGATTACATCTGATTACAATGAATTTAAAAACAAAACATTTTGAATGATGTGAATGAATAAACGTTCAATATAACTATAGCATTTTTGAGAAAGTATTTTATTTGGTTCAATTATAAAATGATAACTTCAAATTAAACTTCATTTATTTAAATAAACACCAAATTTCACTACATATATATACATTACACTTTATCACCAATGATCTCTGGATTATTTTGAATTAAATTTAATAACGATATTTCATAATCAAGAGTTTTTTTGTTTGTCTTCTGACCTCTTTATAATTTATATGTATTCCAAGTTGCAGTTTATGGAAGTTTAAATGTGGATGAAATAAAGTTACCAGTTAATACAATGTTAAATTGTAATAGAAATGCTTAATCAAATTGTAAACAATATGTAAGTACTAAAAATCATTGCATTTTACATGTCCAGTCCAAATACAAAAACAATTAAACAACATATTTGTCCAACTTTTAATTTAGTTTGTGCTAATTAGATAAATTTTCATGTCTGATTTATCTTTTATCATATATATTTCCCTACAGCTATACTCAATTGGTAATTGCAATAAAAACAAACATTAATTAGTCTCCTACCTGTCAATTCAAAATCACAAAAATTAACAAAAGATTATAATTCAGGGTTAAAAAAAAGTATTACTTGAATATATAACAGTTATTATCAAATATTAATATGAAGACCATTATAAAACGATGAATATACATGTATGTACAATATCTTTTACCAAAAAGGTATATAATTGTATTATATGTCTCTGCTTAGGCTAATGATGACTTTTCAATGCTGTTACTTTATTTTTTACTGAAGTAGACATGCTTGAAGTAACCAAACCATTTTAGTATGTTTAAAATTTATCATATATATGAATAACAAAGAGGTTCATTTAATGACCAAAAACACAATTTTAGATTTTTTCCATTGTAATCAGAATGTAATCAAAAAGTAATCCTGATTACAGGGTATTTTGAAAAGTAATTGATTAAATTAAATAACATGTAATCAGATTTTTGGCTGATTAATGATTACACTGATTACTTGAAAAATAGTAATCAATTACAGCTGATTAACGATTACAATTACAATTACCCCAAGTTTGATATGTTCCAACCGTACTTGTATGATCAGACTATATTAGTATATACTTGTTGGTTTATTCACGGGTTGGACCATATGAAATTTTAGCCATACAGGCATTATTTTTTTTCAAATATGCATTGGTATACATATTTGTTTAGGACCTAGCTAATGGACTCATCCGGGAGCAGGAGTTTATTGCTGTAATTAAGATCCGTTGGTGACCGTAGGCTATTGTCTGCTCTATGGTAGGGTTGTTGTCTTTTTGACACATTCCAAATTTCCATTCTCAATTTTATAAGAAACGTTTCAATAATACAATTTACTTTATCTAAAAAATAAACCAATGAGATTCACATGAAAATGTATATTATAATGCAAAGGCAACATAACACGGTGACCAAATATTGAAGCCACAATTATTTTTCATCGCTAATTGTATCTTGCATTTAGGATGACATAAACTTCCACATGGTACTATAAAATTTTCTGCAGGTCTTGATTCTGCACGATCCTTTGCAGTTAAACCTTTTGCTTTTGAGTAAAAAAAAAAGCATTTTAAGGATATGTAGCAGCTTCGTGCCGTGGTACTTAGGTCCTGAGACATACATAACAGTCATTCGGAAATTTTGGAAATATCTCCCCAAGTCGACATATTGCCATTCAATTGTCATAACAAATCGGTAATGTATAAAGGGTGTTTACTATAGTGACTAGAGAGTAAAATAAATACATAAAACTGGTTAATTTTTATCATTATAATATAATATTCTGACCCTTGATATTGTCTTTTTATTGACGTGACAACCAGAAGGTTCATACCTTATGAAGAGATAAATGTTAACTGTAAACTTGTTGATTATCCTGACCATACGCGTACGGTCGGACCATATGAGTACTACGCGTATGGTCGGACCATATGCGTACTAGTATATACCAGTACAGTCATTACCATACGCGTATGGTCCAAATACTCATATGGTCCCGAATATTGAAATGAATATCAATTATGTGGTCATTTTTTTTCAAATTTCTCACAAAACTAAGGATTGTCTTTTTCCAGGCATAGATTACCTCAGCCATATTTGGCACAATTTTTTTGAAATTTGGATCTTAAATGCTCTTCAACTTTGTTCTTTCGACACTGATGAGTTTTACGTAGACAAAAAGCGCATGTGGCGTACTCAACTATTATCCTGATACCTTTGATAACTAATAAAGATGAAATTTGAAGGTAAAAAAAAAGCTTAAATTTAAGTTTGGTTAAATTTAGAGAGGTACATGTACATATAATTAAAATATTTAAATTTGACAGCAACAAAATAAACTACCAAAATAACCTAGCAATGTGTAAGATCAATAGATAATTAATAGATAATTAATATACATGTAGCTGTAGATTTTGCTGAGAATTCAAGTTGAGTTGAAAAAAATATAGAAAGACAATATAACAATCAAAACCAATCAAAACCAAGGAGTAAACAAAAGACTCATAAAACAAAAGGACATTTACATCAACAGTTATAAATAATAAATAAGAAACAACACGAACTCTACTAAAAACCGGGAGTGAATTTCCAGCACCGTATACAGCACCCGTCATGTTATTTCTTTGTTCAGTTCGGTAATGACCTAAGGTTACTATGACTGAGGATGAATATCAGATACGATTTCTGACACACTTTTCTCATAATGGCCAATCAGCTCATGATGGCGACCATAAAATTTCTCGAGTGATGACCTTAATTTGAGTGATTCATAGCCCTGTCTTAGCAACTTTTGAGAAAGTAGTATTCCTCGTTCAACAAAATCAACGTACTTTCAGCTAGCTCTAGAGTAACGTATCAATTGAGACACATATACTCTATATGCCGATGCTGGGGGATGTTGCTACACAGAAATGGAAAGTTGACTATAGGAAAATTAAATCCATCGCGTTTGTCATAAATTTTGGTATTCAACCTACCATCAGTAGTCATTTCGAGAAAAAAGGTCTAAATATGAAGCAGATTTATCTGTGTCTGTAGTATCTTTAATTTCAAGTTCACTTGGATATGTTAAATGTAAGTGATCACTGAATCTATTATTATTAAGAGACAGTACATCATCAATATACCGAAAGGTGAAATTAAAAGACTGGGCTTATTTCTTTTCTCCTTTCTGTACAAGCCCTTGGATAAATTCTGCTTCATAGGAGTATAAAAACAAATCTGCAAGTAGAGGGGCTCAATTGGTACCCATTGGGATTCCAATAGTTTGTTGGAAGAACAAACCTCCAAATTCAACAAAAATATTTAAACCGAGACGAGACATGTCAAGGCAGGACGAAAAAGGCCAAGACTGGTCGAGAACATATTTAGACTTTACCACAATTATTAAGTACCTAATTAGATTTATTAAGTAAAGTAGATACTAAAGTTCAGTACTGTCGATATTTTGTCAAGTCATTGATTGTCAATGAGCACAAAATATGGTCTTTTCAGACTGTGAGCAGATTGTTTAGTGGTAAAACATATAATACAGACCTTTTTCCAATGGAATCATCTTTCGTTGTTGTAAGTCGATGCCATTTCTTCCAAAATGAATAATTAGTCCATCAGTTGAAAACCACGTCTTTGGAATTTCCTCGCCAATAAGAATACTTGCAAGCGACGATTTTCCAATGTTACAAGGCCCAGACAAATAAACCCTGTTTTCATAGGAAGCAAATGTTCCGAGAGCTACAAGATCCTGGAAGTCATTTCTATTCAACTGTCTGAGTTTGGTCAAAATGGGATCTGTCATTTTCTATGTAATTAACAGAATTAGTCTATTAATTTATGTTTATCCTGGTCTTAAGTAACTACGATAAGTCAATATAAAAAAATTGTAGCTGTCTTATAATATTGTTTAACAAAGAAATAAAAATCACAATTTGCAAAGTACACTTTATTTATTTTAGATCTTCTTTGGTTATAAGGCTCTGAAACTATTACGATTTTTTAATACAACCTAGGTTTAGAACTTTTCGAATGCTTGTAATGACTGACATTTATTTATACGGGAACCAGTTATTATGTTCTGAATGTGAATAACCCATTCTCGGGTTTCCATTTATTTATTTTAGGAGTAAAGTCACTGTGGTTGTTAAATATTTTGTTTTATTTCTGTCATTTTCAATTGATATGGTTAAGTAATTTGGGTAAACCAAAAGGTGGCAACTCTATCAGGCAAAGTTAACAATTTCAGGCTTTTTTTTCGCTGTCAATTCAAACGTTTTTATTTCCACATTTTCACACATTTTGTTGTTTTGGGTTTTCACAACTTTAAGTAGTAGTCTATAAAGTATACAATGAGTGGTGTGAAAAGAAAATACTATCAAATAATAAAAATTAACATCATAAAACTTAAATACTAATAACATTGTTTGTACATTGACTTTATTATTGATTATGTCCCTTGTGGAAATCCATAAAACATTTTTTTTTTTAAATATATGTACTTTGTTTATACAGAATCATGTTTAAGAACAACTGAAGAATTTATTGTAAAGATTAATTAGAAGATAACTGCATTGTAGTGATAAGTTTGGCTTACGTAAAACGAAGATTTTACAAATTGAGGTTACCTAGCGACGCGTTATACAATACAGTTATCTCCATTCTATTTCAGCAAATGAAAATAAGTACCATTTTGAATAAATTTTTTGGCGTAAAATGATGTAAATGGAAAAGTCTGTGAAACTAGTGCATTGACTTTAGCAACTAAACAATGTGATGTCATATGAATATCCACGATGTCCAACATACAACTCTAGAGGTATTTATACATTTCGTACGCTTCATAATGATTCCAACGTTGATAAAAAGAACATTTGCAAGCTCAAAATGTATCTTTCGTGATTATTTTGTGAGATTTAACATACATGTACCAAAAAATCTTAATTCAAAATGGCTTTCTTAGTTACAGACTAGTAGAACGTGGAGTTTACCCCTTCAAAATATTTGTCAACGTCCAATGAAAACTCTCTTTAAAAACGAATTGCATTAGAATGTTATTAACCGTTTGTGAAGATGAGCTTTGCTGAGCTTTTACGGGTCCTATTGATTTTTATTTGCTTAAATGTTTAAGATGTTTTGCTTTCAGAAGTTGAAGTCTCTTTCTAACCTGATTAAGGAAGATCAGAAATATATCTTTGACAAATTGAAAACAGTATCATGTTGTTGTATGAAGGTCTTATAGAAAATGTGTTTATTATTCATAAAGCTGGGACGGAATCCGACTTAAAAGGGTGTGAACCAGTTAATGCATATTATATTTCTATATAGGATTAAATCTAGAAAGAGGTTACCACATTGTCATCGCAATGTCAATAGCAACTGTATGGTGACTACAGGACCCACAGATACCTCAAATATCATAAAAAAAATATTGTACTTCATAATTTTACTTTTGTAATGAGAAATTTTTACTTTTGTAATGAGAAATTTTAACTATCAGATGTAAAGAAAAGTTTACCCTTCTGGTTAACCTTACATGGTTTTATGTGTTTTACCTTTTTGGTGGTATTCTGTTTTTCAGCTTTTACATTTATTTAATTATTTTATATCAAACTATTTAAAGTGTAAGCATTTGCATTTTAACACTTTAATTACTTCTAAGTATTCCATCACTTCTTTACATTGCCTCTTTTTTCTTGCTGCTGCTAGATCGTATGGAGTCTTACCCTGAAATACAGACACATTTGTATATTGCTTTCGTCTGCTAATTACAAAGAAGACTTTTGTAGCACATATTTTACAATTAGTAGCAGCTGAGTGATGTTGTATTTCATCTTAACAATGCTAACAAGATTATATTCCTACATTAAATATAACTGATTAGACAACATTCAGATTATTTTTCAAAATTTTTTCAAGACTTTAAATTGGCTCTTATATATATAAGCTCCATCTGTCATCGTTTGATTTTTGTAATTTTCTTCGCAGTTTGAAGATTCTAAATACGTTTATATGCATGTCTTTACGAGGGGTTGGGTTTTTTTTTGGTGTCTTCATTTCAAACTATTCATTTGTCTATTTATTTTACTAATTATTCCCAGTTCATTAAATTTTACAAGCCTATTATTTTTTATTCTTTATATTGTTGCACCCCATCATTTTCCATTCTTCATATTGTTGAACCCTATCATTTTTTATTCTTTATACTGTTGCACCTATCATTCTCTATTCTTTATATTGTTACACCCTATCATTCTCTATTCTTTATATTGTTGTACCCTATCATTCCCTATTCTTTATATTGTTACACCCTATCATTCTCTATTCTTTATATTGTTGTACCCTATCATTCTCTATTCTTTATATTGTTGTACCCTATCATTCTCTATTCTTTATATTGTTACACCCTATCATTCTCTATTCTTTATATTGTTACACCCTATCATTCTCTATTCTTTATATTGTTGTACCATATCATTATCTATTCTTTACATTGTTACACCCTATCATTCTCTATTCTTTATATTGTTGTACCCTATCATTTTCTATTTTTTATACTGTTGTACCGTATCATTCTCTATTCTTTATATTGTTGTGCCCTATCATTCTCTATTCTTTATATTGTTGTACCCTATCATTTTCTATTTTTTATACTGTTGCACCCTATCATTCCCTATTCTTTATATTGTTGCTCCCTATCATTCTCTATTCTTTATATTGTTGTACCCTATCATTCTCTATTCTTTATATTGTTGTATCCTATCATTCTCTATTCTTTATATTGTTGTAACCTATCATTCTCTATTCTTTATATTGTTACACCCTATCATTCTCTATTCTTTATATTGTTACACCCTATCATTCTCTATTCTTTATATTGTTGTACCCTCTTATTTTTTCTGTTCTTTATATTGTTGCACCCTATTATTTTCTATTCTTTTTATAGTTGCACCTTAACAATTTTTGATCTTTACATTGTTGCACCCTATCATTTTCTATTCTTTATATTGTTGCACCCTATTATTTTATATACTTTATATTGCTGCACACTATCATTGTCTATTCTTTATATTTTTGCATCCAATTATTTTTATTGCACTCTTTCATTTTATATTCTTTACATTGTTGCAATTTATCCTTTTCTATTTGACTTTTCATTTTCACTACCGGTTTTTAGTGGAGTTCGTGTTGTTTCTTTATTATTATTCATAACTTGGATTTGTGAGTCTTTGTTTACTCCTTTGTTTTGATTGTCATCGTTATTGTCTTTTTCTATTCTTTATATTGTTGCACCCTATTTTTTCTATTCTGTATATTGTTGCACCCTATCATTTTATATTCTTTATATTGTTGCACCCTATCATTCTCTATTCTTTATATTGTTGCACCCTATCATTCTCTATTCTTTATATTGTTGTACCCTATCATTCCCTATTCTTTATATTGTTGCTCCCTATCATTCTCTATTCTTTATATTGTTGTACCCTATCATTCTCTATTCTTTATATTGTTGTACCCTATCATTCTCTATTCTTAATATTGTTGTAACCTATCATTCTCTATTCTTTATATTGTTACACCCTATCATTCTCTATTCTTTATATTGTTACACCCTATCATTCTCTATTCTTTATATTGTTACACCCTATCATTCTCTATTCTTTATATTGTTGCACCCTACCATTCTCTATTGTTTATATTGTGGTACCCTATCATTGTCTATTGTTTATATTGTTACACCCTATCATTCTCTATTCTTTATATTGTTACACCCTATCATTCTCTATTCTTTATATTGTTGCACCCTACCATTCTCTCTTGTTTATATTGTTGTACCCTATCATTGTCTATTCTTTATATTGTTGTACCCTATCATTCTCTATTCTTTATATTGTTGTACCCTATCATTCTCTATTCTTTATATTGTTGTACCCTATCATTCCCTATTCCTTATATTGTTACACCCTATCATTCTCTATTCTTTATATTGTTACACCCTATCATTCTCTATTCTTTATATTGTTGCACCCTATCATTCTCTATTCTTTATATTGTTGTACCCTATCATTCCCTATTCTTTATATTGTTGTACCTTATCATTATCTATTCTTTATATTGTTATAACCTGTCATTATCTATTCTTTATATTGTTTTACCCTATCATTATCTATTCTTTATATTGTTGTACCCTATCATTCATTATTCTTTATATTGTTGTACCCTATCATTCTCTATTCTTTATATTGTTACACCCTATCATTCTCTATTCTTTATATTGTTGTATCCTATCATTCCCTATTCTTTATATTGTTGTACCCTTTCATTCTCTATTCTTTATATTGTTGTATCCTATCATTCCCTATTCTTTATATTGTTGTACCCTATCATTCTCTATTCTTTATATTGTTTTACCCTATCATTATCTATTCTTTATATTGTTGTACAATATCATTATCTATTCTTTATATTGTTGTACCCTATCATTCTCTATTCTTTATATTGTTGCACCCTATCATTCTCTATTCTTTATATTGTTGTACCCTATCATTCCCTATTCTTTATATTGTTGCTCCCTATCATTCTCTATTCTTTATATTGTTGTACCCTATCATTGTCTATTCTTTATATTGTTACACCCTATCATTCTCTATTCTTTATATTGTTACACCCTATCATTTTCTATTCTTTATATTGTTGCACCCTACCATTCTCTATTGTTTATATTGTTGTACCCTATCATTGTCTATTCTTTATATTGTTACACCTATCATTCTCTATTCTTTATATTGTTGTACCCTATCATTCTTTATTCTTTATATTGTTGTACCCTATCATTTTTTATTCTTTAACTTGTTGTACCCTATCATTCCCCATTCCTTATATTGTTTCACCCTATCATTCTCTATTCTTTATATTGTTACACCCTATCATCTATTCTTTATATTGTTGTACCCTATCATTCTCTATTCTTTACATTGTTACACCCTATCACTCTCTATTCTTTATATTGTTGCACCCTATCATTCTCTATTCTTTATATTGTTGTACCCTATCATTGTCTATTCTTTATATTGTTGTACCCTATAATTGTCTATTCTTTATATTGTTATAACCTATCATTCTCTATTCTTTACATTGTTACACCCTATCATTCTCTATTCTTTATATTGTTATACCCTATCATTCTCTATTCTTTATATTGTTACACCCTATCATTCTCTATTCTTTATATTGTTGCACCCTACCATTCTCTATTGTTTATATTGCTGTACCCTATCATTGTCTATTATTTATATTGTTACACCCTATCATTCTCTATTCTTTATATTGTTACACCCTATCATTCTCTATTCTTTATATTGTTGCACCCTACCATTCTCTATTGTTTATATTGTTGTACCCTATCATTGTCTATTCTTTATATTGTTACACCCTATCATTCTCTATTCTTTATATTGTTACACCCTATCATTTTCTATTCTTTATATTGTTGCACCCTACCATTCTCTATTGTTTATATTGTTGTACCCTATCATTGTCTATTCTTTATATTGTTACACCCTATCATTCTCTATTCTTTATATTGTTGTACCCTATCATTCTTTATTCTTTATATTGTTGTACCCTATCATTTTCTATTCTTTATATTGTTGTACCCTATCATTCCCCATTCCTTATATTGTTTCACCCTATCATTCTCTATTCTTTATATTGTTACACCCTATCATCTATTCTTTATATTGTTGTACCCTATCATTCTCTATTCTTTACATTGTTACACCCTATCACTCTCTATTCTTTATATTGTTGTACCCTATCATTATCTATTCTTTATATTGATACACCCTATCATTCCTATCATTGTCTATTCTTTATATTGTTGTACCCTATAATTGTCTATTCTTTATATTGTTATAACCTATCATTCTCTATTCTTTACATTGTTACACCCTATCATTCTCTATTCTTTATATTGTTGTACCCTATCATTATCTATTCTTTATATTGATACACCCTATCATTCCTATCATTGTCTATTCTTTATATTGTTGTAACGTATCATTCTCTATTCTTTACATTGTTACACCCTATCATTCTCTATTCTTTATATTGTTGTACCCTATCATTATCTATTCTTTATATTGTTACACCCTATCATTCTCTATTCTTTATATTGTTGCACCCTATCATTCTCTATTATTTATATTGTTGTACTCTATCATTCTCTATTCTTTATATTGTTGTACCCTATCATTCTATAATCTTTATATTGTTGTACCCTACCATTCTCTATTCTTTATATTGTTACACCCTATCATTATCTATTCTTTATATTTTTACACCCTATCATTCTCTATTCTTTATATTGTTGTACCCTATCATTCTCTATTCTTTACATTGTTACACCCTATCATTCTCTATTCTTTATATTGTTGTACCCTATCATTCTCTATTCTTTATATTGTTACACCCTATCATTATATATTCTTTATATTGTTGTACCCTATCATTCTCTATTCTTTATATTGTTACACCCTATCATTATCTATTCTTTATATTGTTGTACCATATCATCTATTCTTTATATTGTTACACCCTATCATTCTCTATTGTTTATATTGTTACACCCTATCATTCTCTATTCTTTATATTGTTACACCCTATCATTATCTATTCTTTATAATGTTGTATCCAATCATTCTCTATTCTTTATATTGTTGTACCCTATCATTCTTTATTCTTTATATTGTTGTACCCTATCATTCTCTATTCTTTATATTGTTGTACCGTATCATTCTCTATTCTTTATATTGTTACACCCTATCATTCTCTAGTCTTTATATTGTTACACCCTATCATTCTCTATTCTTTATATTGTTGTACCCTATCATTCTCTATTCTTTATATTGTTTTACCCTATCATTCTCTATTCTTTATATTGTTGTACCCTATCATTGTCTATTCTTTATATTGTTACACCCTATCATTCTCTATTCTTTATATTGTTGTACCGTATCATTCTCTATTCTTTATATTGTTTTACCCTATCATTTCTATTCTTTATATTGTTGCATCCTATCATTTCTATTCTTTATATTGTTACACCCTATCATTCTCTATTCTTTATATTGTTGTACCCTATCATTCTCTATTGTTTATATTGTTACACCCTATCATTCTCTATTCTTTATATTGTTGTACCCTATCATTCTCTATTGTTTATATTGTTACACCCTATCATTCTCTATTCTTTATATTGTTACACCCTATCATTCTCTATTCTTTATATTGTTACACCCTATCATTTTCTATTCTTTATATTGTTGCACCCTACCATTCTCTATTGTTTATATTGTTGTACCCTATCATTGTCTATTCTTTATATTGTTACACCCTATCATTCTCTATTCTTTATATTGTTGTACCCTATCATTCTTTATTCTTTATATTGTTGTACCCTATCATTTTCTATTCTTTATATTGTTGTACCCTATCATTCCCCATTCCTTATATTGTTTCACCCTATCATTCTCTATTCTTTATATTGTTACACCCTATCATCTATTCTTTATATTGTTGTACCCTATCATTCTCTATTCTTTACATTGTTACACCCTATCACTCTCTATTCTTTATATTGTTGTACCCTATCATTATCTATTCTTTATATTGATACACCCTATCATTCCTATCATTGTCTATTCTTTATATTGTTGTACCCTATAATTGTCTATTCTTTATATTGTTATAACCTATCATTCTCTATTCTTTACATTGTTACACCCTATCATTCTCTATTCTTTATATTGTTGTACCCTATCATTATCTATTCTTTATATTGATACACCCTATCATTCCTATCATTGTCTATTCTTTATATTGTTGTAACGTATCATTCTCTATTCTTTACATTGTTACACCCTATCATTCTCTATTCTTTATATTGTTGTACCCTATCATTATCTATTCTTTATATTGTTACACCCTATCATTCTCTATTCTTTATATTGTTGCACCCTATCATTCTCTATTATTTATATTGTTGTACTCTATCATTCTCTATTCTTTATATTGTTGTACCCTATCATTCTCTATTCTTTATATTGTTGTACCCTACCATTCTCTATTCTTTATATTGTTACACCCTATCATTATCTATTCTTTATATTTTTACACCCTATCATTCTCTATTCTTTATATTGTTGTACCCTATCATTCTCTATTCTTTACATTGTTACACCCTATCATTCTCTATTCTTTATATTGTTGTACCCTATCATTCTCTATTCTTTATATTGTTACACCCTATCATTATATATTCTTTATATTGTTGTACCCTATCATTCTCTATTCTTTATATTGTTACACCCTATCATTATTTATTCTTTATATTGTTGTACAATATCATCTATTCTTTATATTGTTACACCCTATCATTCTCTATTGTTTATATTGTTACACCCTATCATTCTCTATTCTTTATATTGTTACACCCTATCATTATCTATTCTTTATAATGTTGTATCCAATCATTCTCTATTCTTTATATTGTTGTACCCTATCATTCTTTATTCTTTATATTGTTGTACCCTATCATTCTCTATTCTTTATATTGTTGTACCGTATCATTCTCTATTCTTTATATTGTTACACCCTATCATTCTCTAGTCTTTATATTGTTACACCCTATCATTCTCTATTCTTTATATTGTTGTACCCTATCATTCTCTATTCTTTATATTGTTTTACCCTATCATTCTCTATTCTTTATATTGTTGTACCCTATCATTGTCTATTCTTTATATTGTTACACCCTATCATTCTCTATTCTTTATATTGTTGTACCGTATCATTCTCTATTCTTTATATTGTTTTACCCTATCATTTCTATTCTTTATATTGTTGCATCCTATCATTTCTATTCTTTATATTGTTACACCCTATCATTCTCTATTCTTTATATTGTTGTACCCTATCATTCTCTATTGTTTATATTGTTACACCCTATCATTCTCTATTCTTTATATTGTTGTACCCTATCATTCTCTATTGTTTATATTGTTACACCCTATCATTCTCTATTCTTTATATTGTTACACCCTATCATTCTCTATTCTTTATATTGTTGTACCCTATCATTCTCTATTCTTTATATTGTTGTACCCTATCATTCTCTATTCTTTATATTGTTGTACCCTATCATTCTCTATTCTTTATATTGTTACACCCTATCATTCTCTATTCTTTATATTGTTACACCCTATCATTCTCTATTCTTTATATTGTTGTACCCTATCATTCTCTATTCTTTATATTGTTGTACCCTATCATTCTCTATTCTTTATATTGTTACACCCTATCATTCTCTATTCTTTATATTGTTACACCCTATCATTCTCTATTCTTTATATTGTTACACCCTATCATACTCTATTCTTTATATGGTTACACCCTATCATTCTCTATTCTTTATATTGTTGTACCCTATCATTCTCTGTTCTTTATATTGTTGTACCCTATCATTATCTATTCTTTATATTGTTGTACCCTATCATTCGCTATTCTTTATATTGTTACACCCTATCATTCTCTATTCTTTATATTGTTACACCCTATCATTCTCTATTCTTTATATTGTTGTACCCTATCATTCTCTATTCTTTATATTGTTACACCCTATCATTCTTTATTCTTTATATTGTTGTACCCTATCATTCTCATTTCTTTATATTGTTGTACCCTATCATTCTCTATTCTTTATATTGTTGTAACCTATCATTCTCTATTCTTTATATTGTTGTACCCTATCATTCTCTATTCTTTATATTGTTGTACCCTTTCATTGTCTATTCTTTATATTGTTGTACCCTATCATTCTCTATTCTTTATATTGTTGTACCCTATCATTCTCTATTCTTTATATTGTTGTACCCTATCATTCTCTATTCTTTATATTGTTACACCCTATCATTCTCTATTCTTTTTATTGTTACATCCTATCATTATCTATTCTTTATATTGTTGTACCCTATCATTCTCTATTGTTTATATTGTTACACCCTATCATTCTCTATTCTTTATATTGTTACACCCTATCATTCTCTATTCTTTATATTGTTGTACCCTATCACTCTCTATTCTTTATATTGTTGTAACCTATCATTCTCTATTCTTTATATTGTTACACCCTATCATTCTCTATTCTTTATATTGTTACACTCTATCATTATCTTTTCTTTATATTGTTACACCCTATCATTCTCTATTCTCTATATTGTTACACCGTATCATTCTCTATTCTTTATATTGTTGTACCCTATCATTATCTATTCTTTATATTGTTACACCCTATCATTCTATATTCTTTATATTGTTGTACCCTATCATTCTCTATTGTTTATATTGTTACACCCTATCATTCTCTATTCTTTATAGTGTTACACCCTATCATTATCTATTCTTTATATTGTTGTACCCTATCATTCTCTATTCTTTATATTGTTGTACCCTTTCATTGTCTATTCTTTATATTGTTGTACCCTATCATTCTCTATTCTTTATATTGTTGTACTCTATCATTCTCTTTTCTTTATATTGTTACACCCTATCATTCTCTATTCTTTATATTGTTACACCCTATCATTCTCTTTTCTTTATATTGTTACACCCTATCATTCTCTATTCTTTATATTGTTGTACCCTTTCATTCTCTATTCTTTATATTGTTGTACCCTATCATTATCTATTCTTTATATTGTTACACCCTATCATTCTCTATTCTTTATATTGTTACACCCTATCATTCTCTATTCTTTATATTGTTTTACCCTATCATTCTCTATTCTTTATATTGTTGTATCCTATCAGTCTCTATTCTTTATATTGTTGTACCCTACCATTCTCTATTCTTTATATTGTTACACCCTATCATTCTCTATTCTTTATATTGTTACACCCTATCATTCTCTATTCTTTATATTGTTGTACCCTATCATTCTCTATTCTTTATATTGTTGTACCCTATCATTCTCTATTCTTTATATTGTTGTACCCTATCATTCTCTATTCTTTATATTGTTGTACCCTATCACTCTCTATTCTTTATATTGTTGTACCCTATCATTCTCTATTCTTTATATTGTTGTACCCTATCATTCTCTATTCTTGATATTGTTGTACCCTATCATTCTCTATTTATTATATTGTTGTACCCTATCATTCTGTATTCTTTATATTGTTGTACCCTATGATCTATTCTTTATATTGTTGTACCCTATCATTCTCTATTCTTTATATTGTTACACCCTATCATTCTCTATTCTTTATATTGTTGTACCCTATGATCTATTCTTTATATTGTTGTACCCTATCATTCTCTATTCTTTATATTGTTACACCCTATCATTCTCTATTCTTTATATTGTTGTACCCTATCATCTATTCTTTATATTGTTGTACCCTATCATCTATTCTTTATATTGTTACACCCTATCATTCTCTATTCTTTATATTGTTTTACCCTATCATTCTCTATTCTTTATATTGTTGTATTCTATCATTCTCTATTCTTTATATTGTTGTACCCTATCATTGTCTATTCTTTATATTGTTGTAACCTATCATTCTCTATTCTTTACATTGTTGTACCTTATCATTCTCTATTCTTTATATTGTTACACCCTATCATTCTTTATTCCTTATATTGTTACACCCTATCATTCTCTATTCTTTATATTGTTACACCCTATCATTCTCTTTTCTTTATATTGTTACACCCTATCATTATCTATTCTTTATATTGTTACACCCTATCATTCTCTATTCTTTATATTGTTACCCCCTATCATTCTCTATTCTTTATATTGTTGTATCCTATCATTCTCTATTCTTTATATTGTTGTACCCTATCATTCTCTATTCTTTATATTGTTGTACCCTATCATTCTCTATTCTTTATATTGTTACACCCTATCATTCTGTATTCTTTATATTGTTGTACCCTATCATTCTCTATTCTTTATATTGTTACACCCTATCATTCTGTATTCTTTATATTGTTGTACCCTATCATTCTCTATTCTTTATATTGTTACACCCTATCATTCTCTATTCTTTATATTGTTACACCCTATCATTCTCTATTCTTTACATTGTTACACCCTATCACTCTCTATTCTTTATATTGTTGTACCCTATCATTCTCTATTCTTTATATTGTTGTACCCTATCACTCTCTATTCTTTATATTGTTGTACCCTATCATTCTCTATTCTTTATATTGTTGTACCCTATCATTCTCTATTCTTGATATTGTTGTACCCTATCATTCTCTATTTTTTATATTGTTGTACCCTATCATTCTATATTCTTTATATTGTTGTACCCTATGATCTATTCTTTATATTGTTGTACCCTATCATTCTCTATTCTTTATATTGTTACACCCTATCATTCTCTATTCTTTATATTGTTGTACCCTATCATCTATTCTTTATATTGTTGTACCCTATCATTCTCTATTCTTTATATTGTTACACCCTATCATTCTCTATTCTTTATATTGTTTTACCCTATCATTCTCTATTCTTTATATTGTTGTATTCTATCATTCTCTATTCTTTATATTGTTGTACCCTATCATTGTCTATTCTTTATATTGTTGTAACCTATCATTCTCTATTCTTTACATTGTTGTACCTTATCATTCTCTATTCTTTATATTGTTACACCCTATCATTCTTTATTCCTTATATTGTTACACCCTATCATTCTCTATTCTTTATATTGTTACACCCTATCATTCTCTTTTCTTTATATTGTTACACCCTATCATTATCTATTCTTTATATTGTTACACCCTATCATTCTCTATTCTTTATATTGTTACCCCCTATCATTCTCTATTCTTTATATTGTTGTATCCTATCATTCTCTATTCTTTATATTGTTGTACCCTATCATTCTCTATTCTTTATATTGTTGTACCCTATCATTCTCTATTCTTTATATTGTTACACCCTATCATTCTGTATTCTTTATATTGTTGTACCCTATCATTCTCTATTCTTTATATTGTTACACCCTATCATTCTGTATTCTTTATATTGTTGTACCCTATCATTCTGTATTCTTTATATTGTTACACCCTATCATTCTCTATTCTTTATATTGTTACACCCTATCATTCTCTATTCTTTACATTGTTACACCCTATCACTCTCTATTCTTTATATTGTTGTACCCTATCATTCTCTATTCTTTATATTGTTGTACCCTATCATTCTCTATTCTTTACATTGTTGTACCCTATCATTCTCTATTGTTCATATTGTTGTACCCTACCATTCTCTATTCTTTATATTGTTACACCCTATCATTCTCTATTCTTTATATTGTTACACCCTATCATTCTCTATTCTTTATATTGTTACACCCTATCATTCTCTATTATTTATATTGTTATACCCTATCATTCTCTATTCTTTATATTGTTGCACCCTATCACTCTCTATTCTTTATACAGTCGAACCTCGTTGTGTCGAAGTCGAAGGGACCAGACGAAAGTATTCGACTCATCCGAGGTTCGACTCATCCGAGGTCGAGTGTGATTAAAAAGACCGACTCATAATAATTAATTAAATATTTTAAATCTTTTAATTATTGTTCTTATTCTAATGGTTTACTTAATTTAATCTCAGCTTGGGTCATTAAAATTCGTTTCATTTTTATACCAAGTGAAATAGGTTCAGCACATTCAAGTTCCACTTGGACGATCAACAAAGGTGTTGATTAGCGGTCATCATAAACATGTCATTTTAACTGTTTTACAAACAAGTATGTTTACACAGCTTTAATCACTAATGGAATTTACACAGCTTTAATCACTTATGGAAATGAATAGGTTAAACAAGAAAAACATCCGTTATGAATTTTATTTTTAAAATTTTTATTTCTTTCGATTTTTTTTAAATTTTGAACTTCCAGACATCGGGGTCAATTTACATCGATTTTACATTGACGGGACTTAAGAATTACCTCGACTAAACCGAGAATTCGAGTCACCCGAGTTCGACTCATCAGAGGTTAAAATGCATTGATCAAACGGGAATTATGCCGGGACCGAGAAATTACTTCGACTCATCCGAGTTTTCGACACAACCGAGTTCGACACAACGAGGTTCGACTGTATTGTTGTACCCTATCATTCTCTATTCTTTATATTGTTGTACCCTATCATTCTCTATTCTTTATATTGTTGTACCCTTTCATTCTATATTCTTTATATTGTTGTACCCTATCATTCTCTATTCTTTATATTGTTGTACCCTATCATCTATTCTTTATATTGTTGTACCCTATCATTATCTATTCTTTATATTGTTACACCCTATCATTCTCTATTCTTTATATTGTTGTACCCTATCATTCTCTATTCTTTATATTGTTGTACCCTATCATCTATTCTTTATATTGTTACACCCTATCATTCTCTATTCTTTATATTGTTGTACCCTATCATTCTCTATTCTTTACATTGTTACACCCTATCATTCTCTATTCTTTATATTGTTGTACCCTATCATCTATTCTTTATATTGTTGTATCCTATCATTCTCTATTCTTTATATTGTTGTACCCTATCATTCTCTATTCTTTATATTGTTTTACCCTATCATTCTCTATTCTTTATATTGTTGTATCCTATCATTCTCTATTCTTTATATTGTTGTACCCTATCATTGTCTATTCTTTATATTGTTGTAACCTATCATTCTCTATTCTTTATATTGTTGTACCTTATCATTCTCTATTCTTTATATTGTTGCACCCTATCATTCTCTATTCTTTATATTGTTTTACCCTATCATTCTCTATTCTTTATATTGTTGTACCCTTTCATTCTATATTCTTTATATTGTTGTACCCTATCATTCTCTATTCTTTATATTGTTGTACCCTATCATCTATTCTTTATATTGTTGTACCCTATCATTATCTATTCTTTATATTGTTACACCCTATCATTCTCTATTCTTTATATTGTTGTACCCTATCATTCTCTAATCTTTATATTGTTGTACCCTATAATCTATTCTTTATATTGTTGTACCCTATCATTCTCTATTCTTTATATTGTTACACCCTATCATTCTCTATTCTTTATATTGTTTTACCCTATCATTCTCTATTCTTTATATTGTTGTATCCTATCATTCTCTATTCTTTATATTGTTGTACCCTATCATTGTCTATTCTTTATATTGTTGTATCCTATCATTCTCTATTCTTTATATTGTTGTACCTTATCATTCTCTATTCTTTATATTGTTGTACCCTATCATTCTCTATTCTTTATATTGTTTTACCCTATCATTCTCTATTCTTTATATTGTTGTACCCTATCATTCTCTATTCTTTATATTGTTTTACCCTATCATTCTCTATTCTTTATATTCTTGTATCCTATCATTCTCTATTCTTTATATTGTTGTATCCTATCATTCTCTATTCTTTATATTGTTGTACCCTATCATTCTCTATTCATTATATTGTTACACCCTATCATTCTGTATTCTTTATATTGTTGTACCCTATCATTCTCTATTCTTTATATTGTTTTACCCTATCATTCTCTATTCTTTATATTGTTGTACCCTATCATTCTCTATTCTTTATATTGTTACATCCTATCATTCTCTATTCTTTATATTGTTGTATCCTATCATTCTCTATTCTTTATATTGTTGTACCCTATCATTCTCTATTCTTTATATTGTTACACCCTATCATTCTGTATTCCTTATATTGTTGTACCCTATCATTATCTATTCTTTATATTGTTACACCCTATCATTCTCTATTCTTTACATTGTTACACCCTATCATTCTCTATTCTTTATATTGTTGTACCCTATCATTCTGTATTCTTTATATTGTTGTACCCTATCATTCTCTATTCTTTATATTATTGTACCCTATCATTCTCTATTCTTTATATTGTTGTACCCTATCATTCTCTATTCTTTATATTGTTACACCCTATCATTCTTTATTCCTTATTTTGTTACACCCTATCATTCTCTATTCTTTATATTGTTACACCCTATCATTCTGTATTCTTTATATTGTTGTACCCTATCATTCTCTATTCTTTATATTGTTACACCCTATCATTCTCTGTTCTTTATATTTTTGTACCCTATCATTCTCTATTCTTTATATTGTTGTACCCTATCATTCTCTATTCTTTATATTGTTACACCCTATCATTCTCTATTCTTTACATTGTTACACCCTATCATTCTCTATTCTTTATATTGTTGTACCCTATCATTCTCTATTCTTTATATTGTTGTACCCTATCATTATCTATTCTTTATATTGTTGTACCCTATCATTCTCTATTCTTTATATTGTTGTACCCTATCATCTATTCTTTATATTGTTGTACCCTATCATTCTCTATTCTTTATATTGTTACACCCTATCATTCTCTATTCTTTATATTGTTACACCCTATCATTCTTTATTCCTTATTTTGTTACACCCTATCATTCTCTATTCTTTATATTGTTACACCCTATCATTCTGTATTCTTTATATTGTTGTACCCTATCATTCTCTATTCTTTATATTGTTACACCCTATCATTCTCTATTCTTTATAATGTTGTACCCTATCATTCTCTATTCTTTATATTGTTACACCCTATCATTCTTTATTCCTTATTTTGTTACACCCTATCATTCTCTATTCTTTATATTGTTACACCCTATCATTCTGTATTCTTTATATTGTTGTACCCTATCATCTATTCTTTATATTGTTGTACCCTATCATTCTCTATTCTTTATATTGTTACACCCTATCATTCTCTATTCTTTATATTGTTACACCCTATCATTCTTTATTCCTTATTTTGTTACACCCTATCATTCTCTATTCTTTATATTGTTACACCCTATCATTCTCTATTCTTTATATTGTTGTACCCTATCATTCTCTATTCTTTATATTGTTGTACCTTATCATTCTCTATTCTTTATATTGTTACACCCTATCATTCTTTATTCCTTATTTTGTTACACCCTATCATTCTCTATTCTTTATATTGTTACACCCTATCATTCTCTATTCTTTATATTGTTACACCCTATCATTCTCTATTCTTTATATTGTTACACCCTATCATTCTCTATTCTTATCATTCTCTATTCTTTATATTGTTGTATCCTATCATTCTCTATTCTTTATATTGTTGTACCCTATCATTGTCTATTCTTTATATTGTTGTAACCTATCATTCTCTATTCTTTATATTGTTGTACCTTATCATTCTCTATTCTTTATATTGTTACACCCTATCATTCTTTATTCCTTATATTGTTACACCCTATCATTCTCTATTCTTTATATTGTTACACCCTATCATTCTCTATTCTTTATATTGTTACACCCTATCATTCTCTGTTCTTTATATTGTTACACCCTATCATTCTCTATTCTTTATATTGTTACACCCTATCATTCTCTATTCTTTATATTGTTGTATCCTATCATTCTCTATTCTTTATATTGTTGTACCCTATCATTCTCTATTCTTTATATTGTTGTACCCTATCATTCTCTATTCTTTATATTGTTACACCCTATCATTCTGTATTCTTTATATTGTTGTACCCTATCATTCTCTATTCTTTATATTGTTACACCCTATCATTCTGTATTCTTTATATTGTTTTACCCTATCATTCTATATTCTTTATATTGTTACACCCTATCATTCTCTATTCTTTATATTGTTACACCCTATCATTCTCTATTCTTTACATTGTTACACCCTATCACTCTCTATTCTTTATATTGTTGTACCCTATCATTCTCTATTCTTTATATTGTTGTACCCTATCATTCTCTATTCTTTACATTGTTGTACCCTATCATTCTCTATTGTTTATATTGTTGTACCCTACCATTCTCTATTCTTTATATTGTTACACCCTATCATTCTCTATTCTTTATATTGTTACACCCTATCATTCTCTATTCTTTATATTGTTACACCCTATCATTCACTATTCTTTATATTGTTGTACCCTATCATTCTCTATTCTTTATACTGTTGTACCCTATCATTCCCTATTCTTTATATTGTTGTACCCTATCATTCTCTATTCTTTATATTGTTATACCCTATCATTCTCTATTCTTTATATTGTTGCACCCTATCACTCTCTATTCTTTATATTGTTGTACCCTATCATTCTCTATTCTTTATATTGTTGTACCCTATCATTCTCTATTCTTTATATTGTTGTACCCTTTCATTCTATATTCTTTATATTGTTGTACCCTATCATTCTCTATTCTTTATATTGTTGT
Organism: Mytilus edulis; assembly: GCF_963676685.1. Lineage (NCBI taxonomy): Eukaryota > Metazoa > Mollusca > Bivalvia > Mytilida > Mytilidae > Mytilus > Mytilus edulis. Next base: position 82,078,751 of record NC_092355.1, on the reverse strand, counting down.
ACCCTATCATTGTCTATTCTTTATATTGTTGTAACCTATCATTATCTATTCTTTATATTGTTGTACCCTATCATCTATTCTTTATATTGTTGTACCCTATTATTATCTATTCTTTATATTGTTACACCCTATCATTCTCTATTCTTTATATTGTTGTACCCTATCATTCTCTATTCTTTATATTGTTGTACCCTATCATCTATTCTTTATATTGTTGTACCCTATCATTCTCTATTCTTTATATTGTTACACCCTATCATTCTCTATTCTTTATATTGTTTTACCCTATCATTCTCTATTCTTTATATTGTTGTATCCTATCATTCTCTATTCTTTATATTGTTGTACCCTATCATTCTCTATTCTTTATATTGTTGTACCCTATCATTCTATATTCTTTATATTGTTTTACCATATCATTCTCTATTCTTTATATTGTTGTATCCTATCATTCTCTATTGTTTATATTGTTACACCCTATCATTCTCTATTCTTTATATTGTTACACCCTATCATTCTCTATTCTTTATATTGTTACACCCTATCATTCTCTATTCTTTATATTGTTGTACCCTATCATTCTCTAATCTTTATATTGTTGTACCCTATAATCTATTCTTTATATTGTTGTACCCTATCATTCTCTATTCTTTATATTGTTACACCCTATCATTCTCTATTCTTTATATTGTTTTACCCTATCATTCTCTATTCTTTATATTGTTGTATCCTATCATTCTCTATTCTTTATATTGTTGTACCCTATCATTGTCTATTCTTTATATTGTTGTATCCTATCATTCTCTATTCTTTATATTGTTGTACCTTATCATTCTCTATTCTCTATATTGTTGTACCCTATCATTCTCTATTCTTTATATTGTTTTACCCTATCATTCTCTATTCTTTATATTGTTGTACCCTATCATTCTCTATTCTTTATATTGTTTTACCCTATCATTCTCTATTCTTTATATTGTTGTATCCTATCATTCTCTATTCTTTATATTGTTGTATCCTATCATTCTCTATTCTTTATATTGTTGTACCCTATCATTCTCTATTCTTTATATTGTTGTACCCTATCATCTATTCTTTATATTGTTGTACCCTATCATTATCTATTCTTTATATTGTTACACCCTATCATTCTCTATTCTTTATATTGTTGTACCCTATCATTCTCTAATCTTTATATTGTTGTACCCTATAATCTATTCTTTATATTGTTGTACCCTATCATTCTCTATTCTTTATATTGTTACACCCTATCATTCTCTATTCTTTATATTGTTTTACCCTATCATTCTCTATTCTTTATATTGTTGTATCCTATCATTCTCTATTCTTTATATTGTTGTACCCTATCATTGTCTATTCTTTATATTGTTGTATCCTATCATTCTCTATTCTTTATATTGTTGTACCTTATCATTCTCTATTCTTTATATTGTTGTACCCTATCATTCTCTATTCTTTATATTGTTTTACCCTATCATTCTCTATTCTTTATATTGTTGTACCCTATCATTCTCTATTCTTTATATTGTTTTACCCTATCATTCTCTATTCTTTATATTGTTGTATCCTATCATTCTCTATTCTTTATATTGTTGTATCCTATCATTCTCTATTCTTTATATTGTTGTACCCTATCATTCTCTATTCTTTATATTGTTACACCCTATCATTCTGTATTCTTTATGTTGTTGTACCCTATCATTCTCTATTCTTTATATTGTTGTACCCTATCATTCTCTATTCTTTATATTGTTACACCCTATCATTCTCTATTCTTTATATTGTTGTACCCTATCATTCTCTATTCTTTATATTGTTGTACCCTATCATTCTCTATTCATTATATTGTTACACCCTATCATTCTGTATTCTTTATATTGTTGTACCCTATCATTCTCTATTCTTTATATTGTTTTACCCTATCATTCTCTATTCTTTATATTGTTGTACCCTATCATTCTCTATTCTTTATATTGTTACATCCTATCATTCTCTATTCTTTATATTGTTGTATCCTATCATTCTCTATTCTTTATATTGTTGTACCCTATCATTCTCTATTCTTTAAATTGTTACACCCTATCATTCTGTATTCCTTATATTGTTGTACCCTATCATTATCTATTCTTTATATTGTTACACCCTATCATTCTCTATTCTTTACATTGTTACACCCTATCATTCTCTATTCTTTATATTGTTGTACCCTATCATTCTGTATTCTTTATATTGTTGTACCCTATCATTCTCTATTCTTTATATTATTGTACCCTATCATTCTCTATTCTTTATATTGTTGTACCCTATCATTCTCTATTCTTTATATTGTTACACCCTATCATTCTTTATTCCTTATTTTGTTACACCCTATCATTCTCTATTCTTTATATTGTTACACCCTATCATTCTGTATTCTTTATATTGTTGTACCCTATCATTCTCTATTCTTTATATTGTTACACCCTATCATTCTCTGTTCTTTATATTGTTGTACCCTATCATTCTCTATTCTTTATATTGTTGTACCCTATCATTCTCTATTCTTTATATTGTTACACCCTATCATTCTCTATTCTTTACATTGTTACACCCTATCATTCTCTATTCTTTATATTGTTGTACCCTATCATTCTCTATTCTTTATATTGTTGTACCCTATCATTATCTATTCTTTATATTGTTGTACCCTATCATTCTCTATTCTTTATATTGTTGTACCCTATCATCTATTCTTTATATTGTTGTACCCTATCATTCTCTATTCTTTATATTGTTACACCCTATCATTCTCTATTCTTTATATTGTTACACCCTATCATTCTCTATTCTTTATATTGTTGTACCCTATCATTCTCTATTCTTTATATTGTTACACCCTATCATTCTCTATTCTTTATAATGTTGTACCCTATCATTCTCTATTCTTTATATTGTTGTACCCTATCATTCTCTATTCTTTATATTGTTGTATCCTATCATTCTCTATTCTTTATATTGTTGTATCCTATCATTGTCTATTCTTTATATTGTTGTAACCTATCATTCTCTATTCTTTATATTGTTGTACCTTATCATTCTCTATTCTTTATATTGTTACACCCTATCATTCTTTATTCCTTATATTGTTACACCCTATCATTCTCTATTCTTTATATTGTTACACCCTATCATTCTCTATTCTTTATATTGTTACACCCTATCATTCTCTGTTCTTTATATTGTTACACCCTATCATTCTCTATTCTTTATATTGTTACACCCTATCATTCTCTATTCTTTATATTGTTGTATCCTATCATTCTCTATTCTTTATATTGTTGTACCCTATCATTCTCTATTCTTTATATTGTTGTACCCTATCATTCTCTATTCTTTATATTGTTACACCCTATCATTCTGTATTCTTTATATTGTTGTACCCTATCATTCTCTATTCTTTATATTGTTACACCCTATCATTCTGTATTCTTTATATTGTTTTACCCTATCATTCTATATTCTTTATATTGTTACACCCTATCATTCTCTATTCTTTATATTGTTACACCCTATCATTCTCTATTCTTTACATTGTTACACCCTATCACTCTCTATTCTTTATATTGTTGTACCCTATCATTCTCTATTCTTTATATTGTTGTACCCTATCATTCTCTATTCTTTACATTGTTGTACCCTATCATTCTCTATTGTTTATATTGTTGTACCCTACCATTCTCTATTCTTTATATTGTTACACCCTATCATTCTCTATTCTTTATATTGTTACACCCTATCATTCTCTATTCTTTATATTGTTACACCCTATCATTCACTATTCTTTATATTGTTGTACCCTATCATTCTCTATTCTTTATACTGTTGTACCCTATCATTCCCTATTCTTTATATTGTTGTACCCTATCATTCTTTATTCTTTGTATTGTTATACCCTATCATTCTCTATTCTTTATATTGTTGCACCCTATCACTCTCTATTCTTTATATTGTTGTACCCTATCATTCTCTATTCTTTATATTGTTGTACCCTATCATTCTCTATTCTTTATATTGTTGTACCCTTTCATTCTATATTCTTTATATTGTTGTACCCTATCATTCTCTATTCTTTATATTGTTGTACCCTATCATTGTCTATTCTTTATATTGTTGTAACCTATCATTATCTATTCTTTATATTGTTGTACCCTATCATCTATTCTTTATATTGTTGTACCCTATTATTATCTATTCTTTATATTGTTACACCCTATCATTCTCTATTCTTTATATTGTTGTACCCTATCATTCTCTATTCTTTATATTGTTGTACCCTATCATCTATTCTTTATATTGTTGTACCCTATCATTCTCTATTCTTTATATTGTTACACCCTATCATTCTCTATTCTTTATATTGTTTTACCCTATCATTCTCTATTCTTTATATTGTTGTATCCTATCATTCTCTATTCTTTATATTGTTGTACCCTATCATTCTCTATTCTTTATATTGTTGTACCCTATCATTCTATATTCTTTATATTGTTTTACCATATCATTCTCTATTCTTTATATTGTTGTATCCTATCATTCTCTATTGTTTATATTGTTACACCCTATCATTCTCTATTCTTTATATTGTTACACCCTATCATTCTCTATTCTTTATATTGTTACACCCTATCATTCTCTATTCTTTATATTGTTGTACCCTTTCATTCTATATTCTTTATATTGTTGTACCCTATCATTCTCTATTCTTTATATTGTTGTACCCTATCATCTATTCTTTATATTGTTGCACCCTATCATTCTCTATTCTTTATATTATTGTACCCTATCATTCTCTATTCTTTATATTGTTGTACCCTATCATTCTCTATTCTTTATATTGTTGTACCCTATCATTCTCTATTCTTTATATTGTTGTATCCTATCATTCTCTATTCTTTATATTGTTGTATCCTATCATTCTCTATTCTTTATATTGTTACACCCTATCATTCTCTATTCTTTATATTGTTGTACCCTATCATTCTCTATTCTTTATATTGTTGTACCCTATCATTTTCTATTCTTTATATTGTTGTATCCTATCATTCTCTATTCTTTATATTGTTGTATCCTATCATTCTCTATTCTTGATATTGTTGTACCTTATCATTCTCTATTCTTTATATTGTTACACCCTATCATTCTTTATTCCTTATATTGTTACACCCTATCATTCTCTATTCTTTATATTGTTGTACCCTATCATTCTCTATTGTTTATATTGTTGTACGCTATCATTCTCTATTCTTTATATTGTTGCACCCTATCAATCTCTATTCTTTATATTGTTTACCCTATCATTCTCTATTCTTTATATTGTTGTACCCTATCTATTCTTTATATTGTTGTACCCTATCATTCTCTTTTCTTTATATTGTTACACCCTATCATTTTCTATTCACAATATTGTTGCACCTTATCATTCCCTGTTGTTTATAAATGTTGTACCCTATCATTTTCTATTCTTTATATTGTTACACCTTATCATTCTCTATTCTTTATATTGTTGTATCCTATCATTCTCTATTCTTTATATTGTTACACCCTATCACTTTCTATTCACAATATTGTTGCACCTTATCATTCCCTGTTGTTTATAAATGTTGCAACCTATCATTCTCTATTCTTTATATTGTTGTACCCTATCATTATCTATTCTTTATATTGTTGTACCCTATCATTCTCTTTTCTTTATATTGTTGCTCCCTATCATTATCTATTCTTTATATTGTTGCACCCTATCATTCTCTATTCTTTATATTGTTGTACCCTTTCATTCTCTATTCTTTATATTGTTGTACCCTATCATTCTCTATTCTTTATATTGTTTACCCTATCATTCTCTTTTCTTTATACTGTTGCTCTCTATCATTATCTATTCTTTATATTGTTGTACCCTATCATTCTCTATTGTTTATATTGTTGTACCCTATCATTCTCTATTCTTTATATTGTTGTACCCTATCATTCTCTATTCTTTATATTGTTGCACCCTATCATTCTCTATTCTTTATATTGTTTACCCTATCATTCTCTATTCTTTATATTGTTGTACCCTATCATTATCTATTCTTTATATTGTTGTACCCTATCATTCTCTATTCTTTATATTGTTACACCCTATCATTTTCTATTCACAATATTGTTGCACCTTATCATTCCCTGTTGTTTATAAATGTTGTACCCTATCAATCTCTATTCTTTATATTGTTACACCCTATCATTCTCTATTCTTTATATTGTTGTACCCTATCATTCTCTATTCTTTATATTGTTGCTCCCTATCATTTTCTATTCTTTATATTGTTACACCCTATCATTCTCTATTCTTTATACAGTTGTACCCTATCATTCTCTATTCTTTATAATGTTGTACCCTATCATTCTCTATTCTTTATATTGTTGTAACCTATCATTATCTATTCTTTATATTGTTGCTCCCTATCATTCTCTATTCTTTATACAGTTGTACCCTATCATTCTCTATTCTTTATAATGTTGTACCCTATCATTCTCTATTCTTTATGTTGTTACCCCCTATCATTTTCTATTCACAATATTGTTGCACCTTATCATTCCCTGTTGTTTATAAATGTTGCACCCTATCATTCTCTATTCTTTATATTGTTGTACCCTATCATTATCTATTCTTTATATTGTTGTACCCTATCATTCTCTTTTCTTTATATTGTTGCTCCCTATCATTATCTATTCTTTATATTGTTGTACCCTATCATTCTCTATTCTTTATATTGTTTACCCTATCATTCTCTATTCTTTATATTGTTGTACCCTACCATTGTCTATTCTTGATATTGTTGTATCCTATCATTTTCTATTCTTTATATTGTTGTACCCTATCATTTTCTATTCTTTATAATGTTGCACCCTATCATTTCTATTCTTTATATTGTTACACCCTATCATTCTCTATTCTATATATTGTTGTACCCTACCATTGTCTATTCTTAATATTGTTGTATCCTATCATTTTCTATTCTTTATATTGTTACACCCTATCATTTTCTATTCTTTATAATGTTGCACCTTATCATTCTCTATTCTTTATATTGTTACACCCTATCATTCTTTATTCCTTATTTTGTTACACCCTATCATTCTCTATTCTTTATATTGTTACACCCTATCATTCTCTATTCTTTATATTGTTACACCCTATCATTCTCTATTCTTTATATTGTTACACCCTATCATTCTCTATTCTTTATATTGTTGTACCCTATCATTCTCTATTCTTTATATTGTTGCACCCTATCATTCTCTATTCTTTATAATGTTGTACCCTATCATTCTCTATTCTTTATATTGTTGTACCCTATCATTCTCTATTCTTTATATTGTTGTATCCTATCATTCTCTATTCTTTATATTGTTGTACCCTATCATTGGATCTCTATTCTTGTTATTTTTGTTTTAATTAATTGTTTTGCCCATTTCTCTCCATTCCTAATGTGTGTTTGTCCTATATCTGTAAAATCTATGAACCCCCTCCACACCCTCCTTTATCTGTATTTCCTTTAAATCTAAACCCTCCTATATATTATCATTCCACACCCTTCTATATCTGTGTGCTTCCTCTACACCACCTTCCTCTATATCTGTATAACCTATCCACATCCTTCTATATCTGTATTACTCATCCACACCTTCCTGTATCTGTATTTCCAATCCACACCCTTCTGTATCTGTATAACCCATTCACACCCGCCTATATCTGTTAAACCCATCCACACTTTCCTATATCTATATTACTCATCTACACCCTCCTATATATGTGTGCCTCATTCACACCTTCCTATATCTGTACAACCTATACACACCCTCCTTATATCTGTATTACTCATCCACAACCTCCTGTATCTGTATAACCCATCCACACCCTCCTATATTTGTATACCCTATGTATAAAAACTGGGGTACCACAAGGTTCTATCCTGGGCCCTCTGTTATTTATTTTATATATCAATGATTTACCACTTAATATAGAACATTCATTAATAGATGTATATGCAGATGATTCTACATTACATTGTAAAGGTAATAATTTACTTCAGTTAACTTCTAACCTTCAAAATGATATTCATGTAATTGAAAACTGGTGTTCGCAAAATTGTATGAAATTAAATGCCAAAAAGTGTAAATCAATGATTATTGGTTCAAAACAAAGGCTTTGTTCAACTGGAAACAGTTTAGATATCAATATTTCAAATGAACAAATAGAAAATGTAGATTGTGAAAAACTTCTTGGTTTATATATTGACAAAAACCTAAGTTGGAATCAGCAGATAGATAAAATGTCATGTACTATATCAAACAGAATCAATTTATTACAAAAGATAAGAAAATATTTACCTATGCATATACGTATTATCTATTTTAATGCTTATATTCTGCCATTATTTGATTATTGTTGCAATATATGGGGAAGCTGTTGTGAAAGTGGAATAAATAAACTAAATAAGTTATTAAAGAAATCTGCTAGGGTTATAGTAGAAGCTGACATAATGACATCATCCAGTTTATTGTTTAATAGTTTACACTGGTTAAATATGGAAAAACGCATTCAATACCAAAAGGCAATACTTGTATTTAAATCATTAAATGGTATGGTTCCTAACTATTTACAAGAAAATTTTCATTTTACTGATAATCAAAATTATAACTTACGTTCAGCTGATGAAAAACTATTAAATCTTCCAAAACCAAAAACAAATTTTTTAAAGAAAACATTTACATATTCAGGTTCTCAAATATGGAACAGTTTACCAAATGAAATAAAAATGAATAATACACTTGTATCTTTTAAAACAAAATGTTACAAATTTTTCATCAATTGTGCAAATTAATATGCTTTTTCATTATTATTTAAATACAATTGTATATTGTGTATAATATAACTTTATAATACTCTATGTACTTATAAATATGTTATTATTATTTTGAGGACTCTCAGGAAGATTAGTTTTAACTAATGGGATCATCCTCTTGAAATAAAGATTATTTATTTATTTATTTTATTTATTTACCCTCCTATATCTGTATACCCCATCCACTCCCTCCTATATCTGTATACCCTATGTATACCCTCCTATATCTCTTTACCACGTCCATACCCTCCTATATTTGTATACCCAATGTATACCCTCCTATATCTGTATACCACATCCACATCCTCCTATATTGGTGTACCCTATGTATACCCTCCTATATCTGTATACCTTATTTCTACCCTCCTATATCTGTATACGCTATGTATACCCTCCTATATCTGTATACCCTTCCACACCCTCCTATATTTGTAAACCCAATGTATACCCTCCTATATCTGTATACCCTATCCACATCCTCCTATATTTGTAAACCCTATATATACCCTCCTATATCTGTATACCCTATCCACATCCTCCTATATTTGTAAACCCTATATATACCCTCCTATATCTGTATACCTTATTTCTACCCTCCTATATCTGTATACCCTATGTATACCCTCCTATATCTGTATACCCTTCCACACCCTCCTATATTTGTAAACCCAATGTATACCCTCCTATATCTGTATACCCTATCCACATCCTCCTATATTTGTAAACCCTATATATACCCTCCTATATCTGTATACCCTATCCACATCCTCCTATATTTGTAAATCCTATATATACCCTCCTATATCTGTATACCCTATCCACATCCTCCTATATTTGTAAACCCTATGTATACCCTCCTATATCTGTATACCTTATTTCTACCCTCCTATATCTGTACACCCTATGTATACCCTCCTATATCTGTATACCCTTCCACACCCTCCTATATTTGTATACCCAATGTATACCCTCCTATATCTGTATACCACATCCACATCCTCCTATATTGGTAAACCCTATGTATACCCTCCTATATCTGTATACCTTATTTCTACCCTCCTATATCTGTATACCCTATGTATACCCTCCTATATCTGTATACCCTTCCACACCCTCCTATATTTGTAAACCCAATGTATACCCTCCTATATCTGTATACCCTATCCACATCCTCCTATATTTGTAAACCCTATATATACCCTCCTATATCAGTATACCCTATCCACATCCTCCTATATTTGTAAACCCTATGTATACCCTCCTATATCTGTATACTCTATGTATACCCTCCTATATCTGTATACTCTATGTATACCCTCCTATATCTGTATACTCTATGTATACCCTCCTATATCTGTATACCCCATCCACACCCATCTCGTGATAGTATAATTGTTGTTTGCGTTGTGTTTTGAATAGAGAAAAAGACGTCTATACAAATGGATGATTTAATGCTGGAATACAATGGCGTTAATACATATCAACAATGACGTTACATATAGAGAGCGGTAACGTGTATAAGTACATGTATGAATCCCGCGTAATGTGATTGTCTCTATTTATCCTCGACACCCTCCCATATGTGTATACCCTAGGTATACCCTCCTATATCTGTATACCTTATTTCTACCCTCCTACATCTGTATACCCTATGTATACCCTCCTATATCTGTATACCTTATTTCTACCCTCCTATATCTGTATACCCTATGTATACCCTCCTATATCTGTATACCTTATTTCTACCCTCCTATATTTGTATACCCTATGTTTACCCTCCTATATTTGTATACCCTATCCACACCCTCCTATATCTGTATACCCTATTTCTACCCTCCTACATTTGTATACCCGATTTCTACCCTTCTATATTTGTATACCCTATTTCTACCCTCCTATATCTGTATACCCTATCCACACCCTCCTATATCTGTATACCCCATCCACACCCACCTATATCTGTATACCCCATCCACACCCTCCTATATCTGTATGCCCTTTTTCTACCCTCCTATATTTGTATACCCTATGTATACCCCATCCACACCCTCCTATATTTGTATACCCTATGTATACCCTCCTATATATCTATACCTTATTTCTACCCTCCTATGTCTGTATACCCTATGTATACCCTCCTATATATGTATACCTTATTTCTACCCTCTTATGTCTGTATACCCTATGTATACCATCCTATATATGTAAACCTTATTTCTACCCTCCTATGTCTGTATACCCTATGTATACCCTCCTATATATGTATACCTTATTTCTACCCTCCTATATTTGTAAACCCTATGCATCCCGTACTATATCTGTATACCCTATCCACACCCTCCTATATCTGTATACCCCATCAACACCTCCTATATTTGTAAACCCTATGTATACCCTCCTATATCTGTATACCTTATTTCTACCCTCCTATATCTGTATACCATATGTATACCCTCCTATATCTGTAAACCCCATCCACACCCTCCTATATTTGTATACCCTATTTCTACCCTCCTATATTTGTATACCCTTTTTCTACCCTCCTATATTTCTATACCCTATGTATACCCTCCTATATCTGTATACCCCATCCACACCCTCCTATATGTGTATATCCAATGTATACCCTCCTTTATCTGTATACCTTATTTCTACCCTCCTGTATTTGTATACCCTTTTTCTACCCTCCTATATTTCTATACCCTATGTATACCCTCCTATATGTGTATACCCAATGTATACCCTCCTATATCTGTATACCTTATTTCTACCCTCCTATATTTGTATACCCTATGTTTACCCTCCTATATTTGTATACCCTATTTCTACCCTCCTACATTTGTATACCCGATTTCTACCCTTCTATATTTATATACCCTATTTCTACCCTCCTATATCTGTATACCCTATCCACACCCTCCTATATCTGTATACCCCATCCACACCCACCTATATCTGTATGCCCTTTTTCTACCCTCCTATATTTGTATGCCCTATGTATACCCTCCTATATCTGTATACCCCATCCACACCCTCCTATATTTGTATACCCTATGTATACCCTCCTATATATCTATACCTTATTTCTACCCTCCTATGTCTGTATACCCTATGTATACCCTCCTATATATGTATACCTTATTTCTACCCTCTTATGTCTGTATACCCTATGTATACCCTCCTATATATGTATACCTTATTTCTACCCTCCTATATCTGTATACCCCATCCACACCCTCCTATATTTGTATACCCTATGTAGACCCTCCTATATATCTATACCTTATTTCTACCCTCCTATGTCTGTATACCCTATGTATACCCTCCTATATATGTATACCTTATTTCTACCCTCTTATGTCTGTATACCCTATGTATACCCTCCTATATATGTATACCTTATTTCTACCCTCCTATGTCTGTATACCCTATGTATACCCTCCTATATATGTAAAAACTTATTTTACCCTCCTATATCTGTATACCACATCCACACCCTCCTATATCTGTATATCTTATTTCTACCCTCCTATATCTGTTTACCATATCCACACCCTCCTATATTTGTAAGCCCTATGTATACCCTCCTATATCTGTATACCTTATTTCTACCCTCCTATATCTGTATACCCTATGTATACCCTCCTATATCTGTATACCCCATCCACACCCTCCTATATTTGTATATCCTATTTCTACCCTCCTATATTTGTATACCCTATTTCTACCCTTCTATATCTGTATACCCTATTTCTACCCTCCTATATTTGTATACCCTATTTCTACCCTTCTATATCTGTATACCCTATTTCTACCCTCCTATATTTGTATACCCTATTTCTACCCTTCTATATCTGTATACCCTATTTCTACCCTCCTATATTTGTATACCCTATTTCTACCCTCCTATATCTGTATATAGTTATTTTACAGCATTTCATAGTTTTTAGTGTTTATCTTTTATGTTGTGTGGCACAAGGTTTAAGCATCCAAGAATGTCATAAATGCAACTTTTCAATGTGGAATGCCAAATCCGACGTTAAATAATGGCCGCCATTACGTGTTGACAACGTCGTCTAGTGAACCGTATCATTGAGTGCTGAAATTCTTACTCAGGCGCTTCCGGTTGTCCTACTGGTATTGTTCAAATAAGGAAATAAATAGATTAGGACATTTATCTCTTGACACTAAACAGCTTTGTAGAAATTGTCTCCATAGGATCATCTCTTTCAAATTATTGCATTAAATATTTTCAAACTGCCAACAATATGAAATAATTAAGAAATTTTTATTTCCCCCTTATTGAATCCATATAAATATTGTCTAGTAGTGTTTATTCGTGTATATAAAGGTTGTTTCACCCATCATAAAGATTATCTGTCATTGCCCACCTCACATCTGTTTGAATATATAAACACATGGTGAACGAATGTCAATGCATTGCTAAGACTGTTTTGATATTATCACATAACTTTGTTATAGTTGTCATGACAACGGATTGGTGTAAGTTTTGTTTGACAATTTGTTTGTTTACACTGACTTTAATTACAGCTAGTATGATAGTCTATGTGTTTTGTAGTAAAATTTAGACATTCAAGTCTATATAACTTTTTCATATTTTAAGTCCAATTTAAATTATCATATGATTTTTAACTATAGCCGTGAAAAAGATTTAATTTGACCAAGCATATGTTATACATCATTTTAGTGATTTATTACTTAATAGTTGAACACTGGTCATATACTATAAAATATTACCTTACGTGTTGTAACCAAGGGACTTGCACCTCCTTGTTCAACCAGACATCTTGTGATCTGTAGATGTCCCCCCTGAGCAGCATAATGTAAAGCTGTGGATCCATCGCTCTATAATATAACCAAATAACATGTAACTATTATGTACAATACTTTGTTATCAATATCAATAATATACAACATATCCTACAACTGACATTAAAACTTGTCTGATAAACTGGACAATGTTGTGTAATAAATATAAACTAAATATATATCACATGAATCAGTGGTCACAACTGAATAAAATGACCAGTCACACTTGTATTTATATTGTATATAAACAATAAATAAACAAGTTTTGTTGTGAAATGTCAAGACTTCCATAAAACCTGATATCTTAAAAAAAAAATTTTTTTCAAGAAATGTGTAAAATTATTATATCAATGGATTCAGTAGAAAAAAACAAGTAAAATGAGACCCCACTTTATATGATTGTTACAAATCTTTGTTCATTAAAACTGTCTAATTAACAACAGGAATTAGTGTAGATTCAGTATAATCATTCATTTTAATAAAAAAAAAAATTTAAGAAACATGAAAAGGAGTAATATTTTCTAATTCAGAACAATAATACGAGTAAAATGAGACCCCACTTGATATAATTATTACACATATTTGTTCATTAAACTTGTCTGATTAACAACATGAGTTTGTGTAGATTAATAGTAATGTGATCAGACTAAGTAGATAACATACATGTGTGATGTCGATCTTACATCCTGTATCAATGAGGAGTCTACAGACCTCCAGACGTCCCCACTCGGCAGCAAACATTAATGCTGTCCATCCTCTACTCTGGAATAATACAACTGACATCAAAACTTGTCTGATAAACTGGACAATGTTGTGTAATAAATATAAACAAAATATATATCACATGAATCAGTGGTCAAAACTGAATAAAATGACCAGTCACACTTGTATTTATATTGTATATAAACAAACAATAAACATGTTTTGTTGTGAAATGTCAAAACTTCCATTAAACCTGATATCTTAAAAAAATATTTTTTTCAAGAAATGTGTAAAATAATTATATCAATGGATTCAGGAGAACAAAACAAGTAAAATGAGACCCCACTTTATATGTTTCTTACAAATATTTGTTCATTAAACCTGTCTTATTAACAACAGAATTAAGTGTAGATTCAGTATAATTGATCATTTTAATAAAAAAAAAAAAATTTTAAGAAACATGAAAAGGAGTTATATTTTCTAATTCAGAACAATAATACGAGTAAAATGAGACCCCACTTTATATAATTATTACAAATATTTGTTCATTAAACCTGTCTAATTAACAACATGATTTAGTGTAGATTAATAGTAATGTGATCAGACTAAGTAGATAACATACTGTTGTGGTGTCGATCTTACATCCTGTATCAATGAGGAGTCTACAGATCTCCAGGTGTCCTCCCCCGGCAGCAAACATTAATGCTGTCCATCCTCTATCCTGGAATAATACAACTGACATCAAAACTTGTCTGATAAACTGGACAATGTTGTGTAATAAATATAAACAAAATATATATCACATGAATCAGTGGTCAAAACTGAATAAAATGACCAGTCACACTTGTATTTATATTGTATATAAACAATAAATAAACATGTTTTGTTGTGAAATGTCAAAACTTCCATAAAACCTGATATCTTAAAAAAAATATTTTTTTCAAGAAATGTGTAAAATAATTATATCAATGGATTCAGTAGAACAAAACAAACAAAATGAGACCCCACTTTATATGATTCTTACAAATATTTGTTCGTTAAAACTGTCTAATTAACAACAGGTTTCATGTAGATTCAGTATAATCATTCATTTTAATAAAAAAAAATTTTTTTAAAGAAACTTGAAAAAAGTTATATTTTCTGATTCAGAACAATAATATGAGTAAAATGAGACCCCACTTTATATGATTCTTACAAATATTTGTTCATTAAACTTGTCTAATTAACAACATGATTTAGTGTAGATTAATAGTAATGTGATCAGACTAAGTAGATAACATACTGATATGATGTCGATCTTACATCCTCTATCAATGAGGAGACGACAGACCTCCAGGTGTCCTTCCCTGGCAGCAAACATTAATGCTGTCCATCCATCAACCTGGAATAATACAACTGACATCAAAACTTGTCTGATAAACTGGACAATGTTGTGTAATAAATATAAACTAAATATATATCACATGAATCAGTGGTCAAAACTGAATAAAATGACCAGTCACACTTGTATTTATATTGTATATAAACAATAAATAAACATGTTTTGTTGTGAAATGTCAAAACTTCCATAAAACCTGATATCTTAAAAAAAATATTTTTTTCAAGAAATGTGTAAAATAATTATATCAATGGATTCAGTAGAACAAAACAAGTAAAATGAGATCCCACTTTATATGATTCTTACAAATATTTGTTCATTAAAACTGTCTAATTAACAACATGAATTAGTGTAGATTCAGTATCATTGTTCATTTTAATAAAATATTTTTTTTAAGAAACATGAAAAAGAGTAATATTTTCTTATTCAGAACAATAATACGAGTAAAATGAGACCCCACTTGATAAAATTATTACAAATATTTGTTCATTAAACTGTCTAATTAACAACATGATTTAGTGTAGATTAATAGTAATGTGATCAGACTAAGTAGATAACATACTGTATCTGTGATGTCCATCTTACATCCTCTATCAATGAGGAGACGACAGATCTCCAGGTATCCATTCAAGGCAGCCTTCATTAATGCTGTCCGTCCATACTTCTGGAATAATACAACTGACATCAAAACTTGTCTGATAAACTGAACAATGTTGTGTAATAAATATAAACAAAATATATATCACATGAATCAGTGGTCAAAACTGAATAAAATGACCAGTCACACTTGTATTTATATTGATCATAAACAACAAATAAACAACTGTTGGTTTTTTTTGTGAGATGTCAAAACTTCCATCAGAACTGTCGTGTTAATTTTTTTTTTTTTTTTTTTTTAAGAAATGAACAAAATATTTATATCAATGGATTCATTACAATTCTCTGAGTAAAATGACATATCACTTTATATAATTCTAACAAGTATTTGTTAATATAATGATTAAATCTGTCTGATTAACATGATTCAGAATAATGATCAATTTTTTAAAAAGTAACTTTTTCAAAGAAATATGAAAAATAGTTACATTTCCTGATTTAGTACAAGGAGACAAACAAAATGAGACCCCACTTTATATGATTCTTACAAATATTTGTTGTCCATTCAACCTGTCTAATTAACAACATAATTTTGTATATATTAAGGAAAGTGGTCAAAGTGAAGCAATAACATACATGTGTGATATTTGTTTTACACGCTGTAAAACCTTGGTGTAAAAAATGTTCTTGTAAATATTCAAAGTAAGAACTTTATCAACTATAATTCAAAACAAACAAAAACAATTAATGAGAGAAAAAAATACCTTTACATACTTTTTTTCTTTCATTTAAACTGTTAAATTAAAAACAGATTTTGATTTAATATCAAATTCAGTATAATGATATAAATATCAGTTTCCATACAGATATATTATTATATTATGTTCAGAAGTAACTTGTAGTTATGTGTTTTATTCTGCTAATGTACAATCTGTTATGTTCTGAGGTACCTTGTAGTTATGTGTTTTATACTGCTAATGTACAATCTGTTATGTTCTGAAGTAACTTGCAGTTGTATATTTTATACTGCTGATGTACAATCTGTTATGTTCTGAAGAAACTTGTAGTTATGTGTTTTATACTGCTTATGTATAATCTGTTTTGTTCTGAAGTAACTTGCAGTTGTATATTTTATACTGCTGATGTACAATCTGTTATGTTCTGAGGTAACTTGTAGTTATGTGTTTTATACTGCTAGTGTACAATCTGTTATGCTCTGAAGTAATTTGTGGTTGTGTGTTTTATACTGCTAATGTACAATCTGTTATGTTCTGAAGTAACTTGTAGTTGTGTGTTTTATACTGCTAATGTACAATCTGTTATGTTCTGAAGTAACTTGTGGTTGTGTGTTTTATACTGCTAATGTACAATCTGTTATGTTCTGAAGTAACTTGTGGTTGTGTGTTTTATACTGCTAATGTACAAATTGTTATGTTCTGAAGTAACTTGTGAATGTATGTTTATACTGCTTATGTACAATCTGTTATGTTTTGAAATAACTTGTAGTTATGTTTTATACTGCTAATGTACAATCTGTTATGTTCTGAAGTAACTTGTGGTTGTTTATTTTATACTGCTAATGTACAATCTGTTATGTTCTGAAGTAACTTGTAATTGTGTGTTTTATACTGCTAATGTACAATCTGTTATGTTCTGAAGTAACTTGTGGTTGTGTGTTTTATACTGCTAATGTACAATCTGTTATGTTCTGAAGTAACTTGTGGTTGTGTGTTTTATACTGCTAGTGTACAATCTATTATGTTCTGAAGTAACTTGTAGTTGTGTGTTTTATACTGCTAATGTACAATCTGTTATGTTCTGAAGTAACTTGTAGTTGTGTGTTTTATACTGCTAATGTACAATCTGTTATGTTCTGAAGTAACTTGTAGTTGTGTGTTTTATACTGCTAATGTACAATCTGTTATGTTCTGAAGTAACTTGTGGTTGTGTGTTTTATACTGCTAGTGTACAATCTATTATGTTCTGAAGTAACTTGTAGTTGTGTGTTTTATACTGCTAATGTACAATCTGTTATGTTCTGAAGTAACTTGTGGTTGTGTGTTTTATACTGCTAATGTACAATCTGTTATGTTCTGAAGTAACTTGTAGTTGTGTGTTTTATACTGCTAATGTACAATCTGTTATGTTCTGTGCAGTAACTTGTAGTTGTGTGTTTTATACTGCTAGTGTACAATCTGTTATGTTCTGAAATAACATGTAGCTATGTGTTTTATACTGCTATTGTACAATCTGTTATGTTCTTAGGTTAATTTGTAGTTGTATATTTTATACTGCTTGTGTACAATCTGTTATGTTCTGAGGTAACTTGTAGTTGTATATTTTATACTGCTTGTGTACAATCTGTTATGTTCTGAGGTAACTTGTATTTGTATGTTTATACTGCTTGTGTACAATCTGTTATGTTCTGAAGTAACTTGTAGTTATGTGTTTTATACTGCTTATGTACAATCTGTTATGTTCTGAGGTAACTTGCAGTTGTGTGTGTTATACTGCTTGTGTACAATCTGTTATGTTCTGAGGTAACTTGTATTTGTATGTTTATACTGCTTGTGTACAATCTGTTATGTTCTGAAGTAACTTGTAGTTATGTGTTTTATACTGCTTATGTACAATCTGTTATGTTCTGAGGTAACTTGCAGTTGTGTGTGTTATACTGCTTGTGTACAATCTGTTATGTTCTGAGGTAACTTGTATTTGTATGTTTATACTGCTTGTGTACAATCTGTTATGTTCTGAAGTAATTTGTAGTTATGTGTATGATACTGCTGGTGTAAAATCTGTGATGTTCTGAGGTAACTTGCAGTTGTGTGTTTTATACTGCTTGTGTACAATCTGTGTTGTTCTTGGGTAACTTGTAGTTGTATATTTTATAATGCTTGTGTACAATTTGTTATGTTCTGAAGTTATTTGTAGTTGTGTGTTTTATACTGCTAATGTACAATCTGTAATGTTCTGAAGTAATTTGCAGTTGTATATTTTATACTGCTGTTGTACAATCTGTTATGTTCTGAGGTAACTTGTAGTTATGTGTTTTATACTGCTAATGTACAATCTGTTATGCTCAGAAGTAATTTGTAGTTGTGTGTTTTATACTGCTGGTGTACAATCTGTTATGTTCTGAAGTAACATGTATTTGTATGTTTATATTGCTTATGTACAATCTGTTATGTTCTGATTTACTTGTTGTTGTGTGTTTTATACTGCTAATGTACAATCTGTTATGTTCTGAAGTAACTTGTAGTTGTGTGTTTTATACTGCTTATGTACAATCTGTTATATTCTGAGGTAACTTGTAGTTGTATCTTTTATACTGCTGGTGTACTATCTGTTATGTTCTGAAGTCATTTGTGGTTGTGTGTTTTATACTGCTGGTGTACTATCTGTTATGTTCTGAAGTAACTTGTGGTTGTGTGTTTTATACTGCTAATGTCCAATCTGTTATGTTCTGAGGTAACTTGTAGTTGTGTTATTTATACTGCTGGTGCACAATCTGTTATGTTCTGAAGTAACTTGCAGTTGTATATTTTATACTGCTGGTGTACTATCTGTTATGTTCTGAAGTAACTTGTGGTTGTGTGTTTTATACTGCTAATGCACAATCTGTTATATTCTGAAGTAACTTGTGTGTTTTATACTGCTGGTGTACAATCTGTTATGTTCTAAAGTAACATGCAGTTATGTGTTTTATATGCCTTATGTACAATTTGTTCTTTTCTGAAGTAACTTGCAGTTGTGTTTTATACTGCAGGTGTACAATCTGGTATATTCTGAAGTAACTTGCAGTTATGTGTTTTATACTGCTGATGTACAATCTGTTTTGTTCTGAAGTAACTTGTAGTTGTGTGTTTTATACTGCTGGTGTACAATCTGTTATGTTCTGAAGTAATTTGTTGTTGTGTGCTTCATATGTCTTATGTACAATTTGTTCTGTTCTGAAGTAACTTGCAGTTGTGTTTTATACTGCAGGTGTACAATCTGTTATGTTCTGAAGTAATTTGTTGTTGTTTGTTTTATATTTCTGATGTACAATTTGTTCTGTTCTGAGTAACTTGTAGTTGTGTGTTTTTTTACTGTTTTATGTACAATTTGTTATGTTCTGAAGTAACTTCTAGTTGTGTGTTTTAAACTGCTGGTGTACAATTTGTTATGGTCTGAAGTAATTTGTTGTTGTGTGTTTTATATTTCTTATGTACAATTTGTTCTGTTCTGAAGTAACTTGTGTGTTTTATACTGCTGGTGTACAATCTGTTCTGTTCTGAAGTAACTTGTAGTTGTGTGTTTTTTTACTGTTTTTTTACTGTTTATGTACAATTTGTTCTGTCCTGAAGTAACTTGTAGTTGTGTGTTTTTTTACTGCTTATGTACAATCTGTTATGTTCTGAAGCAACTTGTTTTTTTTTCATACTTCTGTTATTATAGTTCTAAAGTAAATTGTTGTCGTGTGTTCATGTACAATATTCAACATTTTGAAGTTACTTATAGTTTTCACTGTTTCACTGTGCTTTAATTTTAAGTAACATGTAGTTTTGTGTCTTTTTTTGTTCATGTACCATAAAAGGCTGTTTCTTCAAATGATTTTTCTATGAATTATTAAAATAAGGTAGTTTGAATGTGACTATTTTACTTACATCTCGATAATAAATGTCTGCACCATTCTGTAGACATAATTTTAAGGCTTCTGTATCTCCATCTCTAGCAGCTGTAGTAAGTTTCTGAAACTAAAACATAGAAATTACATTTAATCTTGATAATCAATGTCTGCACCATTCTGTAGACATAATTTTAAGGCTTCTATATCTCTATTCCCAGCAGCTGTAGTAAGTTTCTGTAAGTAAACCGTAATAAAAATATATTGAAATGAATGTCCTTACTGTTAAATTAGGTAATAATTATGTATTCTTCTGTTTAGCAACGACTACATAAATCAGTAGTATCCTTCCTTCAAATAACAGACAGAGAGGAATTCTTTCACAAAAACCTTACTGTAACCACTGAACAATCAAAATGAGTTCAAGGTCAGAAAACACCTGCCATTTGGACATATACACTTTACAGTCCTTCCATACACTGAATATACTAGATCTATTGCTTATAGTATCTGCGATATGGACCTGACCACCAAAACTTAACCTTGTTCACTGATTCATGAAATGAGGTCGAGTAAAAACTGTCTAACAGGCATGAAGACCTTGCAAGGTACACACATACCTAATATAGTAATCCTATTACTTATAATAAGAGAGAATTTAACATTACAAAAAATATTTTTTTCAAGTAGTCACTGAACCATGGAAATGAGGTCAAGGACATTGGACATGTGACTGACGGAAACTTCATAACATGAGGCATCTATATACAAAGTATGAAGCATCCAGGTCTTCAACCTTCTAAAATATGAAGCTTTTAAGATGTTATCCGCCGTCGAATCACTATCCCACACGTCTAGCTTTCTGCGACTAAAGCCACAGGCTCGACAAAAATTGTTAATCTTTAAAAAAAAAATTTTTTATAGAATCATGGACTAGATTTGGCATATCCTTGATTTTTCTTTCTTGTAGTATTTTCTGGACTTTCACCTTTGTCCTTTTAAAGACATGTAATACACTTTGTCCTTTAGTTGCCCCTACTTTTGTCCTTTTTAAGACACGTAGTTGTGTTTTTCATTCACTAAGTCCTTTAATTGCCTTTTAAAGACATGTAGTTGTGTTTCCTTCACTTTGCCCCTAGGTAATTTCTCATCCTTTTTCATATCAGCTAGTAGAAATCTCTCTATTAACTTAAAGAGATACATATATAAATGTATGTAGACTGAATAAATGTAGATGTGGGATATAATAAAGCAATGAGAATGTAACCTAACAAGACAAAAAATGTGTTGCATCAGTCAGCTCGTTATACCATAAAATAGATTGGTCTTATTCAACTCACATGAACTTAACAATGGCAAGGGGGGATAACTTCTGTATTTTATTTTTTTTTATGTACAAAAATTGTCCCAATATTTTTTTCAAATAACTCTATAGACCAACTTAGAGTTACAAATAAACAAGGATTCTGAAGGTACTACATAAATAATACACTATCTCCCACTTTAAAAATCTCCCCCCCCTTTCCCACCACCCTCAAAAGCTGTCCATCCTCAAAAGCTGTCCATCCTCAAAAGCTGCCCATCCCCTCCTACATTGATTTATATAATATTTAATAAATTAATATAATATTTAATAACTTAACTTAATTTAACCTAACTTAACTTATCTTAACTTAACTTAACTTTTAATTTCTAAAACACATGATGTCATAGTTTTTGTATTTTTTCTCATGTTTTAATGTTGTCTTACTTTCTTTAAATTATTGACTTTTGTCTCTGTAGTGTCGTAAATTTTTAAGTTTCTGGTCGGCATAGCATTAGTTCGGGGAACAAATGATTTTACACTTGCTCAAATACCAAAAATTCAGATATTTCTACGTCCTTTTTCTGTTTTAATTGACAATATCGGCATAGCATTGACAATCTTATGAATGTTTACATTAATGTATTTTTTTTTTGTGGATAAAATTGTTTTTAAAAAATACTAGAACAAACTTTGATAACGTGTCCTGTAAAGTTTATCAAAAGGACTTTTTGTACCTTTTCACATGGACTGGCTCATATCATATAAGATATATTATTAGAGACATCGTATAGAAATTATAAGATAATTCATATAATATATCTTATATAATTTTCTTAAGATGATATCCAATAAACTATATAAGATATCTTGTATAAAAAATATTTATAAGATATATTTCATATACTTAATGAGATATCTTATAAACTTTAGAAGATATCTTATAAAGTATATAAGATACATTTGTATCTTATAGGTATATACGATATTTTAAAAGTATATACGATATCTTATAATTATATACGATATCTAAGTATAAGATATATAAGATATCTTATTATATATATAAGATATCTCATATAATATATAAGATAGCTTTAAAAAATTAAATTATATAAGATATCTCATATATTAAATGAGATATCTTATAAAAATCTTATATGTTATATAAGATATCTTATAAAAATCTTATATGTTATAAAAGATATCTTATAAAAATCTTATATGTTATATAAGATATCTTATAAAAATCTTATATGTTATATAAGATATCTTATATATTATGAGATGATTTGAGATAATTTGAAATTCGAATAAATAGCTAAACTGCTAACTGTATAAAATATATAAGATATCTTATTATATATATAAGATATCTCATATAATATATAAGATATCTCATATAATATATAAGATATATTTAAAAAATTAAATTATGTAAGATATCTCATATATTAAATGAAATATCTTATAAAAATCTTATATGTTATATAAGATATCTTATATATTATGAGATAATTTGAGATAATTTGAAATTCGAATAAATAGTTAAACTGCTTGACATAGGTTTATGTTAGGTGGTATATATGCCTTGTTTACCAAAGTTAAGATGATAGTGCATCATGTGCAAAGGTATTCATGTAATACAACTTCCCTGGTCTGAATCCAATAAATTCTCCAATCAGTGTACAGGTGAAACTTAATATACATGTTCTGTTTTTATAGGTCAGAAAATGATATTATTTCTTTTTAGGTTGTATGCATAAAAAATTCCCAATTTGGATAAAAATTCCCAATTTGATGTTAAAGGGATCCATTTGAAAACACCTGGAATCATTCCTGCTCCCCCCTTTCCCACCACCCTCAAAAGCTGTCCATCCTCAAAAGCTGTCCATCCCCTCCTACATCATGTACATTCATACTTGAAAAATATTCGCTAAATTTCTTAAACTGCATTTTTGTTTGTTTTGTTCAGTTACTGAATACTGATTCAAAGGCTGTTTGTGTCACCAGTGTAATGAGTAGAAATGTTTTTGAGTTCACCTTGCTTTGTCCCAGTTTTGTAATTTTTTTTTGTTTTTGGAATAAGTAGTTTGGTAGTTCACTTAGAATTCTACTAGTTTTTATCTCAAGTTATCACATACTTGTATCTAATTGTACACTAAGGCCAAATAAAAAAGTATGTGTGGTTCCAGTTACATCTGAAAATAAGTTAGGGTAGGTAGGCAGGGATTTTTTTTATTTTATGTTTTTTCTTTACATTGAGTCTATGGGAGCAACATTCTGACTTTAACAGTGCTTAATTAAAAATGACTATAAAATCTTTAGGGTAGGCTTTTTTTAAGCCGAAAAAGTAGGGACGGTAGGGTTACTGGAACCACACATATATTTTTATTTGGCCTAATGGGGAACAAAACTACAAATGACAAGGAGACTATTAGGTAAATCTTACCTCATTCCAACTTTCCATTATAGCCTAAAAATAGAAAAGAAGAATTATAGTCAATATATACTGTTGAGTTTTAATTGAGGTATTTGTGTTATTGCCAATTGAAACATGATCACTATGAGTGGTAAAATACTGACCTAATATTTTTATCTTCTTATTTCATTCAAATAATATATTATACGATATTCCCGTGCTTGCATTTCCTATCATGATTTTCTTGATAGAGGGTTACTGCTCACAAGGAAGCTATTAAACCAAGAGTTCCAAATGGTGAAGTTGAAATCATCTCTTCGTAAATTTTACGGACGCCATCACGAGTTGGTTGACCGTTACGGAATAACCATTTCACAAATGATATCGGATATGTTCCTTACGTCGTAACTACAATCCCCTTCCCTTTCATGAATGTGACCTACCGAATTAGACTATTTACCGGATTTGTAATCACATAAGCAACACGACGGGTGCCACATGTGGAGCACGATCTGCTTACCCTTCCGGAGCACCTGAGATCACCCCTAGTTTTTGGTGGGGTTCGTGTTGTTTATTCTTTAGTTTTCTATGTTGTGTCATGTGTACTATTGTTTTTCTGTTTGTCTTTTTCATTTTTAGCCATGGCGTTGTCAGTTTGTTTCAGATTTATGAGTTTGACTGTCCCTTTGGTATCTTTCGTCCCTCTTTTATAGCATTGAAACAGTCATTTATCTCAACTTTTCTGCACTATTTAAAGTTAATGAACTGAACTCAAAACCTTAAAAATCTAATCACATACCTAAATAAGGTAAAAATGTATTCTACAAGCAGGGTGTGACTTTTTCCATCGAACACCAGAACATCTATTGCACTTTTCCAGATCTAAAAATTTCAAAAGTTTTATTTACCAGCATTTATAAAGACACACATAAAGAACAATATTAAATATCATATTGCAGCTTCTCAAAACACTGTCTATAATCAACTAGAACAGTCACATTAAATTCAATCATTTTTTTTATTCTGTATGTGCCTGTATGTGCCTGTCCACAGCCAGGACCTATAATGAAGCTGTGTACCATATTGGTGTTTCCTTCATTGTTGTAGTAGGCTGTTGGTTTTTCTTTTGAAATGTTTCACATTTTATCGTACCAAGGCTTTTTATAGATGATTATATGGTATGGGTTTTGCTCATTGTTGAAGGCTGTTGGACGACCTGTAATTGTTTATATCTTTGTCCTATGGTCTAGGATTAATTGTATCATTGTTAATCATACCACATCTCCTAATTATTATATGGTATGGGTTTTGCTCATTGTTGAAGGCTGTTGGACGACCTGTAATTGTTTATATGTTTGTCCTATGGTCTAGGATTAATTGTATCATTGTTAATCATACATGTACCACATCTCCTAATTATTATATGGTATGGGTTTTGCTCATTGTTGAAGGCTGTTAGACAAACTGCAATTGTTTATATCATTATTCTTCAGTCTAGGGATACGTGTATCATTGTTATTCATCACATGAACTTTCATGAATATTTTCTTTATACAATGAATTTGAATAATTTCAAACTATTGGGTAACAGAAAGAAGTTGCACAGCATAAACAACAAGAATGTGTCCTAAGTACACGGATGCCCATTCCGCATTATAATTTTCTATGTTCAGTGGACCGTGAACGGAGTAATCTCTAATTTGGCATTAAAATTAGAAAGATCATATCATAAGGAACATGTGTACTAAGTTTCAAGTTGATTGGACTTCAAGTTCATCAAAAACTTTAACTTGAAGCAGGACAGACGAACAAACGGACGGAAGATCAGACGAACAGAAGGACCCACAGATCAAAAAACATAATGCCAATAAATGGGCCATAAAAATTGCTAACATTCTACAAATCAACATTTTCAAGCAGTTCATCAAATATAAAATCATTACCTTCCATAGAAGCCAAGAAAAAGAAATGTTCATTGTACAATGAGTGTTGTATAATTTCAAACTATCAACCAATAGGATGTGGCTGTACGACAGATGTGAAAACAGGAAGTGGCTGTATTACAGATATGAGAACAGGAAGTGGATGTATGACAGATGCGAAACCAGGAAGTGGATGTATTACAGATGTAAAAACAGGAAGTGACTGTATGGCAGATGTGAAAACATGAAGTGGCTGTATGACAAATATGAGAACAGGAAGTGGATGTATGACAGATGCGAAACCAGGAAGTGGATGTATTACAGATGTGAAAACAGGAAGTGGCTGTATGGCAGATGTGAAAACAGGAAGTGACTGTATGGCAGATGTGAAAACAGGAAGTGACTGTATGGCAGATGTGAAAAAAAAGGAAGTGGCTGTATGGCAGATGTGAAAAAAAAGGAAGTGACTGTATGGCAGATGTGAAAAAAAGGAAGTGGCTGTATGGCAGATGTGAAAACTATTTACTCTGACTCTGTATTGATTTCCCTCATTTTGGAGAAACAGCAAATATTAATTTTCAAGTCTTTGGTTGAACTGTCCACGGTTCAAACCCACCACCTCCCACACTAAAGGTTAACACAATACCACAACACCGTGAAGATCTTTGGTTGAACTGTCCACGGTTCAAACCCACCACCTCCCACACTAAAAGTTAACACAATACCACAACACCATGAAGATCTTTGGTTTAACTGTCCAGGGTTCAAACCCACCACCTCCCACACTAAAAGTTAACACAATACCACAACACCGTGAAGATCTTTGGTTTAACTGTCCAGGGTTCAAACCCACCACCTCCCACACTAAAGGTTAACACAATACCACAACACCGTGAAGATCTTTGGTTGAACTGTCCACGGTTCAAACCCACCACCTCCCACACTAAAAGTTAACACAATACCACAACACCATGAAGATCTTTGGTTTAACTGTCCAGGGTTCAAACCCACCACCTCCCACACTAAAAGTTAACACAATACCACAACACCGTGAAGATCTTTGGTTTAACTGTCCAGGGTTCAAACCCACCACCTCCCACACTAAAAGTTAACACAATACCACAACACCATGAAGATCTTTGGTTTAACTGTCCAGGGTTTAAACCCACCACCTCCCACACTAAAAGTTAACACAATACCACAACACCGTGAAGATCTTTGGTTTAACTGTCCAGGGTTCAAACCCACCACCTCCCACACTAAAAGTTAACACAATACCACAACACCGTGAAGATCTTTGGTTTAACTGTCCAGGGTTCAAACCCACCACCTCCCACACTTAAAGTTAACACAATACCACAACACCGTGAAGATCTTTGGTTTAACTGTCCAGGGTTCAAACCCACCACCTCCCACACTAAAAGTTAACACAATACCACAACACCATGAAGATCTTTGGTTTAACTGTCCAGGGTTCAAACACACGACCTCCCACACTAAAAGTTAACACAATACCACAACACCGTGAAGATCTTTGGTTGAACTGTCCACGGTTCAAACCCACCACCTCCCACACTAAAAGTTAACACAATACCACAACACCATGAAGATCTTTGGTTGAACTGTCCACGGTTCAAACCCACCACCTCCCACACTAAAGGTTAACACAATACCACAACACCGTGAAGATCTTTGGTTGAACTGTCCACGGTTCAAACCCACCACCTCCCACACTAAAAGTTAACACAATACCACAACACCATGAAGATCTTTGGTTTAACTGTCCAGGGTTCAAACCCACCACCTCCCACACTAAAAGTTAACACAATACCACAACACCGTGAAGATCTTTGGTTTAACTGTCCAGGGTTCAAACCCACCACCTCCCACACTAAAAGTTAACACAATACCACAACACCATGAAGATCTTTGGTTTAACTGTCCAGGGTTTAAACCCACCACCTCCCACACTAAAAGTTAACACAATACCACAACACCGTGAAGATCTTTGGTTTAACTGTCCAGGGTTCAAACCCACCACCTCCCACACTAAAAGTTAACACAATACCACAACACCGTGAAGATCTTTGGTTTAACTGTCCAGGGTTCAAACCCACCACCTCCCACACTTAAAGTTAACACAATACCACAACACCGTGAAGATCTTTGGTTTAACTGTCCAGGGTTCAAACCCACCACCTCCCACACTAAAAGTTAACACAATACCACAACACCATGAAGATCTTTGGTTTAACTGTCCAGGGTTCAAACACACGACCTCCCACACTAAAAGTTAACACAATACCACAACACCGTGAAGATCTTTGGTTTAACTGTCCAGGGTTCAAACCCACCACCTCCCACACTAAAAGTTAACACAATACCACAACACCATGAAGATCTTTGGTTTAACTGTCCAGAGTTCAAACCCACCACCTCCCACACTAAAAGTTAACAATACCACAACACCGTGAAGATCTTTGGTTGAACTGTCCACGGTTCAAACCCACCACCTCCCACACTAAAAGTTAACACAATACTACAACACCGTGAATATCTTTGGTTGAACTGTCCAGGATTTAAACCCACCACCTCCCACACTAAAGGTTAACACAATACCACAACACCGTGAAGATCTTTGGTTTAACTGTCCAGGGTTCAAACCCACCACCTCCCACACTAAAAGTTAACACAATCCTACAACACCGTGAAGATCTTTGGTTTAACTGTCCAGGGTTCAAACCCACCACCTCCCACACTAAAAGTTAACACAATCCTACAACACCGTGAAGATCTTTGGTTGAACTGTCCAGGGTTTAAACCCACCACCTCCCACACTAAAGGTGAACACAATACTACAACACTGTGAAGATCATCGAGGCTGTCTTTATGGATTGATTTGTTTTGTTCTCTTAAAAAAACATATATTATACAATACATACTAATAAATAAATACTGATGAATGTACTTCTGAGGTCAGCCTAATTTATAAGTAACGTTGTGTCGTCATCTAAAGCATCTGTGAAAAATAACTATAAATCATATATACTTGTTTAAGCCCGATATATATGTAAAATTGAAGTATGACTAACAAATACTTCATTCGTACTTGTTATGAATGTTTCTTATAAACATATCAATGTGTGTGTGTTATCTCCCTGTTTCAATAAAATAAACTTACAGTTATAAGTTATATGGTTCGCTATTGACCCCCTACGGATCCGTAGAGGGTTAGTAAAATCCAAAGGGGCTGAGGCCAAAGGGGGTAAGTAGTGAACCATATATATGATATAACGAATTTATCGCACATGGGACTTTTCCTGCTGTGTTTTGTATAAAAATAAACAATGAAATACAACAACATCAATAGATGACGTCACCATTAAAAATAGACAGACGTCATGAACCCATATGAAATTTACTAACCCCATACAGATCCATAGGGGTCACCATGTGACAGCGTTAAACCAATCACG
This sequence comes from Mytilus edulis, assembly GCF_963676685.1. Classification (NCBI taxonomy): domain Eukaryota; kingdom Metazoa; phylum Mollusca; class Bivalvia; order Mytilida; family Mytilidae; genus Mytilus; species Mytilus edulis. The sequence continues at coordinate 82,048,567 of NC_092355.1, read as the reverse complement.
TCATAATTTACCCGTGGTGCGATAAAAAGGTATAATGTGCAATTATTTCCTTAACATGAATAAATCCTAGATTTAATGGCCCGCTTCATGAAAATGAAGACCTTATCATATGAGGTTATTTTTGAATCGTTGACTATATATTGACCTGTACACATCTCCATTCTTGCTTTGTTGGGTTGCTGTCATTGACATATATCTCACTTAATTTTTCTATAGCACAAGTTCAATGCTTATATTTGAAGACAAATAACATTGTAATGATGTTATCACATTCTTTGTGTCTTGTTTACTATAAAGACATTGGTGGTATTTTGAATGTAAAAACTATATGTTGATTATCTCCCCTTATAGAGTTTGAATATTTTACATTATCTCCCCTTATAGAGTTTGAACATTTTACTTTAACTCTTCTTTTAAAGTTTGGACATTTTACATTATCTCCCTGATAGAGTTTGAATATTTTACATTATCTCCCCTGATAGAGTTTGAATATTTTACATTATCTCCACTTATAGAGTTTAAGGAAGTACACCACTAATTCATGGTCCCATTGCTTTCTATGTTAAATTCCTCCGTTTCAAGAAGGCACACCCCTTTTGTTTTAAGTTCAAATAAAGTGGCAATCATTGCATTTCAAAGCAACACTTTATGGTGTTTTCTACTGAAAAAATCAACATACCTTTAATTGCATATAAGAAAGAACTGGTTCCCGGAATTTCGGATGTACCAAAACAGGCACTTCAGATCTGACAAACAGACAAAATGAACCCTCTTTTTAAAATTTGATGCAGTTTTTTTAATATTCAAAATTAAAAGTCCAAAAGTGTTCTACAATGATCACCAGTCCATCAGCTTTCATTTCATACCAACAATACCTAAATATTCTACATATTTTGAAAGTTACACTCATGCGTAGGAACTATTTTGTGTTAAATATGTACTACTTTCTGGTATGTGCTTTATGGCCTGGCCTTAATTAGTGGTGTTACACCTTAAACATTTTACCTTATCTCCCCTTAGGGATGACATCAAAAGATCGATGTAGGATAAAAAACTTAAATCAAATAGTTTGGGGGTGGGGGGTCAACATTGCTGCAAGTTTTGTTAATCTAAAATCGATTTTACATATATCCATATAGGTAAATCAATTTTTCCCAAATTAAGTTAAGAAGGGGGTAGGGGGGTTAGCGAAAAAATTATGTGAATTAAGTTTTTTATTCTACATTGAACTTTTGATGTCGTCCCTTATAGAGTTTGAACATTTAACATTATCTCCCCTTACAGAGTTTGAATATTTTACATTATCTCCCCTTTTAGAGTTTAAACATTTTACCTTATCTCCCCTTATAGAGTTTGAACATTTAACATTATCTCCCCTTACAGAGTTTGAATATTTTACATTATCTCCCCCTATAGAGTTTAAACATTTTACATTATCTCCCCTTACCATGCTTATAGAGTTTGAATATTTTACATTATCTCCCCCTATAGAGTTTGAACATTTTACATTATCTCCCCTAACCATGCTTATAGACTATAGAGTTTGAACATTTCACATTATCTTCCCCTATAGAGTTTGAACATTTTACATTTGAATCAAATTTCAATAGTAAATGATCCTATATAGTTCACATATAATATACACTTACCTATAATAACAACTTGGCTGGACAAGGATCACATTAACTATAATAACATCTTGACTGGACAAGGATCTAATAAATACAAATAATAGATGTTTAAACTAAAAATATGGCTAAAAAAGAAAAAGAAATACAACAAAACACAAAACACAAAATTAACAATGAAAGACTGAGCAGGAAACACATCAAAAGTTTGGGTTATCTCAGGTGCTCCACATGTGGCACTTGTGTTGCTCATTAACCCATCAAAAGTTGGGGTTATCTCAGGTGCTCCACATGTGGCACTTGTGTTGCTCATTAACCCATCAAAAGTTGGGGTTATCTCAGGTTTTCCACATGCGGCACTTGTGTTGCTCATTAACCCATCAAAAGTTGGGGTTATCTCAGGTGCTCCACATGTGGCACTTGTGTTGCTCATTAACCCATCAAAAGTTGGGGTTATCTCAGGTGCTCCACATGTGGCACTTGTGTTGCTCATTAACCCATCAAAAGTTGGGGTTATCTCAGGTGCTCCACATGTGGCACTTGTGTTGCTCATTAACCCATCAAAAGTTATGGTTATCTCAGGTGCTCCACATGTGGCACTTGTGTTGCTCATTAACCCATCAAAAGTTGGGGTTATCTCAGGTGCTCCACATGTGGCACTTGTGTTGCTCATTAACCCATCAAAAGTTGTGGTTATCTCAGGTGCTCCACATGTGGCACTTGTGTTGCTCATTAACCCATCAAAAGTTATGGTTATCTCAGGTGCTCCACATGTGGCACTTGTGTTGCTCATTAACCCATCAACAGTTAGGGTTATTTCAGGTGCTCCACATGTGGCACTTGTGTTGCTCATTAACCCATCAAAAGTTGGGGTTATCTCAGGTGCTCCACATGTGGCACTTGTGTTGCTCATTAACCCATCAAAAGTTGAGGTTATCTCAGGTGCTCCACATGTGGCACTTGTGTTGCTCATTAACCCATCAAAAGTTGGGGTTATCTCAGGTGCTCCACATCTGGCACTTGTGTTGCTCATTAACCCATCAAAAGTTGGGGTTATCTCAGGTGCTCCACATGTGGCACTTGTGTTGCTCATTAACCCATCAAAAGTTAGGGTTATCTCAGGTGCTCCACATGTGGCACTTGTGTTGCTCATTAACCCATCAACAGTTAGGGTTATTTCAGGTGCTCCACATGTGGCACTTGTGTTGCTCATTAACCCATCAAAAGTTTGGGTTATCTCAGGTGCTCCACATGTGGCACTTGTGTTGCTCATTAACCCATAGAAAGTTTGGGTTATTTCAGGTGCTCCACATGTGGCACTTGTGTTGCTCATTAACCCATCAAAAGTTTGGGTTATCTCAGGTGCTCCACATGTGGCACTTGTGTTGCTCATTAACCCATCAAAAGTTTGGGTTATTTCAGGTGCTCCACATGTGGCACTTGTGTTGCTCATTAACCCATCAAAAGTTTGGGTTATCTCAGGTGCTCCACATGTGGCACTTGTGTTGCTCATTAACCCATCAAAAGTTGGGGTTATCTCAGGTGCTCCACATGTGGCACTTGTGTTGCTCATTAACCCATCAAAAGTTGGGGTTATCTCAGGTGCTCCACATGTGGCACTGGTGTTGCTCATTAACCCATCAAAAGTTGGGGTTATCTCAGGTGCTCCACATGTGGCACTTGTGTTGCTCATTAACCCATCAAAAGTTTGGGTTATCTCAGGTGCTCCACATGTGGCACTTGTGTTGCTCATTAACCCATCAAAAGTTGGGGTTATCTCAGGTGCTCCACATGTGGCACTTGTGTTGCTCATTAACCCATCAAAAGTTGGGGTTATCTCAGGTGCTCCACATGTGGCACTTGTGTTGCTCATTAACCCATCAAAAGTTGGGGTTATCTCAGGTGCTCCAGATGTGGCACTTGTGTTGCTCATTAACCCATCAAAAGTTAGGGTTATCTCAGGTGCTCCACATGTGGCACTTGTGTTGCTCATTAACCCATCAAAAGTTAGGATTATCTCAGGTGCTCCACATGTGGCACTTGTGTTGCTCATTAACCCATCAAAAGTTGGGGTTATCTCAGGTGCTCCACATGTGGCACTTGTGTTGCTCTTTAACCCATCAAAAGTTGGGGTTATCTCAGGTGCTCCACATGTGGCACTTGTGTTGCTCATTAACCCATCAAAAGTTGGGGTTATCTCAGGTGCTCCCAATGTGGCACTTGTGTTGCTCATTAACCCATCAAAAGTTGGGGTTATCTCAGGTGCTCCACATGTGGCACTTGTGTTGCTCATTAACCCATCAAAAGTTAGGGTTATCTCAGGTGCTCCACATGTGGCACTTGTGTTGCTCATTAACCCATCAAAAGTTGGGGTTATCTCAGGTGCTCCACATGTGGCACTTGTGTTGCTCATTAACCCATCAAAAGTTTGGGTTATCTCAGGTGCTCCACATGTGGCACTTGTGTTGCTCATTAACACATCAAAAGTTAGGGGTTATCTCAGGTGCTCCACATGTGGCACTTGTGTTGCTCATTAATAAGTACACACTCAGTGATAGTTCTAATTTAAAGATAGTTTTCAATGGTTGAATACAATGTTGACCTCTTTCATTGAATGGTTGCTGTCTCATTGACATTAACATCCAATCTGTCATTCCTACACCACAAGTGACTTCTTAAAAACTCTTACTCTTTAAGCAACTCACATTGTAATGATTGCAATGTTTTGTTTAGTTTTGACTACCAAATGCTGTTTTGACTACCCAATGCTGCATGCACTTCATTTTTTGTAATCATGTCATGTTATTTTTTGTTTCCAATTTATTTAACAAAAGTTGGTAAGTGCAAAATGTTAATCCTGTTTAAGGTGGTACCTGACACTACAGGGAGATAACTGTAAAATCAGCAGAGTGTTTTAATGACGTTGTGTTTATAAGGGAGTATCAAGCTTCTCAATGATCAAAATAAGTGTTTGTCAAACTGCTATATTTTATAACTAGTGTAATTTTTCTGATTAAACGGTTGGTTCACATTTTTTGAAATTTTTATATTTTTGTCAAAGGGTCAAAGTAAAATATTTGTCAAAATACCTAGAAAATTAAACGAACCAAATTAAATTTAGTTAAAGCGTTAGGTACCACCTTAAAAAGAATTTTAAAAAAAGCACTGCTGAAATGTTACTTAGAATGAACCAGCTAGCTCTTGAAGCCTTTAATAATTTCAACTTTTACAATTGAAATATATTTCTGAATTTCATTTGATGAAATAAATAACGTTCCAATACAGTTTGACTATAATGTTCACTTACCTTTACTTAGTAATAAACTGACTGGACTTAAATCAAATAAAAACGAACAGTAGATCGATCTTTAAACTGAAAATATAAAATAGCTCAATTTTAGTTTTAGATAAATATTGGTTGAACCATTTCTGAACATGTATATACCTTTTAAGCTTGTGACAAGTAACTTGTCGTGTAGATTGCCTGGTTAACTTTTTTCCATTAAAAAAAAAACTTCATACAAGAAATAATTGTAACAGGATGCTGCTACATGTACGAATCAAAGCTCCCAAACAAAGCATTCAAAATTAGTCATTCTCTGTCGCCTGACATTGGGCAAAGTACAATACAAATTGGTCTGGTCTAGTAAAGTGATATGTACAAGCGTCATCTATAGTCTGGCTCAGGGGGTCCTGTCTGCCTTAAAAACATTATATTTTTTTTACCGCTATGATTTAAATCATTTGACCAAGAAATTACATTCGATAACTGTCCATCCATTCCATTTAACATTATTCCTTAACTGACCGCTCCATTGATCATCATGTACCGCCCAAATTCCTATCCTTATGGATGTTTAACATTGTTATGCCGGCCATTTTGCCGTCTCCTGGAAACAACAGGGAGTCGTTATTGTGATTATCACTTCGACAGTTTCCGCTATTTCCGTAACATTCCGTCAACCGATCAGCGAAACCGTTAACTTCCAGGAATTTTTTAGGAATTTTGGTCCTTAATGCTCTTCAAGTTCTTACTTTATTTTGCCCTTTTAACTTTTTTGGATTCGAGCGTCACTGATGAGTCTTTTGTTAGTAGACGAAACGCGCGTCTGGCGTATATACAAAATTTAGTCCTGGTATCTATGATGAGTTTATTTTCCATCTTCTTCGCGCAGTTTATGTAGCAGACACGCCCATGAAAAATCAGAAACAGTAATTACTGAGATTGCATATGCATGTTCATATAACTTACTTACTTACTTACATAAAGTTGTCATTCTCTCTCTTGCTTTCTCCTTGATTTTTGTGCAGACAAAAAAACTCGTGAAATTTATATTAGTAGTCAGATATTAACTCACTCTTATGTAACTTTTAGCATTTAAATCTAATTGCATGTGAAGTATATTCTGATATTTTAATAGTTTTCTTATCACTTTTGAAGATGACCTTAATGATGCCTCTTAATTTTATTTTTAAATCATATATTATACACACTTTTAAAACTCTTCCAGTCCCAAATAATTATCAAAACCGTATTTTTTCTTTTCGCATACTCTGAACAGGTAACCACTCCAATGTGTCTATTTCACCAAATATATTACCTTTGTCTACACACTCAATGCAATCGACTGTAGCCACAAAGTGAATGCTATGTTAATTGGCAGGAAAACTAAGTCTTTTTATGATTAACATACGGACAAAAAAGTGTGGGTTTTTTTTGGGTTTTTTTTACAAAATTTTGATCATAAACAAGCTTCTGTCAAAGTATGGGAGAAATACATGATAGTTTAAGAAAGTTAATATCAACATTTAAAAATCTTTACCCACAGAGTGCATATTTGTGGACATCTCCACCGCGGACAGAAGAATGCATGTTGGATATGTCTCTCTTGAAGGCTCGACAAAAAAGAATTATTAATGAAGAATTGTTAGGCCATCTAAAATTAATCAGTAGATTTTTATCCAAACTAATTTTTGAAAAAAATGGGGCGGATGGGAGGATTTTAATTTAAAAATTTTATTTCATATGAAACCCTTTTGTGACGAGTTCTTCATATATGCATGTGTAATGATGAGCTTATATCATGTATACACAAGTATGAAGAATCTTATATAATTTTTGCAAGATGAAAATATAATTACCATGTAAAACATTAATTTAAAAACAAAAAAATGTTGTTTATGACTCTTTTGTGTGTATTGCCTTAATTTGGGACATTTGCTGTTTGTCTACATAAAAATAAAATGCGTATGTTAGATGACTTTTTGTCATAAATCATAGCCAGAAATTAATAGTGCTTTTGCTAATTAATATTCATAATATATAAATGAGATTTGTACCATGTGATAATAGTTTGAACTGGACTGGCTTTAGACTGGTTCCTGATCGCAATATTCAGTATGTTACGCATACACATATACCATTACCAATATAAGAGAGAGTATGGCTAATAGCTAATAACTGGAACGTAGTACGGGGAACCAGGATAGACATGATAGACTCTGGCTTGATATCAATAGAATCTTTAAAACACGGATATTATAAGTTGCCTGTCACAGAGTCCTTATTTACAATCACTTTGATATTTCCGTAAAGTTGTCAGGCGGTCAAAATCAAAACAATGAACACGAATTTAGTGAATTTTTCATGTTTTCGTGAGTTTATTTTTCTTGAAATAGGGGCATTTTAACTTTACGTGGGAACTTAGAGTTCAAAGACTACTTATACAAGATTTGGACTTGCTTATTCTTTGGACATTCAAGTTTCAAATTTCACCCTGGCAACCTTTTTTCTAATGACCTTATAATCCAATTTTCAACACGAAGTTTGCAAGTTTGACGTTTCAGCCATTTCAGCCTTTATTTTACACTGTAAAATGAAAAGCCTCTCGCTTCGATTTTTGAAATAGCTCAGGAACCTTGATTTTTGCAACAACAGTCATTATGTTTCGTTTAAATGGTGTATAGTGTTTTGTATATTAATTTTCTGCCCCGTCAAACTGTCTATCACTTAAATTAGAATAAAAACAGACATTTTTTCAAAATTCCCTATCATTTTAATATAGTTTCTGTGACCCGTGTCTGATTTCTTTAGTATAATATTCAAATAAGCAAAGTAGCGTTTATTTCTGGATATGTCTAACAAGTTCGTGCTTGTGTTTCAATATCTTTAACACAGTTACATGTATGTTTTCTGAATCAATGGTTTTCACAAATCTTGCGCTTTGGATATCATTCTCGGTTTAAATTTCCTGACACAAAGTCATTGCATAAATAAAAAAAATTCAGTTTTCTAATCACAGAAATTTGTTACATACCGTGATTTGCGGTCTTCATGGTCTTGGAAAGCAGGCACGGATCCAGAGGGGGGGTTCTGGGGGTTGGAACCCCCCTTTTTTTTGGACGATCAATGCATTTGAAAAGGGACATATAATTGGAACCCCCCCCCCCCCCTTTGTCCTGGGTTAGGAACCCCCCTTTTTAAAATGGCTGGATCCGCCCCTGGAAAGAGTGTTTCTCATAACACGAATATTTCACGTAATTCTCCTTATCAATCTTTACTCTGGGAAGGTGATGTTGTCATCATAGAGCAGCAGACTATGTCACCTTAATTATTTTGGTTAGATTTACGGGTTACACTAATGACTGGACCGAATGACAGGACCGAATGACAGGACCAAATGAAAAATGCTAATAACTTTTTCATTTCTCAAATGATTGAACTCAAATTTGAAATATAATAAGATTTCATCATTTGATAAATAGATTTAAGAAAAAAATTAAAAAAAATTGTAAGAAACTTTAGAAAACGTGACATGACCAACTCTGATAATGACAGGACCAACATCGAGAATGACAGGACCAAATAAAAATGCTAATAACATTTTTATTTTTCAAAGGAATTATCTCAGATTTGAAATATAAAATGGTATGTCATATTTTGAAACTAAAATGTTATAAAAAATATAAATTTATTTTCAAAAACTTTCGAAAACGTGACATGACCATCGCTGACTGCCAGGACCAATCTCGACAATGACCGGACCAGATGAAATTGCTAATTTCTCTTTTATTTCTCAAAATATTTTTCTGAAATTTGAAATATAATAAGATTTTATCATTTTATACATAGATTTAAGAATTTTTTTTTTTAAATTGTAAGAAACTTTAGAAAACGTGACATGACCAACTCTGATAATGACATGACCAACATCGACAATGACAGGACAAAATAAAAATGCTAATAACTTTTTTATTTTTCAAAAGAATTATCTCAGATTTGAAATATAAAATAATATGTCATATTTTGAAAAATAAATGTTATAAAAAATATAGAAAGTTTAAACGTGACATGACCATCGCAGACTGACAGGACCAACCTCGACAACGACAGGACCAGATGGAATTGCTAATTACTTTTTTCTTCTAAAAAATATTTTTTCTGAAATTTGAGATATAATCAGATTTAACCATTTTATACATAAAGATAGAAATAACATAGAAAAAAATATTAAAAGCTTGCTGTAATGTGACCTGACCAACGCTGACAATGACAGGACAAACCTCGACAAGGACAGGACCAAATAAATTTTAAAATGCTATTCACTTTTTAATTTTGAAAAGAAAATTATGTCAGATTTAAAATATATCAATTAAAGAAAAAAATCTAGAAAAAAAACTATTACTGGGGGGAAACGTTACTTCTCAGCCTGAGAAACTTTGTAGCTTTATTAAATCTATTTCTGCGAAAGTCTATCCTCCTGGTTAGTACAACTATATGTTTATTCATCTTTGGTGTAAATATTTATCATATTAATTGATATTTCACACATGCTATATCTTATGTATGTTATATATATCACTGTAATATCTTCTCTGTAACTATGCATTTGGTTTGATGAGAATAAAGATCATTCATTCATTCATTCAAAATATTTTGTATATTAATTACCGGTCATAATCTGACACGTCTGAAAATAATTATAAGGTAACAAACAAAAGGTGTGACATAAGCCATAAATAAGTTGATAAATCCAATAAAGATTGTGATGACAGTAATTAAAATCACATGATAGTTCATGTCGTTGTTTTATTAATATTTTCAGAACAGTAAATAATTATTTCCATGTATGTTTGAGTATATGCAGGGTCTATCTTGATAGTAATAATAAACAAATAAACATTTCTTGAAGTGTGCCCGACCCTTGCATGCATGATTTCTAAGTAGTTTTAAATATTTTCATAAAATACACTGAATCAAACATTTTCACGGACTACTTTAAAAGGTTTGATACCTTTCCAAAGTGGCTTAAATTGGGCTTCATTATGTCAAGAAATATTATGATGATAATTCAATAAATCTGAATTTATCTATAGTTTAATGAACTGATATATTATATAAAATGATTATATATGTAATAACATATAAATATTTCAAGATCTCTTTCTTAAATATAGGGATAATTCGTGTCTTTTTGACCTGTGACTCTCTGCCAACATACGATAAGTAGCTAGGTCAAGATTTTTAACCACCATAGAATATATTTTCCTGTATTTATAAGATATAATCTTACTAATTATGGATCAGAACTGAACAATTTCATTAAAATAAGAAAGAAATTTTGATTTTTTTCATTGGCCAGATCATCAGTAATGTAGCCGATGTTGGTCAGGTCACACAACCGCAAGCTTTCAATACGGGTTTTTTTTATATATTTTTCTAATATGATGTGCAAAATGGTCTAAATTGTCATTATTTTAAATTTGAGAGGAATATTCTGACAAATGTTATGCATAATTAGCATTTTTATTTGGTCCTGTCATTAATTGTCGAGGATTGTCCTGTTATTGACAACGTTAACCAGGTCACATTTCAGCAAGCTTTTTATACCTTTTTCTTATATTTATGTATGAAATGGTAATTTAAAATTTCAGAGAAATATTCTGCGAAAAAAAAAAGAATAATTAGCAATTTCATTTGGTCCGGTCATTGTCGAGGTTGGTCATGTCAGTCAGCGATGGTCATGTCACGTTTTTGAAAGTTTTTGAAAATAAATCTATATTTTTTATAACATAAATGTTTCAAAATGTGACATATCATTTTATGTTTCAAATCTGAGATAATTCTTTTGAAAAATAAAAAAGTTATTAGCATTTTTATTTTGTCCTGTCATTGACGATGTTGGTCATGTCATTATCAGAGTTGGTCATGTCACGTTTTCTAAAGTTTCTTACAATTTAAAAAAAAAAATTCTTAAATCTATGTATAAAATGATAAAATCTTATTATATTTCAAATTTCAGAAAAATATTTTGAGAAATAAAAGAGAAATTAGCAATTTCATCTGGTCCGGTCATTGTCGAGATTGGTCCTGGCAGTCAGCGATGGTCATGTCACGTTTTCGAAAGTTTTTGAAAATAAATTTATATTTTTTATAACATTTTAGTTTCAAAATATGACATACCATTTTATATTTCAAATCTGAAATAATTCCTTTGAAAAATAAAAATGTTATTAGCATTTTTATTTGGTCCTGTCATTCTCGATGTTGGTCCTGTCATTATCAGAGTTGGTCATGTCACGTTTTCTTAAGTTTCTTACAATTTTTTTTCTTTTTTTTTCTTAAATCTATTTATCAAATGATGAAATCTTATTATATTTCAAATTTGAGTTCAATCCTTTGAGAAATGAAAAAGTTATTAGCATTTTTCATTTGGTCCTGTCATTCGGTCCTGTCATTCGGTCCAGTCATTAGTGTAACCCTAGATTTACTCAAGGTACAAAACCGAAATTTGAAACAGGAAGCTTTGAATGAAACGAAATTTAAAAGGTTACCGGTAAACGGAAATGAACAAAATCCGGAAATGGGGCGGGCGGGGATGATAATCTATCAATTAATTTTAATTGGCCTTACACAAATGCAAAGTATAATTTTGTAACGAACACATGCATATGTCTTCACCGAAATTTAAATTATTTTTATGTTCATGTTTTGAACAATGAACAAAAATAAGGAGATGTATTATGATTGCCAATGGCACAACTGTTCAAGAAAGGCCAAATCAAAAAGCTATAAGCGGCAAATATAGACAATTGCAACCACACGACCTTCAACAATGAAAAAATAGTCGGTTTTAAAAGGTCCCGCCCCGAGATGAAAAATAAGAACCAATTCAATTGAGAAAACTAATGGCATTAACAATTTACAAAGGAAAAGAAATGTAACAGACTTATTTTTATTAACGACAGTTACTAAACTGCGTGCTTCTGACTTTGAACGTACATATAATAAGGAGCGAATGTGTATTTCCTTCATTGGTAATTATTTCCTATCCTCTTTTATACGTTCTTTGGCTTAAAAATACCTATCTTTGAGAGTTCCTGGTGAAAGTTTAACCCCTATGTTCTATTTTTAGCCATGGTGGCCATCTTGGTTGGTTGGCTGGGTCACCAGACATATTTTTTAAACAAGATACCCCAAAGATGATTGTGGCAAAGTTTGGATTAATTTGGCCCTGTAGTTTCAGAGGAGAAGATTTTTGTGAAAGATAACTAAGATTAACGAAAAATGGTCAAAAATTGACTATAAAGGGCAATAACTCCTAAAGGGGTCAACTGACCATTTTGGTCATGTTGACTTATTTGTAGATCTTACTTTGCCGAACATTATTGCTGTTTACAGTGTACCTCTATCTATAATAATATTCAAGATATCTCAAGAGCCTGAATCGCTCACCTTAAATTTTTTGCTTAAATCTTCCATCAATGATTATTTTGGGTTTTCAATTTATATAAATGGTTCTTCGATTCTGTCATATCTTCTTCAAAAGCAAAAACATGAGTGGACACACTGAAATGTCTCGTTTGTCTCGTGTTCATAACATAATTTATGATGAAAGTATAAAAAAACATTGTATACCCCAAGCATTACATTAAATTAACTGTACTTGAGATGAAGGCGAGATAAACCCTTTCAGACATAAATGTAGTTCATACACTCATTCCACATGTTCCATACAACAAATCAAGTTTACCTATTGCTAAAATTATCTCAGAAATAACCTCATAAAAAATAACTTTGACCAATGAACCATGAAAATTAGGTCAAGATCAACTTACACTTACTAAACAGACATACACATGTACACCTTACAATTATTCCCTACACCAAATATAGTTCTACTATCGCTATAGTATCTGATAAAAAGACCAAATCATTGATGATTTAACATTGACCAATGAACCATAAAAATGAGGTCAAGGTCAGATGATTATTGCTAGACAGACATGTACACCTTACAAACATTCCATACACCAAATATAATTGACTGGATGCTAATAGTATCTGAGAAATAGGCCAAAACACACAAATTTAATTTTGACCACTGAACCATGAAAATGAGGTCAAGGTCAGATGACACCTGTCAGTTGGACATGTACACCTTACCATCATTCCATACACCAAATATAATTGACTGAATGCTAATAGTATCTTCGAAATAGACCAAAACACCAAAATTTAACTTTAACCACTGAACCATGAAAATGAGGTCAAGGTCAGATGACACCTGCCAGTTGGACATGTACACCTTACAATCATTCCACACACCAAATATAGAAGACCTATTGCTTATAGTTTCTGTGATATGGACTTAACCCTGTAAACTTAGCTTTGTTCACTGATCCATGGAATGAGGTCAAGGTCATGTGAAAACTGACTGACAGAGACGAGGACCTTGCAAGGTACGCACATACCAAATATAGTTACTTATTATTACCTATTTATACTTATAATAAGTGAGAAATTAACATTGCAAAATATTTGAACTTTTTTTTCAAGTGGTCACTGAACCATGAAAATGAGGTCAAGGCCAATGGTCATATGACAGATGGACAGTTCGTAACATAAGGCATCTATATACAAAGTATGAAGTATCCAAGTCGTCTACCTTCTGAAATATTAAGCTTTTAAGTCAAGAGTTAACGCTGCCGCCGGATCACTATCCCTAAGTCTCGGTTTTTTGCGACAAAAGTTGCAGGCAAGACAAAAAAAAGCATTTTCCCCCTATGTTCTGTTTTAGCCCTAGCAGTTGTTTCTTGACGTACAAGGAAATAAAATATAAAATTTATACTAGATACTCTGAAACTCATTCAGCCTAAGTTTGGCTGAAATTGATACAGCAGTTTCAAAGGAAGATTTTCTAAAAGTAAGCCAACATATAGCCGACAATGCTGTTTGATCTTTGTTCATTGATGAAGGCCGTATGATTGTTGATTTCTATGTCATTTGGTTTCTTGTGAAGAGTTGTCTCATTACACATACATAAAGGAGTTGTTCTTACAAAAAATATGGACAGATAGACAGAGAAATTCTTTATACCCCCTACACCCAAAAAAAAAAATCCTTTGGTTTTATGGGGGTGGGAGGTTTAAATTATAAATCATAAATATTGGTCTGAAACAATTTCTTTGTTTTTTTTGCAAAATGAAAGGATGAAATAATATATAAATTAGCAAATATGATGAACAAATTGTGTAAAATTGCAAATATGATGAACAAATTGTGTAAAATTGTCATTAAAGGACAATAACTCTTTAAGGGGTCAATTGACAATTTTGGTCATATGAACTTATTTGTAGATCTTACTTTGCTGAACATTTTTGCTGTTTACAGTTTCTCTTTATCTATAGTAATATTCAAGATAATGCCCAAAAATGCAAAATTTCCTTAAAATTACCAATTAAGTGGCAGCAACCTAACAATGGGTTGTTTGATTCTTCTGAAAATTTCAGGGATGATAGATATTGACCTATTGAACATTTTTACCATGTCAGATTTGCTCTAAATGCTTTAGTTTTTGAGATATAAGCCAAAAACTGCATTTTACACCTATGTTCTATTTTTAGCCATGGCGGCCATGTTTTTTGATGAAATGGGAATTAAAACACAAACTTTATTCTAGATACCCTAGGAATCAATCAGATGATGTTTGGTTTGAATTGGTTCAGTAGTTTCAGAGGAGAAGATCTTTGAAATAGTTTACGGCGACGACGACGACGGACGACAACGGACGCCAAGTGATGGCAAAAGCTCACATTTCCTTTTTAGGAAAGGTGAGCTAAAAAACAGTATAATTTCCTTAAAATTGCCAATTCAGGGCCAGCAACCCAACAACCAGTTTTTGATTTGTCTGAAAATTTCAGGGCAGATACATTTGTAGATCTTTACCTGATAAACAATTTTACCCCATTTCAGATTTGCTCTAAATGCTTTGGTTTCAGAGTTATAAGCCAAAATCTACATGTTACCCCTATGATCTATTTTTAGCCATGATGGCCATCTTGGTTGGTTGGCCTGGTCACGCCACACATTTTTTAAACTAGATACCCCAATGATGATTGTGGCCAAGTTTGGTTTAATTTGGCCCAGCAGTTTCAGAGGAAAACATTTTTGTAAAAGCTAACGACGGACGACAACGACGGACGACGGATGCAAAGTGATGATTCTATTGATAACTAATAATCATCATATTCGATTAAAATAATTTAAAAAAATCTATCGGATAAAATAACGTTTTAATATCAAACAAAATATATTCTATTGGAGTCGCAATTATCTTGCCTATTGATTCATTCACAAAGGAATAGAGTAGCCTCCATAGCAGACTTGGGGTCAATTACATTGGAATGTAATTAATTAAATTACACATTACATTGCAAAAATGGTCAATTACACTTATTACACATTACACAGTTTTTGAAATGTAATTGATTAAATTACAATTACTTTACTGAAGTAATTAATTAAATTACACATTACATTTCATCATGAAATTTTTTTAACAATATTTTACATGTACATTGTATATATAATGCATGTGTAAAATATTCATGTATAAAGCATAATTTAAGCGTTGCATTTGATAATCATTTAATATAGTTATTTTAATGTTTTGTTAATTAGTCTGAATCTTCTGGTCTGAAAACAGCAATTGTAAAAAGTCTTTCGACAGGAGCTAATGTTGTGCAAGATATTGCTTGATCAGGATATGGAAGTTTTATGATAAGAAGATCATTATATTGATAGGAGAGGGAATTTGTTCCTATTAACTTGCCAATACATCAACTTGAAGGGGTATTTTAGCATCTCATTTGAATTAAACATAATATGAATAAAGAAATTATAAATGAATTTAAAATATTTTTTTATTTCACTTTAAAAATATTAAAAAGTGTGCTTGTCACAATATTGAAAATAATTTTTAGTACAAACAATGTATATATAATGTCTAAATATTAGCAATATTTGCTAATTAGATAAAATATCTGTAATAGTGGCATTGCCCCTGGACATTTTAATCTGATTAATTGCTGTTTGTTTTTACAGCTGTTAATTTTTATTTCTATAATCCTTTTGTGTATACATGTACTAATTTGACAAAATGATTGTATGCAGTGATTTTAAATTCTAAATGATCTGTCTCAGAAAGATGTTTCACAGTGACACATTTTATTGTTTTTGTTAAACAAGGTGTTTATTACTTTTCAATCTATTTTAATAGTTAAAGATCTTTCTTAAAAATTGAACAATCCTTATATATGATTATCACATTTTTCAAATTATAAGACTATTCAAAAAAAATCTGTAGGCCAAATAAATGATATAAAAACTTCAAAATAGATTACAGACTTCATATATTAAAAAAGCATTGATATTAATTTTTGAAAAATACATATAATTTTACAATTTATATTATTTAACACAAATCCTTCACTGTAACACCATAAAAGTACATGTAATTGAAATGTAATTCAAAAGGAATTGAGCATTACATGCTTTTTTCAATGTAATTAATTAAAGAGGGACGAAAGATACCAAAGGGACAGTCAAACTCATAAATCTAAAACAAACTGACAACGCCATGGCTAAAAATAAAAAAGACAAACAGAAAAACAATAGTACACACGACACAACATAGAAAACTAAAGAATAAACAACACGAACCCCACCAAAAACTAGGGGTGATCTCAGGTGCTCCGGAAGGGTAAGCAGATCCTGCTCCACATGTGGCACCCGTCGTGTTGCTTAAGTGATTACAAATCCGGTAAATAGTCTAATTCGGTAGGTCATATTCATGAAAGGGAAGGGGATTGTAGTTACGACGTAAGGAACATATCCGATATCATTTGTGAAACGGTTATTCCATAACGGTCAACCAACTCGTGATGGCGTCCGTAAAATTTACGAAGGGATGATTTCAACTTCACCATTTGGAACTCTTGGTTTAATAGCTTCCTTGTGAGCAGCAAACCTCTATCAAGAAAATCATGATAGGAAATGCAAGCACGGGAATATCGTATCAATTGGGAGATATATACCCCGTATGCAGGTGCTGCTGGAATGTTGCTACTTAGAAATGGAAAGTTCACAATTGGAAAGCTGAAATCATCTCTTTTGTCGTAAAGTTTTGTTTTCAACCGACCCTCATTGTCAATTTCTAGATGTAAGTCAAGATATGAAGCCGACATAACTGTATCTATAGTATCCTTTATCTCTAGTTCGATTGGATAGATGCGTTCCACATAGTCACCAAATTTTGAATTTAATTAAATTACCATTACATGTAATTAAAAAAAAAGCTCAATTACACATTACATTCAATTACATGGAAAATTGTAATGCATTACACTTAATTACCATTACATTTTTAATTACCCCATCCCTGCTCCATAGGAACATCTTGAAAGTACTCCCGTCATTTTTTTTAAAAAATCCTGGAGATAAAACAGGGATGATTCCACTATATGGACCATAATTTGGTATTCGGCCTTTGGTTTCTTTTTGTATCCTTTTTTATAAGTTCTAAAATTTTAACTTTTATTTTGTGGGTTGTGTTGGTGTTAGAATAGTATGAATGGAACAATTGAGTTTTTCGAGAAAAAATTAATACATTTTGATTCACCGTTTACATAACAGGAAACCAAACAGGAAACCAATCTTTATTTTCTTTATTTTGCACAATATAATTCAAAAGGCATAAATAAACACCATTACTAGTGTTACTTGCTTCATGTTAATATTTAAAATCTATTTTCAATGTTATATTAAAGTTTTTTTTAAACGTGACAGGAAACCATAAGAAACCGAAAGCATTTTTTTAGTTTTATTTTATTGCAAAATCTGCTTAAAATAATCTGAACAGTATACTTTTTCTTAAAATCCATCTTAAATGTAACAGTATTATAAAACTCCTAAATATGTGCTTGTTTTGAAAACAATTAGTACAATTTATTCAGAATTTTCCATATTTTCTTCATTGATACAGGATACCATAATCGTTGTATCTTGATGTTTTGGCCAAAAAAATATATTTATATTTGGTTTTGAAATTCCAGTTAAATAAAATTTATTCCAAATCATTGGCAATGTAAAATTCTTTAAATCCAGTAAAGAAAAAAACTTTTAACTTGGAATTAAAATCTTTAAAATAGGCACCATGTGATATTTGTGACCTGTACACCATCTACATGGTTTCCACATTTTAACCTACTTTAGTGGGCTAAAATCAATAAAGTACTTCCTTTCAAGTCATGCCTGGTAAAAGTTTACTTTTCCTTTGACAAGTTTATTGCGTTTCTGAAAAGTGTTTGCAGAACATGAATAAAAAAAAATAATAAAAAATTGTGACAAAGTTACCAACTTTGTACATTTCTAGTGTAACGGTATATTAACATGCATTTTTCATTTAATTATCTTTATTCACCTAAAATATCCAGTAATATTTACTGCTGAAGCAAAATCAATCCAACGAACATCGGCACCATGATAAGAGACGTAATTTCGATTGAATTTTCCAAGGACCCTTTACATCGTTATTGGGAAACGTAGTGTGTTTAAACGTCGGTCAAATTTGAAATCGATTTTGTCAAGTCATTGGGCATTTATTTTCACACAAGATCGTATGTAACATTATGCACATAAGAATAATAATAGACCCCCGGCGCAATCTATTTGAAAATTGTCTTTTCCTTTTTTAAACAAGTCGAAACAAGTCTACAGATTATGTTTGCTAACATCCCGTTGGAAACAAAAACAATGTTTAGAACTAGTATATCGTATGTCCGGCTGTAAGGGCGTGATCACATGTTAGTCACATGTTTCACGTATGACCGGAAATGATTAGAACTTAAGGACAAAAACAATTTTAATAAATAACTGGACTTCTGTTTCGTGTGAAATGTAACGCATAACGATAACGTCATTTTCTTACTTAACTATTACGAAGATCAAAACAAGAATGTAAATCATCTCTGATTTACCTGTTTGAACATCTCCCGAGAGTTCATATTTGCATATTGTTTTTAAGAATTCTATTACAACAAAGCAGATTACATCATCTAAAATTTGCGTTACGAAATCGGACACAAAAATCACGCCACTGTTCTTACATCTGCTACATAAATACTTATAGTTCTCGGCATTTTCTTCTCACTATTCTTATTGGTCGATGTTCTTTGTTATTTGAAAGCAAAAGTTACGAATTTGCCGGTGACGCTTATCTATAAATCAGTCAGCGTTATGCTCTTCGGAAGCAAAAAGTAACGCGAGAAACGACACAAAAATACGGTTGTAGAATCTTGGAAATTCGTATATTTCAATTTTTTTTCTAGGGAAGAGTAGCATACACTTGTATGTTAATAAAAATAATGGCATCTTTAGATGTAGTTACAACTTTTCTTACAGTAATTCAAATTTTATCACTTTTCTATAGTTATAGGAAACGGAGCCCAATAGCAAATTATGGTCCATATAGTTTAGGGCCGCTTAGCGGCCCTTAAATTTGCCAACGGCCACCAAAAAATGTTTGTGAATATAAATTCTCAAATCAGGATAATAAAATAAAAATCGGTATTTCCGGAAAAGTTTCAGTCACCGATTACGGCAACTATAATTTTTCATAGTTTGACGTCAAAACGTAGTAAAATCCAGATGAGAATGCTGACTACGATCGCATTTTATTAACAACAATTTAATTATGTCAACGTGAGGTAAACAATTTTAGCAGCCAGATTCAATTGAATACAATTTTATTGGAGTATTTGAATTTGCAAAAGCAGATCGCTCAGCAGGTTGACCAAAACATGCTTTTTGTAAAAATTGGTGTCAAAGCAGACCTCGGCAAAGAACAAAGTCAAATTTTCATATAACATTGAAGAATAAATTTTAATGGGTGCCGATCTTATAAAAGCAGATCACCCAGCAGAGCCGGTTATGTAACTTGATTAAAACTTGTTTTGTAAAAGAAATTATTTTATATTTTGCTCAATTTCCTCAAAAGACAAAAGTTTGAGCGTTTTTGAAAATAATATTGATGATGGACCATTCATGAAAAGATATCTTATATAGTTTGTAATATATCTTATTAAGTTTATAACTTATCTTACATAGTTCATGAGATATGTTATAAAATTTATGAGATATCTTTTATAGTTTATAAGATATCCCATATATAGTTTTCTTTATCAGATATCTTATAAATTGTATACTACGTTTTGTACGTCTATACTTTGGCGGACCATCGCACTTTAGCGTATGGAGGCATCGGACTTTAGCGTAGACCATCGCACTTAAGCGAGACAATCGTACTTTAGCATCCCCATCGCACTTTAGAGTCCTACATATATGCCTGGTTTACCAAAGTTAAGATGATAGTGCATCATGTACAATGGTATTCATGTATATATATAATTATAATTATATATTAATAACTTTACATTACAACTTCCTTGGTCTGAATCCAATAACTTCTTCAATCAGTGTACAGGTGAAACTTAATATACATTTTCTGTTTTTACAGGTCAGGAAAATGATATTATTTCGTTTTAGATTGTATGCATAAAAAATTCCCAATTGGGATAAAAATTCCCAATTTGATGTTCAAGTAACCCATTTGAAAACACCTGGAATCATCCCTGATTAAACAAAGTTCTATTGATAACTACTTTTTAGGAATTAATCTTTTAGACATACATAAAATACCTTGAGGTGGATTCGCAATTATGGACGTCATAGAAAAAGCAAATTAATCAGAGGAAGTGACGAAAAAAAAATCAATACACACACGAGACAGAAGTTTCTACGTTATTCTTTTATCCGTATTCTCCGGACATGCTTCAGAATTCTATATGTGTGCCTCCAAACGGTACAACTTGAGGAAGTAAATAATTAACTTATATAAGGCCTAAAATAAAATATTGTTTGTTTCCCCAATCCCGACCGACCCTGCAAAATTGGTGCTACTCATAAAATTGTATTGTCAAAACTAAGTCAAATATTATTTTATTCATTTTGGATTTTCAGGCTTGCCGGATCGTCCGATAATCTTCAACCTCTTTGGAAAAATAAAATTATTTCCCTACCTACCTACCCACACCTGGCTTGGCAGGGTCGGGATTGGGGAAACAAACAATATTTTAATTTAGGCCTAAGTATATATTATTTACTTCTACTTGTACAAGTAGTACCCCTGACTGACTGTGACTCTGAGATTAAAAACAACAATAAAAGCACTGTTCCTTTGCTTTTCGTGTGTTATTTTTTGCTGTGCTTGTACTGATTTTGTGTCATAAATGGATACCACATATCATTTGTTTTTCTTTTATATTATTCATTGTTTTTCAATGGCAGCTTCAGCACATCCAGTTTGTACTTTTGGGTGCATGTTTTACAAATTTTTGGTCAGGTGGAACAATTAAAGACAGCCACCCATGCACCACAAACAAGTGATGCTGCAATTTTCTTTTAAACATGGAACCAATGAACTTTATTATTTACCTTTGGCACTACTAAACTGTAGTTTTATCTTGAAGAACATATTATTAAAACAATAAATACTTAAAAACTATTTGACCAATATTATAATAATATAAATTTTTTGAATAAAAAAAATAAAAATAATAATAGAAAAAATAATAATAGAAAAAATAATAATAACTAAATTTATCATTTTCATGATTTTTATCGATTATATATTGGAGAATTCAGCAAAAAAACTAAAATTCAGGATAAAGTCGGTTTAAATTTTAATAAATCTAACATATAAAAAAGAAATTAACAACTATAGGTCACCGTACGCCGTACGGCCTTCAAAAATGAGCAAAGCCCATACCACATAGTCAGCTATAAAAGGCCTCGATAAGACAATGTAAAACAATTCAAACAAGAAAAAATGTGCAATAACAATAATACAATCTAAACCGAAACACAAATAGTTTGTTACATTTATAATTAATCTCTTACTAACCCAGCCTAGCATTGCAAACATTAATGTCCAACTATGTCCAACATAACAATAACTATACAGTATTATATGTCACTTGGTTTCAAGGTAATTGTAGCCAGTGCCATTGATACTCTGTACAATTTGTGAACTGTCTATTTACAGACCGTCACGTGCAAGACCCTATTGGGTAGTCAAACATACCCTTATTCAGAGGGGGTTCGGATGAACCCATCCCTTGAAAACAAATACAAGCACTGTTAAACTCAAGGTTCTGTTGGAATTGTAACTGTTAAAGTTGAGTTTGTAAGTCCAAATACCTCCCCCCCCCCCCTTTTTTAGGAATTCCTAGCTACGGGTCTGAGTCAAAGATATACTAGTTAGAACATAGACATGATAGAGGCGGATTTGGATTGAGGGCATGGGGTCCTTCTTCTTCTTCTTCTTCTTTCGTAATTCCCTCCTGTTTAGGAGTACTCGGATGAGACCGATTAATGTTAACAGTATATGTACATTAAAACACACAATAAATCCTCTGTAAAATATGAATGAACAGCATCCTCCACCATAAAAACCATCATCCCCCTTTTTTGTGGGAAAAACTTGGTTAGTTAGGGATTCACTGGAGCATGACTGGAAGTCGGCCCCCTCTTAGGCAGTCAGTGGATTCGCCTCTGCTTGTAAAGTAAAACTATGACTTTTTAGAAAGTATATTGGGCGCGAACGGACCTGATACCACTTTTTAGTATTACATGTGTATGTTTTACTGTTGTTTGGAACTAGAACCACCACTGCACCAGCTGGGACCAGCATTTCAACTTGCACGTCTTATTCTAACATACTTCTGTGTGTATACACAACATATTTGATATATTTTTTAGTTTGTTTGACAAAAACCGTCTATTCTTACCATTTCTTTCACAATCGTAACGATTCGTTTCAGGAAACATACTTTGACAGGCGGCGGGAAACTATCTACTATGCATAATATAAAACTCGTTTCAGGACTTGTTTCCGGCAAATTTTATGATAGGGAAGGTTAACTTTCTGGTACAAGACCCGTCACGGCCTGGCTTGGGATAGGCAAATGTTCACATTAATCTGTACCGATACAGGCTCCAAACGCTTCCTTTTAGTTTATACTCCATAACTCATGGTGGTGATCCTTATAAAGGGTGCTTATACGGAGACAAGAAAAAGATAGGTTTTTTTTTTTTTAAAGTTTTGCTGTCTAGAGAACAACACTCGGGAATATCTATATATAGCTATAACATGAACTTATAGGTTTAATTTCAACAGACTTCATAAAAATATAATCTTGAATTTTTTTTTTTCACTTGATCTTTTAAAGGGTTCAGGATAATAAATATACTGTTTTGCTGTCCAAAGAGAACCGACATATCAACGGGTAACACTAAAAATAATAAACATTTCCAAGTGAAATTCCAGCAGTCATTGTCTGAAAAGGTTTAAATATACAGTGAAATTCGTTTTACTGTTCGCAATATCATAACTTAAGTATATTCAAAATATTTTTATTTTATTTTGATATATACACAATTATACTAGTCCAGAATACAGGATAGTAAAAAAAAGTTTTGCTGTCCAAAGAGGATTTAAAGGATATATATTTATTAGCATGTACGTAGCTACGTTTACGTCAAAACGCCCGGGCGTACACTTGCATTCTGAAAATAAAACAAATAATCGACATAGAATAAGAAAAACTGGTCAAAAGCACATCAGCCTTGTGCTTCTTTTTTCAATGGATTGTAATTTTTGAATAAAAAGGGACTTAATTTACTCAAATAGATCATTTAATATATTTGTGCGAATCTTTTGTAAAAGTCTGAATCTACTATGAATTCTGCGTACTTTTCTTTATTTAAATCAATTCACTATCTGCTCAGATTCATTTTTTTTGGTATTTTTGTCAAGCCTGTGATTGATGTTCCAAAAGCGAGACAAAGCGGCGTCAATATTTAGGTTCCGAATGTGTTTAGGTGTCAGACCACCAATTACTCCCTCCAATTTAGAACGTATGTAAAAGTAGTCCTACTTTGACACAAAATAGTGCTTTTGATGTCATTGTTTACTTAAACTAACCAACAAATTTGCAGAAATGAAACTTCTGGTGAAAGGGAAATATATTTAGATCATTTTGAGCCAAAATTCACTTGTCTATGAGTTTGCATTAAAAATTCAGGATGAATGCGCTACATAGTACACTAATTTAAGATTTCCAGAAAACCGGGAGTTATTTTGGTAGTACCTGTCTTTTCAAAATCAGAAATTTGTTACAAGACTTTAAACATTGGTTGAAAATTGGCATGTAGGAAGGTGATACATGTACAATTCAGGATATACCTGGTTTCCTTGAAGTTAAACTTAAGGTAAAATATTTAGAAAGCTGTGAAAATTGCAAAATTTGGTTGAACAGATAGGGATTTTTAATTGGTGGTCTGACACCTATAGTCTTTTGCATGACTCTCCGTGAAATTTTACGAAAGTTTGACCGAAACTGTTTATGTATGTATGTACTGGTAAATGCCTCCGATATCCGAAGAACCCCTCGAAAGCTGCGAGGGTACAGTGGCATCCATGTACACTCCCTATCGGGATTAATGGAGATGTGTCACTAACGTATTATACGACAATTATTTTTACATGGACAACTTAATCCCCACCCAACACTAAGGGAGTGCTAGGACACCGGGAAATCTGTTATTATGGTGGAGGAAGACGAAGTACTCGGAGAGAACCACCGGGCCACTCGGTGGAAACAGACAAACCAGAGAGATATCAGAAGATTGATCTCCAGGTCAAGTAGGGAACAGCTTTGACCAACCGAGGCCCCCAAAGTACCCATTCTAGTTTAAACTCCGGTCTGGGTACCAGAGATGTGTGTGAGAGGGTGAAAATTACCCTTCTGATGTACTGATATTTTTAGCACCCCGAGTGAGAATCGAACTCGAGACCTTCAGCACTGTAGCCATCGGTCTTAATATTAATAATATAACCACTAGACATCGAACTCACACAAACGATCAAAAGAGTATTCAGAGCAATGATAATAATGCAATTATATCTTTAATTTTCCCGCATTTTAAGGACAAAATGTAATTTCTTTCTGCAATTAATAAGTGGTCGCAGTTTAGGCTTACATTCTGTTATTTCTCAATTACATTAATTTTATGAAAATGCCGAAGAAGCTTTTTTATGACTAAAAAATGCCTAAAGCTAAAATTTTGAAAGCATTTTATTTCGTTCATT
Organism: Mytilus edulis; assembly: GCF_963676685.1. Lineage (NCBI taxonomy): Eukaryota > Metazoa > Mollusca > Bivalvia > Mytilida > Mytilidae > Mytilus > Mytilus edulis. The sequence continues at coordinate 82,023,387 of NC_092355.1, read as the reverse complement.
TTTCTATTCTTTTCTGATAGACAGATAGCAGGACTCTTCATTACGCAATTAATTGTTTTACATGTTAAATTTATAAACCTTCATAGATTGTCGCGAAATATTTCAGATCAAGAAAAAACATAAAAAGAAATTATTTTTAAATCCCTTTAAAGGAATGATAAATTGATTCACTTTTTGTGGGAAGAAGTCCTAGGTGTTCCAAAACTTTTTTATATTGCACATCTTAGAAATTTTTTTTCTCGTGTTTCTTAAAAGGTGCTTTTGTCGATTGAATGCTCACTCACGGCACCCTTTAAACTTATTTAAAAGTAATATTGGTTTGGACGTTTTCTCTAAAACCAATGACCATTAGGCTAGCTTCCAGTTTAACACGATGAATAAGTTAACATATTACAAAATTTTACCAAAACAGATAAACCATTCAGATTCAAAAGTATGTTGCTATCAATATTTTTTACTGACAGGAATCATTATGGTATCTCATTCTCGATAGCTTTCGGGGCCTTCGTCCCTTTCATACCCACTACCAGCAGGTGCTTAACATTGAGCGGTTGGCACTCCTCATATCCCTCGCCAAGGTTCGGGCGTACACGTAAAAAAAGACCCAGCCACGCCACTGATTATAGCTATGACGTTAGGCGCGATGTTCGTACCTCATTGGAAAATCGGTGTAGTTGGCAAGAAGCAAGTCCAAAATATATAGTTGTGTGATATCATATTCATTATAAAAACGAAAAAAATAATTGTTGAAACTATGTTTTATGCTCCATGCGACAAGCTTCATTAAAAAAACGGCTAGTCTGTCCCGCGTAACATATTTCATTTATTGTAACCACTAAACTATGATTTTCGTCTAAACTATTTAATATTTTGAAAAACGTTTTTTTTCCCATTATTTAACATAAAGGTTCCATCAGTCTTTTATGTAATTTTTATGACGTTATAATGACGCCATAGAAAAAAAGGCGATCCATACTACAAGGGCAAATTTGTCCCACGGGGAAAATAATTTGGATTCCAGATTTGAGAATCAAAAAAACATTTATCTAAAATGGACAAAGGTTAGTGTTTGTATTTACTACATCAATGTTAATTTGCTTAATTTTATGAATTTAAAGACAAATATCCTGAAAAATAATATATGATAATTTATGAGCGATTTTTCAAAGGCTTACAAGGTTGTCGCACTGCCATTTCTTGACGTAAAAACGAACTCACCTCAAATTTACGTCAATTGTTTGCTTATCGGTGCTCTTATAATGGGAGAATTTTATGATTTTTGAAAATACTATTTTTCTTAATTTCTCAAAAATCAAAAACACATCAATTTTCAATAAGTAGTTAAAAAGCACCGTCGATTTTGCGGAGTCTTACAAAAAAGTCGCACTTCCTTAAAAACAACGTTTCAGTCGAAATTTTGGCTTGAACGTTACGAAATATTCGCGACGTTGTGTTACGCTTACATGTACGAACATCGCGCGTAACGTCTATACCTTTATCAGTTATAAAGTCAAACTAGATATGTCAAAGCGACACGAATGGTCCCGTCTCCAACTGTTGAAAAATCTGCAATTTCAATATCACATGTGGACACAAACATGATGGTAGTCTCACAGGTCAAAAATCAGCTCAAAATCTGGAGGCGTATAGAAAAAAGTCTGTATAACTGTGATTTAATTTTTCAACCATTTTCAAAGTTGTTAACCCTTAGTTTTGGCAAAAATTAGCGGAACAAAACGAAAGTTAAACTTGATCTGCAACTCTTCATAGTTAGCTAAAACAAAATCAGCCCAATATCTGAAAGAATTTAGAAAAAAGTCCATATAAATGCGATTTTTTTTTTAAATATCTGAGTCCAAAGCCCAAAATTACAGCAAAACTAAGCCGAGTGAAACAAAACTTACCATGATCTGTACCTCATCATGGGTAACTCACATTACCAAAATCAGCCCAGTATCCTGAAAGGGTTTAGAAAATAATCTGTATAACTGTGATTTTCAACAATTCATCAGGGTCCAAAGCCCGTTATTTCGGCAAAAGTTAGCCAAGCAGAACAAAACTTAAACTTGATCTGTAACTCATCTTGGTTAACTCACATGCAAAAAATTATCCCAATATCTGAAAGTTTTTTGAAAAAAAATTCCGTATAACTGTACGTGCTTTTCAACAATTTATCAAAGTCCAAAGCCCGTATTTTCGGTAAAAATTACCGGACCGGAACGAAACTTAAACTTGATCTGTAACTCATCATTATTAACTTACATACTAAAAAGCAGCCCAATATTTGAAGGCGATTAGAAAAAACTCCGTATAATTGTTTGTTGCAGAATGACGGAATTACGGGATTTGGAATTACGGAATTACGGACAAAGGTAAAACTATATGACACCGTTTTCTTCGTTGCGGGGCCTTAAAAAGTAAGTCACATACTATCTTCAAACTAGAACTACATACTTATTAACCAGGAAATAATATAGTAAAAACTGTTTTGCTGTCTATTCTCCTAAAACCTGCCTCTGCACATGGTATTAGTATATCATATGCGCATCATAGTTCTCCATATCAGTCAAATTTCAAACCAATCCCGCCACCTGTGATAGTAAAAACTGTTTTGCTGTCTTACAGTTATCAAAGGTACCAGGATTATAATTAAGTACGCCAGACGCAGGTTTCGTCTTCATAAGACTCACCAGTGACGCTCGAGCTCATATCAAAGTATTTATAAAGCCAAACAAGTACAAACAACTTAAATAGGATCATTAGCATAGGATAACAACAATATAACATTTAATATTCTATAGATAGTAAAGACTGTTTTGCTGTCACCAGAACAAATATAATGGTCTCACCAAATAGGTCGCATAGAGACAAGATAACACCATACAGATATATGCATACAGTCTAGCCGTTGCAAAACACAAGGCACGACTGAAGAGCAATGAACTAGCACAACCCTCTAGTAACGTCACACCAAATAGAATACAACAAGGGAAGACAACTTTTACCAAGTACACACTCAATATAACTAAAGCTGCCCAAAACTGGTTGATGCTACTGAGCAAATGAATGTTCAAGCTGAATTAAAAAGAGGAACACTGGTAATGAAATTCACTCCTGCTGCTTTTTTGATGTTTCATAAGCACACTCTGTCATTTTATGAAAATTCTACAAAACTTACAGCTATTTCTCATTTTAAAAGAGACAAAAACAATCTTCTTGTTGAAGAATCTTTCGGTATAAAACCAATCACTAACACAGGAATTGGAAGGCCACAAGTCTATAGAATCAACATGTATAAAACCGCTTTTTCAGTAGAAGCCAATAGTAGAGACATAGGAGATTTTATCAGAAAAGATCTGCAGGAAATATTGCAGACTCTCCTGAACCAAATGAATTCAATTATACAAGAATTTTGTAGCTCATTTTTAGCAGATAAATTTGTACACAATTCTATACAATCAGATAAGATCTCAACTCATGATTCACGAACAATACAGCTGTCAAATAGAGACAACAATGTTGCACTGAGCACAATCTCAAACATCGCTTCATATGACGCAACAGTAACAACAATAACCCCTCTCAAAACTATTCAACTTGTCCTTCATGTTCTGGAAACATATTTGACTATGATTTCATCATCTGTAATGTATGTGACGAAAAATTTCATTTTCAATGCCAAAACATTACATCAGACTTTTGCAAATCAATGAGCTTCGAAACATTAGAACGTTTTCAATGTATGCAGTGTAACGTCTTGTTGAAAGACCTATCAATTTTAGAACTAGAAACAGACAATCAAATCACTGAACAAAGTGCTAACTCCCTGAACTCACCTGATACTATTGTAAATACAGTCTCTAACTACAATGAACTTGTTAAATTATCACCAGCAACTGGTACATCTGACCACATCTCATATTAAACCCTCATGACCTCTTGCGTTCAAATATGCATAGTATCCAGCAACTAACAAATGCAAGAGCTCATGCAAACATAACACCAAGCTCTCAGATCCAAATAGATTAATCAGACAACACCAAAAAGCAAGCTAATCAAATGGTACCAAAGAAAAAAGAAGAGCCTAAAGCAAGAAGATCTAAAGTCTAAGCTTGCCATTGCAGAAGCTCATAGTACAGCTCTAGAAAACACCGTTTTAGATAACAATAACACAATAAGGAACTTGACACTTGCTCAGTTAGACCTTAATGATAGCAGCCAAAATAGAGAAGACTATCTCAGCATGCTCAGCTCGAACCCTAATGTGTTGACCACAAATGCTGCTCATCAAAGCTGCCATTGTACACAACTGGATAACAGGGTTTGAAACTAGAACGAAAAATGACCAATCTCGGATTGATAAAAACCAAATTCTAACGCTCAGGAATCAAAATCAAAATAACATCAACTCACAAGTTTTGTTCTTAGAGAAGACTTGAAATTTAAAGTTCCTGAAGATAAATATAACACACTGAGCAATGATAGTAAAAACAATTTTGCTGTCAGAGAAGACTTGAAATTTAAAGTTCCTGAAGATAAATATAACACACTGAGCAATGATAGTAAAAACAATTTTGCTGTCAGAGAAGACTTGAAATTTAAAATTCCTACAGATAAATATAACAGACTGAGCAATGATAGAAAAAACAATTTTGCTCTAAGAGAAGACTTGAAATTTAAAGTTCCTACAGATAAATATAACACACTGAGCAATGATAGTAAAAAGAATTTTGCTCTTAGAGAAGACTTGAAATTTAAAGTTCCTGAAGATAAATATAACACACTGAGCAATGATAGTTAAAACAATTTTCCTGTCAGAGAAGACTTGAAATTTAAAGTTCCTGAAGATAAATATAACACACTGAGTAATGATAGTAAAAATAATTTTGCTCTTAGAGAAGACTTGAAATTTAAAGTTCCTGAAGATAAATATAACACACTGAGCAATGATAGTAAAAATAATTTTGCTGTCAGAGAAGACTTGAAATTTAAAGTTCCTGAAGATAAATATAACACACTGAGCAATGATAGTAAAAACAATTTTGCTCTAAGAGAAGACTTGAAATTTAAAGTTCCTACAGATAAATATAACACACTGAGCAATGATAGTAAAAACAATTTTGCTCTAAGAGAAGACTTGAAATTTAAAGTTCCTACAGATAAATATAACACACTGAGCAATGATAGTAAAAACAATTTTGCTCTAAGAGAAGACTTGAAATTTAAAGTTCCTGAAGATAAATATAACACACTGAGCAATGATAGTAAAAACAATTTTGCTCTAAGAGAAGACTTGAAATTTAAAGTTCCTGAAGATAAATATAACACACTGAGCAATGATAGTAAAAACAATTTTGCTCTAAGAGAAGACTTGAAATTTAAAGTTCCTGAAGATAAATATAACACACTGAGCAATGATAGTAAAAATAATTTTGCTCTTAGAGAAGACTTGAAATTTAAAGTTCCTGAAGATAAATATAACACACTAAGCAATGATAGTAAAAACAATTTTGCTCTTAGAGAAGACTTGAAATTTAAAGTTCCTGAAGATACATATAACACACTGAGCAATGATAGTAAAAACAATTTTGCTGTCAGAGAAGACTTGAAATTTAAAGTTCCTGAAGATAAATATAACACACTGAGCAATGATAGTAAAAACAATTTTGCTCTTAGAGAAGACTTGAAATTTAAAGTTCCTGAAGATAAATATAACACACTGAGCAATGATAGTAAAAACAATTTTGCTGTCAGAGAAGACTTGAAATTTAAAGTTCCTGAAGATAAATATAACACACTGAGCAATGATAGTAAAAACAATTTTGCAGTCGAAGAAGACTTGAAATTTAAAGTTCCTGAAGATAAATATAACACACTGAGCAATGATAGTAAAAACAATTTTGCTGTCAGAGAAGACTTGAAATTTAAAGTTCCTGAAGATAAATATAACACACTGAGCAATAATAGTAAAAACAATTTTGCTCTAAGAGAAGACTTGAAATTTAAAGTTCCTACAGATAAATATAACACACTGAGCAATGATAGTAAAAACAATTTTGCTCTAAGAGAAGACTTGAAATTGAAAGTTCCTGAAGATAAATATAACACACTGAGCAATGATAGTAAAAACAATTTTTCTCTAAGAGAAGACTTGAAATTTAAAGTTCCTGTAGATAAATATAACACACTGAGCAATGATAGTAAAAACAATTTTGCTCTTAGAGAAGACTTGAAATTTAAAGTTCCTGAAGATAAATATAACACACTAAGCAATGATAGTAAAAACAATTTTGCTCCTAGAGAAGACTTGAAATTTAAAGTTCCTGAAGATACATATAACACACTGAGCAATGATAGTAAAAACAATGTTGCTGTCAGAGAAGACTTGAAATTTAAAGTTCCTGAAGATAAATATAACACAATGAGCAATGATAGTAAAAACAATTTTGCTCTTAGAGAAGACTTGAAATTTAAAGTTCCTGAAGATAAATATAACACACTGAGCAATGATAGTAAAAATAATTTTGCTCTTAGAGAAGACTTGAAATTTAAAGTTCCTGAAGATAAATATAACACACTGAGCAATGATAGTTAAAACAATTTTCCTGTCAGAGAAGACTTGAAATTTAAAGTTCCTGAAGATAAATATAACACACTGAGTAATGATAGTAAAAATAATTTTGCTCTTAGAGAAGACTTGAAATTTAAAGTTCCTGAAGATAAATATAACACACTGAGCAATGATAGTAAAAACAATTTTGCTCTAAGAGAAGACTTGAAATTTAAAGTTCCTGAAGATAAATATAACACACTGAGCAATGATAGTAAAAACAATTTTGCTGTCAGAGAAGACTTGAAATTTAAAGTTCCTGAAGATAAATATAACACACTGAGCAATAATAGTAAAAACAATTTTGCTCTTATAGAAGACTTGAAATTTAAAGTTCCTACAGATAAATATAACACACTGAGCAATGATAGTAAAAACAATTTTGCTCTTAGAGAAGACTTGAAATTTAAAGTTCCTGAAGATAAATATAACACACTGAGCAATGATAGTAAAAACAATTTTGCTCTTAGAGAAGACTTGAAATTTAAAGTTCCTGAAGATAAATATAACACACTGAGCAATGATAGTAAAAACAATTTTGCTGTCAGAGAAGACTTAAATTTAAAGTTCCTGAAGATAAATATAACACACTGAGTAATGATAGTAAAAACAATTTTGCTCTTAGAGAAGACATGAAATTTAAAGTTCCTGAAGATAAATATAACACACTGAGCAATGATAGTAAAAAAAAATTTGCTGTCAGAGAAGACTTGAAATGTAAAGTTCCTGAAGATAAATATAACACACTGAGCAATGATAGTAAAAACAATTTTGCTGTCAGAGAAGACTTGAAATTTAAAGTTCCTGAAGATAAATATAACACACTGAGCAATGATAGTAAAAACAATTTTGCTGTCAGAGAAGACTTGAAATTTAATGTTCCTGAAGATAAATATAACACACTGAGCAATGATAGTAAAAACAATTTTGCTCTAAGAGAAGACTTGAAATTTAAAGTTCCTAAAGATAAATATAACACACTGAGCAATGATAGTAAAAACAATTTTGCTCTTAGAGAAGACTTGAAATTTAAAGTTCCTGAAGATAAATATAACACACTAAGCAATGATAGTAAAAACATTTTTGCTGTCAGAGAAGACTTGAAATTTAAAGTTCCTGAAGATACATATAACACACTGAGCAATGATAGTAAAAACAATTTTGCTCTTAGAGAAGACTTGAAATTTAAAGTTCCTGAAGATAAATATAACACACTGAGCAATGATAGTAAAAACAATTTTGCTGTCAGAGAAGACTTGAAATTTAAAGTTCCTGAAGATAAATATAACACACTGAGCAATGATAGTAAAAGCAATTTTGCTCTTAGAGAAGACTTGAAATTTAAAGTTCCTGAAGATAAATATAACACACTGAGCAATGATAGTAAAAACAATTTTGCTCTTAGAGAAGACTTGAAATTTAAAGTTCCTACAGATAAATATAACACACTGAGCAATGATAGTAAAAACAATTTTGCTCTAAGAGAAGACTTGAAATTTAAAGTTCCTACAGATAAATATAACACACTGAGAAATGATAGTAAAAACAATTTTGCTGTCAGAGAAGACTTGAAATTTAAAGTTCCTACAGATAAATATAACACACTGAGCAATGATAGTAAAAAGAATTTTGCTCTTAGAGAAGACTTGAAATTTAAAGTTCCTGAAGATAAATATAACACACTGAGCAATGATAGTTAAAACAATTTTCCTGTCAGAGAAGACTTGAAATTTAAAGTTCCTGAAGATAAATATAACACACTGAGTAATGATAGTAAAAATAATTTTGCTCTTAGAGAAGACTTGAAATTTAAAGTTCCTGAAGATAAATATAACACACTGAGCAATGATAGTAAAAACAATTTTGCTGTCAGAGAAGACTTGAAATTTAAAGTTCCTACAGATAAATATAACACACTGAGCAATGATAGTAAAAACAATTTTGCTCTAAGAGAAGACTTGAAATTTAAAGTTCCTACAGATAAATATAACACACTGAGCAATGATAGTAAAAACAATTTTGCTCTAAGAGAAGACTTGAAATTTAAAGTTCCTGAAGATATATATAACACACTGAGCAATGATAGTAAAAACAATTTTGCTCTAAGAGAAGACTTGAAATTTAAAGTTCCTGAAGATAAATATAACACACTGAGCAATGATAGTAAAACAATTTTGCTCTTAGAGAAGACTTGAAATTTAAAGTTCCTGAAGATAAATATAACACACTAAGCAATGATAGTAAAAACAATTTTGCTCTTAGAGAAGACTTGAAATTTAAAGTTCCTGAAGATACATATAACACACTGAGCAATGATAATAAAAAAAAATTTGCTGTCAGAGAAGACTTGAAATGTAAAGTTCCTGAAGATAAATATAACACACTGAGCAATGATAGTAAAAACAATTTTGCTCTTAGAGAAGACTTGAAATTTAAAGTTCCTGAAGATAAATATAACACACTGAGCAATGATAGTAAAAACAATTTTGCTGTCAGAGAAGACTTGAAATTTAAAGTTCCTACAGATAAATATAACACACTGAGCAATGATAGTAAAAACAATTTTGCTCTAAGAGAAGACTTGAAATTTAAAGTTCCTACAGATAAATATAACACACTGAGAAATGATAGTAAAAACAATTTTGCTGTCAGAGAAGACTTGAAATTTAAAGTTCCTACAGATAAATATAACACACTGAGCAATGATAGTAAAAAGAATTTTGCTCTTAGAGAAGACTTGAAATTTAAAGTTCCTGAAGATAAATATAACACACTGAGCAATGATAGTTAAAACAATTTTCCTGTCAGAGAAGACTTGAAATTTAAAGTTCCTGAAGATAAATATAACACGCTGAGTAATGATAGTAAAAATAATTTTGCTCTTAGAGAAGACTTGAAATTTAAAGTTCCTGAAGATAAATATAACACACTGAGCAATGATAGTAAAAACAATTTTGCTGTCAGAGAAGACTTGAAATTTAAAGTTCCTACAGATAAATATAACACACTGAGCAATGATAGTAAAAACAATTTTGCTCTAAGAGAAGACTTGAAATTAAAGTTCCTACAGATAAATATAACACACTGAGCAATGATAGTAAAAACAATTTTGCTCTAAGAGAAGACTTGAAATTTAAAGTTCCTGAAGATAAATATAACACACTGAGCAATGATAGTAAAAACAATTTTGCTCTTAGAGAAGACTTGAAATTTAAAGTTCCTGAAGATAAATATAACACACTAAGCAATGATAGTAAAAACAATTTTGCTCTTAGAGAAGACTTGAAATTTAAAGTTCCTGAAGATACATAAAACACTGAGCAATGATAGTAAAAACAATTTTGCTGTCAGAGAAGACTTGAAATTTAAAGTTCCTGAAGATAAATATAACACACTGAGCAATGATAGTAAAAACAATTTTGCTCTTAGAGAAGACTTGAAATTTAAAGTTCCTGAAGATAAATATAACACACTGAGCAATGATAGTAAAAACAATTTTGCTGTCAGAGAAGACTTGAAATTTAAAGTTCCTGAAGATAAATATAACACACTGAGCAATGATAGTAAAAACAATTTTGCAGTCGAAGAAGACTTGAAATTTAAAGTTCCTGAAGATAAATATAACACGCTGAGTAATGATAGTAAAAATAATTTTGCTCTTAGAGAAGACTTGAAATTTAAAGTTCCTGAAGATAAATATAACACACTGAGCAATGATAGTTAAAACAATTTTCCTGTCAGAGAAGACTTGAAATTTAAAGTTCCTGAAGATAAATATAACACGCTGAGTAATGATAGTAAAAATAATTTTGCTCTTAGAGAAGACTTGAAATTTAAAGTTCCTGAAGATAAATATAACACACTGAGCAATGATAGTTAAAACAATTTTCCTGTCAGAGAAGACTTGAAATTTAAAGTTCCTGAAGATAAATATAACACGCTGAGTAATGATAGTAAAAATAATTTTGCTCTTAGAGAAGACTTGAAATTTAAAGTTCCTGAAGATAAATATAACACACTGAGCAATGATAGTAAAAACAATTTTGCTGTCAGAGAAGACTTGAAATTTAAAGTTCCTACAGATAAATATAACACACTGAGCAATGATAGTAAAAACAATTTTGCTCTAAGAGAAGACTTGAAATTTAAAGTTCCTACAGATAAATATAACACACTGAGAAATGATAGTAAAAACAATTTTGCTGTCAGAGAAGACTTGAAATTTAAAGTTCCTACAGATAAATATAACACACTGAGCAATGATAGTAAAAAGAATTTTGCTCTTAGAGAAGACTTGAAATTTAAAGTTCCTGAAGATAAATATAACACACTGAGCAATGATAGTTAAAACAATTTTCCTGTCAGAGAAGACTTGAAATTTGAAGTTCCTGAAGATAAATATAACACGCTGAGTAATGATAGTAAAAATAATTTTGCTCTTAGAGAAGACTTGAAATTTAAAGTTCCTGAAGATAAATATAACACACTGAGCAATGATAGTTAAAACAATTTTCCTGTCAGAGAAGACTTGAAATTTAAAGTTCCTGAAGATAAATATAACACGCTGAGTAATGATAGTAAAAATAATTTTGCTCTTAGAGAAGACTTGAAATTTAAAGTTCCTGAAGATAAATATAACACACTGAGCAATGATAGTAAAAACAATTTTGCTGTCAGAGAAGACTTGAAATTTAAAGTTCCTACAGATAAATATAACACACTGAGCAATGATAGTAAAAACAATTTTGCTCTAAGAGAAGACTTGAAATTAAAGTTCCTACAGATAAATATAACACACTGAGCAATGATAGTAAAAACAATTTTGCTCTAAGAGAAGACTTGAAATTTAAAGTTCCTGAAGATAAATATAACACACTGAGCAATGATAGTAAAAACAATTTTGCTCTTAGAGAAGACTTGAAATTTAAAGTTCCTGAAGATAAATATAACACACTAAGCAATGATAGTAAAAACAATTTTGCTCTTAGAGAAGACTTGAAATTTAAAGTTCCTGAAGATACATATAACACACTGAGCAATGATAGTAAAAACAATTTTGCTGTCAGAGAAGACTTGAAATTTAAAGTTCCTGAAGATAAATATAACACACTGAGCAATGATAGTAAAACCAATTTTGCTCTTAGAGAAGACTTGAAATTTAAAGTTCCTGAAGATAAATATAACACACTGAGCAATGATAGTAAAAACAATTTCGCTGTCAGAGAAGACTTGAAATTTAAAGTTCCTGAAGATAAATATAACACACTGAGCAATGATAGTAAAAACAATTTTGCAGTCGAAGAAGACTTGAAATTTAAAGTTCCTGAAGATAAATATAACACACTGAGCAATGATAGTAAAAACAATTTTGCTGTCAGAGAAGACTTGAAATTTAAAGTTCCTGAAGATAAATATAACACACTGAGCAATAATAGTAAAAACAATTTTGCTCTTATAGAAGACTTGAAATTTAAAGTTCCTACAGATAAAGAAAACACACTGAGCAATGATAGTAAAAACAATTTTGCTGTCAGAGAAGACTTGAAATTTAAAGTTCCTGAAGATAAATATAACACACTGAGCAATAATAGTAAAAACAATTTTGCTCTTATAGAAGACTTGAAATTTAAAGTTCCTACAGATAAAGATAACACACTGAGCAATGATAGTAAAAACAATTGTGCTCTTAGAGAAGACTTGAAATTTAAAGTTCCTGAAGATAAATATAACACACTGAGCAATGATAGTAAAAACAATTTTGCTCTTAGAGAAGACTTGAAATTTAAAGTTCCTGAAGATAAATATAACACACTGAGCAATGATAGTAAAAACAATTTTGGTGTCAGAGAAGACTTAAATTTAAAGTTCCTGAAGATAAATATAACACACTGAGTAATGATAGTAAAAACAATTTTGCTCTTAGAGAAGACTTGAAATTTAAAGTTCCTGAAGATAAATATAACACACTGAGCAATGATAGTAAAAAAAAAATTGCTGTCAGAGAAGACTTGAAATGTAAAGTTCCTGAAGATAAATATAACACACTGAGCAATGATAGTAAAAACAATTTTGATCTTAGAGAAGACTTGAAATTTAAAGTTCCTGAAGATAAATATAACACACTGAGCAATGATAGTAAAAACAATTTTGCTGTCAGAGAAGACTTGAAATTTAATGTTCCTACAGATAAAGATAACACACTGAGCAATGATAGTAAAAACAATTGTGCTCTTAGAGAAGACTTGAAATTTAAAGTTCCTGAAGATAAATATAACACACTGAGCAATGATAGTAAAAACAATTTTGCTCTTAGAGAAGACTTGAAATTTAAAGTTCCTGAAGATAAATATAACACACTGAGCAATGATAGTAAAAACAATTTTGGTGTCAGAGAAGACTTAAATTTAAAGTTCCTGAAGATAAATATAACACACTGAGTAATGATAGTAAAAACAATTTTGCTCTTAGAGAAGACTTGAAATTTAAAGTTCCTGAAGATAAATATAACACACTGAGCAATGATAGTAAAAAAAAAATTGCTGTCAGAGAAGACTTGAAATGTAAAGTTCCTGAAGATAAATATAACACACTGAGCAATGATAGTAAAAACAATTTTGATCTTAGAGAAGACTTGAAATTTAAAGTTCCTGAAGATAAATATAACACACTGAGCAATGATAGTAAAAACAATTTTGCTGTCAGAGAAGACTTGAAATTTAATGTTCCTGAAGATAAATATAACACACTGAGCAATGATAGTAAAAACAATTTTGCTCTAAGAGAAGACTTGAAATTTAAAGTTCCTAAAGATAAATATAACACACTGAGCAATGATAGTAAAAACATTTTTGCTGTCAGAGAAGACTTGAAATTTAAAGTTCCTGAAGATAAATATAACACACTGAGCAATGATAGTAAAAACAATTTTGCTCTTAGAGAAGACTTGAAAGTTAAGGTTCCTGAAGATAAATATAACACACTGAGCAATGATAGTAAAAACAATTTTGCTGTCAGAGAAGACTTGAAATTTAAAGTTCCTACAGATAAATATAACACACTGAGCAATGATAGTAAAAACAATTTTGCAGTCGAAGAAGACTTGAAATTTAAAGTTCCTGAAGATAAATATAACACACTGAGCAATGATAGTAAAAACAATTTTGCTGTCAGAGAAGACTTGAAATTTAAAGTTCCTGAAGATAAATATAACACACTGAGCAATGATAGTAAAAACAATTTTGCTCTTAGAGAAGACTTGAAATTTAAAGTTCCTACAGATAAATATAACACACTGAGCAATGATAGTAAAAAGAATTTTGCTCTTAGAGAAGACTTGAAATTTAAAGTTCCTGAAGATAAATATAACACACTGAGCAATGATAGTAAAAACAATTTTGCTCTTAGAGAAGACTTGAAATTTAAAGTTCCTAAAGATAAATATAACACACTGAGCAATGATAGTAAAAACAATTTTGCTCTTAGAGAAGACTTGAAATTTAAAGTTCCTGAAGATAAATATAACACACTGAGCAATGATAGTAAAAACAATTTTGCTCTTAGAGAAGACTTGAAATTTAAAGTTCCTGAAGATAAATATAACACACTGAGCAATGATAGTAAAAACAATTTTGGTGTCAGAGAAGACTTAAATTTAAAGTTCCTGAAGATAAATATAACACACTGAGTAATGATAGTAAAAACAATTTTGCTCTTAGAGAAGACTTGAAATTTAAAGTTCCTGAAGATAAATATAACACACTGAGCAATGATAGTAAAAAAAAAATTGCTGTCAGAGAAGACTTGAAATGTAAAGTTCCTGAAGATAAATATAACACACTGAGCAATGATAGTAAAAACAATTTTGATCTTAGAGAAGACTTGAAATTTAAAGTTCCTGAAGATAAATATAACACACTGAGCAATGATAGTAAAAACAATTTTGCTGTCAGAGAAGACTTGAAATTTAAAGTTCCTGAAGATAAATATAACACACTGAGCAATGATAGTAGAAACAATTTTGCTCTAAGAGAAGACTTGAAATTTAAAGTTCCTAAAGATAAATATAACACACTGAGCAATGATAGTAAAAACATTTTTGCTGTCAGAGAAGACTTGAAATTTAAAGTTCCTGAAGATAAATATAACACACTGAGCAATGACAGTAAAAACAATTTTGCTCTTAGAGAAGACTTGAAATTTAAGGTTCCTGAAGATAAATATAACACACTGAGCAATGATAGTAAAAACAATTTTGCTGTCAGAGAAGACTTGAAATTTAAAGTTCCTACAGATAAATATAACACACTGAGCAATGATAGTAAAAACAATTTTGCAGTCGAAGAAGACTTGACATTTAAAGTTCCTGAAGATAAATATAACACACTGAGCAATGATAGTAAAAACAATTTTGCTGTCAGAGAAGACTTGAAATTTAAAGTTCCTGAAGATAAATATAACACACTGAGCAATGATAGTAAAAACAATTTTGCTCTTAGAGAAGACTTGAAATTTAAAGTTCCTGAAGATAAATATAACACACTGAGCAATGATAGTAAAAACAATTTTGCTGTCAGAGAAGACTTGAAATTTAAAGTTCCTGAAGATAAATATAACACACTGAGCAATGATAGTAAAACAATTTTGCTGTCAGAGAAGACTTGAAATTTAAAGTTCCTGAAGATAAATATAACACACTGAGCAATGATAGTAAAAACAATTTTGCTCTTAGAGAAGACAGACTTGAAATTTAAAGTTCCTGAAGATAAATATAACACACTGAGCAATGATAGTAAAAACAATTTTGCTCTTAGAGAAGACTTGAAATTTAAAGTTCCTAAAGATAAATATAACACACTGAGCAATGATAGTAAAAACAATTTTGATGTCAGAGAAGACTTGAAATTTAAAGTTCCTGAAGATAAATATAACACACTGAGCAATGATAGTAAAACAATTTTGCTGTCAGAGAAGACTTGAAATTTAAAGTTCCTGAAGATAAATATAACACACTGAGCAATGATAGTAAAAACAATTTTGCTCTTAGAGAAGACTTGAAATTTAAAGTTCCTGAAGATAAATATAACACACTGAGCAATGATAGTAAAAACAATTTTGCTGTCAGAGAAGACTTGAAATTTAAAGTTCCTGAAGATAAATATAACACACTGAGCAATGATAGTAAAAATAATTTTGCTCTTAGAGAAGACTTGAAATTTAAAGTTCCCACAGATAAATATAACACACTGAGCAATGATAGTAAAAACAATTTTGCTCTAAGAGAAGACTTGAAATTTAAAGTTCCTACAGATAAATATAACACACTGAGAAATGATAGTAAAAACAATTTTGCTGTCAGAGAAGACTTGAAATTTAAAGTTCCTGAAGATAAATATAACACACTGAGCAATGATAGTAAAAACAATTTTGTTGTCAGAGAAGACTTGAAATTTAAAGTTCCTGAAGATAAATTTAAGACACTGAGCAATGATAGTAAAAACAATTTTGCTCTAAGAGAAGACTTGAAATTTAATGTTCCTGAAGATAAATATAACACATTGAGCAATGATAGTAAAAACAATTTTGCTGTCAGAGAAGACTTGAAATTTCAAGTTCCTGAAGATAAATATAACACACTGAGCAATGATAGTAAAAACAATTTTGCTCTATGAGAAGACTTGAAATTTAAAATTCCTGAAGATAAATATAACACACTGAGCAATGATAGTAAAAACAATTTTGCTCTTAGAGAAGACTTGAAATTTAAAGTTCCTGAAGATAAATATAACACAATGAGCAATGATAGTAAAAAAAATTTGCTCTAAGAGAAGACTTGAAATTTAAAGTTCCTGAAGATAAATATAACACAATGAGCAATGATAGTAAAAAAAATTTGCTCTGAGAGAAGACTTGAAATTTAAAGTTCCTACAGATAAATATAACACACTGAGCAATGATATTAAAACAATTTTGCTCTAAGAGAAGACTTGAAATTTAAAGTTCCTGAAGATAAATATAACACACTGAGCAATGATAATAAAAACAATTTTGCTGTCAGAGAAGACTTGAAATTTAAAGTTCCTACAGATAAATATAACACACTAAGCAATGATAGTAAAAACAATTTTGCTCTAAGAGAAGACTTGAAATTTAAAATTCCTGAAGATAAATATAACACACTGAGAAATGATAGTAAAAATAATTTTGCTCTTAGAGAAGACTTGAAATTTAAAGTTCCTGAAGATAAATATAACACACTGAGCAATGATAGTAAAAACAATTTTGCTCTTAGAGAAGACTTGAAATTTAAAGTTCCTGAAGATAAATATAACACACTGAGCAATGATAGTAAAAACAATTTTGCTGTCATAGAAGACTTGAAATTTAAAGTTCCTACAGATAAATATAACACACTGAGCAATGATAGTAAAAACAATTTTGCTCTAAGAGAAGACTTGAAATTTAAAGTTCCTGGAGATAAATATAACACACTGAGCAATGATAGTAAAAACAATTTTGCTGTCATAGAAGACTTGAAATTTAAAGTTCCTACAGATAAATATAACACACTGAGCAATGATAGTAAAAACAATTTTGCTCTAAGAGAAGACTTGAAATTTAAATTTCTGAAGATAAATATAACACACTGAGCAATGATAGTAAACACAATTTTGCTCTTAGAGAAGACTTGAAATTTAAAGTTCCTGAAGATAAATATAACACACTGAGCAATGATAGTAAAAACGATTTTGCTCTTAGAGAAGATTTGAGAAATTTAAAGTTCCTGAGATAAATATAGCACACTGAGCAATGATAGTAAAAACAATTTTGATCTTAGAGAAGACTTCAAATTTAAAGTTTCTACAGATAAATATAACACACTGAGCAATGATAGTAAAAACAGTTTTGCAGTCGAAGAAGACTTGAAATTTAAAGTTCCTACAGATAAATATAACACACTGAACAATGATAGTAAAAACAGTTTTGCAGTCGTAGAAGACTTAAAATTTAAAGTTCCTACAGATAAATATAACACACTGAGCAATGATAGTAAAAACAATTTTGCTCTAAGAGAAGAATTGAAAGTTAAAGTTCCTGGAGATAAATATAACACACTGAGCAATGATAGTAAAAACAATTTTGCTCTAAGAGAAGACTTGAAATTTAAAGTTCCTACAGATAAATATAACACACTGAGCAATTATAGTAAAAACAATTTTGCTCTAAGAGAAGACTTGATATTTAAAGTTCCTGAAGATAAATATAACACCCTGAGCAATGATAGTTAAAACAATTTTGCTCTTAGAGAAGACTTGAAATTTAAAGTTCCTGAAGATAAATATAACACACTGAGCAATGATAGTAAAAACAGTTTTGCTCTTAGAGAAGATTTGAAGTTTAAAGTTCCTGAGATAAATATAACACACTGAGCAATGATAGTAAAAACAATTTTGCTCTTAGAGAAGACTTGAAATTTAAAGTTCCTACAGATAAACATAACACACTGAGCAATGATAGTAAAAACAGTTTTGCTGTCAGAGAAGACTTGAAATTTAAAGTTCCTGATAATAAATATAACACACTGAGCAATGATAGAAAAAAACAATTTTGCTCTCAGAGAAGACTTGAAATTTAAAGTTCCTACAGATAAATATAACACACTGAGCAATGATAGTAAAAAGAATTTTGCTCTTAGAGAAGACTTGAAATTTAAAGTTCTTGCAGATAAATATAACACACTGAGCAATGATAGTAAAACAATTTTGCTGTCAGAGAAGACTTGAAATTTAAAGTTCCTGAAGATAAATATAACACACTGAGCAATGATAGTAAAAACAATTTTGCTGTCAGAGAAGACTTGAAATTTAAAGTTCCTGAAGATAAATATAACACACTGAGCAATGATAGTAAAAACAATTTTGCTGTCAGAGAAGACTTGAAATTTAAAGTTCCTGAAGATAAATATAACACACTGAGCAATGATAGTAAAAACAATTTTGCTGTCAGAGATGACTTGACATTTAAAGTTCCTACAGATAAATATAACACACTGAGCAATGATAGTAAAAACAATTTTGCTGTCAGAGAAGACTTGAAATTTAAAATTCCTACAGATAAATATAACACACTGAGCAATGATAGTAAAAACAGTTTTGCAGTCGAAGAAGACTTGAAATTTAAAGTTCCTACAGATAAATATAACACACTGAACAATGATAGTAAAAACAGTTTTGCAGTCGAAGAAGACTTGAAATTTAAAGTTCCTACAGATAAATATAACACACTGAGCAATGATAGTAAAAACAGTTTTGCAGTCGAAAAAGACTTGAAATTTAAAGTTCCTACAGATAAATAAAACACACTGAACAATGATAGTAAAAACAGTTTTGCAGTCGTAGAAGACTTGAAATTTAAAGTTCCTACAGATAAATATAACACACTGAGCAATGATAGTAAAAACAATTTTGCTGTCAGAGAAGACTTGAAATTTAAAGTTCCTACAGATAAATATAACACACTGAGCAATGATAGTAAAAACAGTTTTGCAGTCGACGAAGACTTGAAATTTAAAGTTCCTACAGATAAATATAACACACTGAACAATGATAGTAAAAACAGTTTTGCAGTCGAAGAAGACTTGAAATTTAAAGTTCCTACAGATAAATATAACACACTGAGCAATGATAGTAAAAACAGTTTTGCAGTCGAAGAAGACTTGAAATTTAAAGTTCCTACAGATAAATATAACACACTGAACAATGATAGTATAAACAGTTTTGCAGTCGTAGAAGACTTGAAATTTAAAGTTCCTACAGATAAATATAACACACTGAGCAATGATAGTAAAAAAAGTTTTGCAGTCGAAGAAGACTTGAAATTTAAAGTTCCTGAAGATAAATATAACACCCTGAGCAATGATAGTAAAAGCAATTTTGCTCTTAGAGAAGACTTGAAATTTAAAGTTCCTGAAGATAAATATAACACACTGAGCAATGATAGTAAAAACAATTTTGCTCTTAGAGAAGATTTGAAATTTAAAGTTCCTGAGATAAATATAACACACTGAGCAATGATAGTAAAAACAATTTTGCTCTTAGAGAAGACTTGAAATTTAAAGTTCCTGAAGATAAATATAACACACTGAGCAATGATAGTAAAAATAATATTGCTCTCCGCATAGAAAATGCTATAGAGAAAGTGCCAAATAGTTCTATACAGGATCATCATTCTACAGTTTCAAACTTACCGCATGATTCTTATCAAAACATAATGTTCATCTCATCTGCTACTACTAATAGTAAAAACTGTTTTGCTGTTAAAAATTTGAAGGAAGCAAAGAATTATCCCAAAGCTGTTCAACCGCATCCAAATCATCCTGTTCACAGTGGGCTAAAAAATGGAACTTCTTTTTTAGACAAAGGACAAACCATTCTCCTAGATCCAGAAATAGCGAACCCCCTGTGAATCGAAAGATGTAACCTTGGAAAAAGCAAATCCACTACGTATTGTGTCCTTCAACGTTAGGCTTCATCTCTAACAAAAAATACTTTAATGAACTTCTAGACAAACACGACATGATTCCTTTGCAAAAACACTGGCTTTTTAATTATAAAAAAGAACAACTGAAACAACATAATTCAGACTTTCGCACCTTCTCAAGACATATTGATGATGATGAACCAATGTCCCCGATTGGTTGACCGAGAGGACATGATGGTATCGCAATCTTATACAGAAAATATATGTCTTCGATGTTTTATCAACTTCCAGACGGAAACAACAGAGTTCAAGCTATTGACATTCCTACAACCATAAATCCTACTTGCCTTGTTAATGTTTATCTTCCTCCTAGAGATACCGATAGTTGACACGATGCTTATAGATTATTCTTAAGTATCTAGAAAACCACTCAATTATTATGACAGGGGACTTTAACGCCTCGCTTATTAGACATAACAAGAACTCCAAAGATGAACTGTTCAAACATTGTTGTAAAGAGAATCGAATGGAACTTCAAGTTAGATATCCAACTGATCACACATATTTTCAAGGAATATCTAGATCACAGATTGACTACATATTTGTTGAGAACAATATAAGATTACAAGAACTTATTCAGGTTAAAATCCTACGTGAAGGTCACAACACCTCTGACCATTATCATGTGTCTGCCGATCTCTGTATAGATCTAAGGGCTAGTCAGAAACAGTACAGAGGACATATCTGTACCAACATTGACTGGGAAAAGTTAATTTGGCTATACTTTTGGGACTTTTTGGATTATAGCTCTTCATCTTTGATATAAGCTTTGGATTTCAAATATTTTGGCCACGAGCATCACTGAAGAGACATGTATTGTCAAAATGCGCATCTGGTGAATGAAAATTGGTACCGTAAATTTTATTAATAAGGATAACTAGAATATTCTCTAAAAGTACAGGAAGTACTAAAGGATAGAAAATACCTTAACATTAGAACACCATATGGAATTGATCAAGCTACAAATGAATTACTTACTGGTTTAAATAACGCATTTGATACATGCTATCCTCGAAGAAAATCGAAATTTATTAGAAGGACAACAATAAGCTGGTCACCAAAACTGGCCAATGCTGTCAGTAAATAAAAAAAGACATTCTTTCTCTGGAAAAAAAAGCATGATTAGGTAACATATATAACATACATAGGCTTGATGCTAAACGTATAATTAGATCAAAACAATGACAGAAAAGTGCTGACAAAGAAATCAGCTACATGAAGAAATTATGAAAGCATCTGATAGGGACAAAGAACTATTCTTTAGGTTAATAAAAACCCAAAGATCCTCCTCCTCAAAATTCATTCATACTATGCAGACTCTAGATAAGGAATCATCCACTCGGATGATATGTATGAACTCTTAAAAAAAACCATTTAGCAAAATTAGCGAAAACAAATGCGAAAAATCCTTTTTTTCGATAAGTACATGACAATTTGGTCAAATTGGATGCAGAAACAATAGTAAAATTATGTTAAAATTAAGACATAACTGTTCAACCTGTTACCTCCCCTGGAATTTCAAAACTTATTTCACAATTAAAAAAGCGGAAATCTGGAGATGTAGACGGTCTAATATAAGTTATCTACGTTCATATCCGTAGATATGGGTATTTTAACACCCTGAAGTACCACAGTATACCATGAGGCGTAGCAGAAGGGTGAACAGGGTACTGAAGGGTGTTTAAATATCCATATCTACGGATATGAACGTAGATAACGAATTTATCCCCGGTCTTAGTCCGAATCGGGCGAGTTTTATGGAAATTCTGGTACAAAGTGTAACGTGAAAACAACGTTTTTTTCATTATCTAAAAACGTTTTATTGAAATTTGGAAATTTTACATATTTTTTTTCGGGGTGTAGGTTACTACCTTTGGTACAGGTAGTCAAATATAAGACGTTTTCAATACGGAGACAGAGAAACTGGATTGAGTCAAATTTGGCGCTCAATGTTGTGAGAGGTACGTCATAGATGGTGAAACGTCAACGGGGGTAATTTGCATAGCTAGTTCAGAAGTCCCATTCCTTGAAAATGTGGCAGTCAAGTGATGCATTTTAATAATGAAATGAGTGTAAATGATCGGCATTATAGGACAAAATTGTTAATGAATTACATATTTAATTACATTAAAACATCATGGATAATCTACAGAATTCAATATTTCACAAGGAACTAAGGAATACTTGCGTGAAGTTCCCCGGAATAATGGCTAGCAACGTCCGGGGATATGGATTAGCAACACCCAGGGGCTTTGGGTTTTGTAACGACGTGCGTTAACCAATCAAAATCCTAGCTATATACTAAGCCGGGGATAACATCTTATATTACGAGGTATAGCTCTAATTGAATATCTGACAACTCTGATAAATAATATATTCTTTACAAAACATGTACCTGCTGCTATAGAACAAGAGACTTGTAACTCCAGTCCATAACAAAGACAAGGAGCCAACAATTCCATCAAATTATAGAGGAATAACTGTCATCTCTATCCTATGCAAAGTCTTAGAACTCTGCTTACGAGCTAGAATTGAATAAACATTGACTAAGCAACACCATAGACTCCAGAACAGTTTCATAAAAGGTGCTTCCTCAATAAACATTGCTCTATTAATCATTGAAGCGATAAACAAAGCAAAAGATAATAATGAAAAATTATCTTAATCACCCTAGATGCAGAAAAAAAAACATTCGATGTCGAAGATCCCATACATCCATTTTGGAAACTATATCACCAAGGAATTACAGGCCCAACCTGGTTAATGATCAGAGAGCTATAGAAAATAAATCGACTCAAGTAAAATCTCAAGGATGTGTTTCGCAAGCTTTCACAAACGAACAAGGAATAAAGCAGAGGGTATTTTATCTGCCAACTTCTACAATGCATACAATAAGAATATCCTAGATACACTTGAAGCAACAAATATTGGATTTAAGATCGGAACCAATTCCAACGTGCGTAGATGATATTATGCTATGAGCAACTTCTGAACAGGATACATCAACTCAACTCCGTATCATTAAAAGATGTACAAAAATGATAGGATTTAAATCAAAAGTAAAAAGACCGAAATATTATTGATCAATAAAAAGAACAAAGAATCAAATTTTGAACTCTTCATCGAGAAGATAAGCGAAAAACATATACCACAAAGCATCTGGATATTGAAAGACAAGACCTAAATACCCCAAATGTAGTCAATAGAATATCTACTGCTAGAGCTACCATGTATTGTATGGGAGCAGGTTTACATGGAATAAATGGAATAAATCCAATATTTCATATAAATTGTGGAGAACATTTGTCATACCAAAAATGCTATACGGCTTTAAAACTCTTACGTTTACTAAGACAGACATTTTTAAATTGGAAAATTCCCAGAAAAAGACATTTAAACATCTGCTATCTCTACCACAACGAACTGCAGACTCTGCAATATATATTTTGCTTGGGACAGAATCCATTGAACAACTCACCCACAAGGCAATGATTTCTCTATTCCGTAGAATTTCAAAACATACAAATTCAATTATGCATAAAATAGAAATCAGACAATTAGCAACAAAATATGAGAACTCCAGCAGCTGGTATATAAAAGTGGATAATATTTTTAAGTCATATGGATTGCCCTCTGCGCAAGAGATAGTCTTAAATCCAAAGACAAAAAGATAAAGATTGACATGATAGATTCAACTTGGAAAACAAACTTAATCAACATTAAATCATATGGAAATAAGCAAATGGAATTTCCGAAATCCTAATAATTATTGGAGCACTGTCAGAGACATTAAGAAAGATGTTGCTAAAGGCATAATTGAATCCAGAATACTGACTGGGACGTATAAAACTCAGAGACAACAAGAGAGATGTTGCTAAAGGCATAATTGAATCCAGAATACTGACTGGGACGTATAAAACTCAGAGACAACAAGAGAGATGTTGCTAAAGGCATAATTAAATCCAGAATACTGACTGGGACGTATAAAACTCAAAGTATAACGAACTGCTTTGATTCAACAAAATCTGCAGAGTGCAAAATGTGTATTGAAGAAACAGAAAACTATAAACATTTTCTTATTAACTGCAAGCGCCTTAACTCTGTCAGAAAAATTTACCATATCAGACTCAATCGTTTGATGATTGAAAATCAGATCAGCTACAACTACATCATTAAATCTGAAAATGATCTACTCCAATAATTAGTCGACTGTTCAACCAACCGTCGTATAGTAGCTATAGAACGAATTTGCAAAGACAGGGTATATGCATTACATACCAAGAGAGCAGAATTTCAGTGACATATATATAACATTTATACTCTGCCTACCAATTGCAAGAGAGCAGAAATTCAGTGAAAGATAAAAAACATTTGTACGTGACTCTTTGCTGGTGAACATCACATCATATAAAAATCTAGCTAGTGTTAGTCATGAGAATGGATATAAATAAGAACATATCATTAATGATTGCTTTGTTTGTCATTCCACCCTTATAGAAATAGAGAATTAAACCTGTTGCTGAATGATAAATAATATTTAAAATATGCCCCTCAATGTTCTATTTCTAACATACATAATAATCAATGTTAAAAGCAATTAATAAAGCAATTAATAACACGGGTTAATGAGTTTTTCGATTTTAATGAAACATCTAATGAGGAACCTCGTTTGATTGTTAATTTTTATCATCACTTACACTGGTGCAGGAAAATTGGTACCGTTGATGTTATTACATTAATTAATCTTATCACATATTTGTATCTTTTAACAAGTGGACTAGTACATTTTTAAAATTATTAATTTTAAGTTTTATCCAATTTTGAATTTTTATAATGTAATGTTTTAAGCTCATGGCAATATGATTGGTACAGTGTAAATACAAGTTTTACCTTTTATCCTTATGATTTTGTTTTACTAAAACAAAGTTACATATTTACACTTAATATAATTTTAGTATTTTATAAAGTATCTGCATTTTAAAAAATTATCTAAACTAGTATATTTTTAATGCAGTGACCCTACAAATAGGGTGGACTTCGTAAGAAGAAGACAGGTTGCAGTCGTACTGGTTGATCCTACGGTACGCTCTAAATACACCTTATAAAATGAGCCTCCTCATGGATTTTTTTATTATGTGATTCATATTGCAGCAAACAATTTGTGACTATGTGATTACTTGGACACCCCCATGAAGGGCCTCCCTTATCGCTTTTGGTCCGTCATTACTGCACATCACATAGCCCTTGATGTCACAATAGAAAATTTCTGACACCACTAAAGAATAGTAACTGTTCAATTACGTCAACAGTTCAAGTGTCGCAGATTCCTAAAGAGACAAAAAGGTCTTTTTCCGATCGTCCGATAAATTCCGTTTTCTGAAATAACGCCGCTCCCTTGTTTGAAAAATCCTGGACTCTCCTTGAGTTTTGTATATTGACTGCTCCATAGTCTTATATGGTAAACAAAAATGCTACATAGAAAAAATTTCGTAATGAGACATTCCATTCAATATATGAAAAGCCGGGGGGTGGGGTTATAGGTTGGAATTTTTGATCCTCAATGCTCTTCAACTTTTTACTTGTTTGGCTTTATAAATATTTCGATTTGAGCGTCACTGATGAGTCTTATGTAGACAAAACGCGCGTCTGCCGTACTAAATTATAATCCTGGTGCTTTTGATAACTATCGTAAATACAGCTGTTTCTTAAAACACGCCTCTTTTGGTGAGATCTTGACTATTCATAAAAACATAATTTTGTTTGCATACTGGTTCCCAGTTATGCTCCTTGTTCCATATCACAGAGACATAACTTGGGAATGGTACCAGTAAATATACATGTGCATATTGTTTACATTGAAATATGTGATAACCTTTCATTCGAGGTAGGTGTAGTAAAGAAAATTAGTGTTAGTTTAAACTCTGAGAAGTTCAGAGCATATACACATTAAAAATATGCCGCACAGCCCTATATTTTGACCTTTGAAAACAGTTGTGGTGCATATGAACTTTCAATTCTAGGATAAGACTTTTTTTCAAAACTTCACAGAAAAAGTGGTACAGTTTTAGCCGTAAAAGGAGTTCCTATGGAAATTGCATTGTCAATATTTACAGAAATGCAACCTATATAGGGTGAAATAGGGGAACGTTCCGAATTTAACCAAATTTGCTTTATTTCACAGATTTAAAAAAAATTAACTCAAATATGAAGTTTTATAAATATTTAATGAAGATGGATAGAATCCTGGGCCTTAATTATGATGACTAAGCATAAATTCACAGTTTACAGTATGCTTAGTCTACTTAAGTCCTGGATACAAAATTACTTCAAAACATTTGCATATTTGTAAGTTAAATTGTTAAGAAGTGCTTAAATTTACTCTTCTCAGTCAAAGATCCTTCCTGAATATTTTTTATGGGGTGTTTGTGTATTTTCGATAACCCAAAAGTAAGCCGCAACACCAAAATCTGCTTGTTTGTTACCACGGCATAATAAGTACTAGCTAGAAAAACAAACATATCTCAACAAAGCTTAAAATAGTGTGTTCTATCCTGAATATGTACTAAATATTCTAAATTGCTTTACACAGCAGAATGATTTAGCAAATTTAAGGCCCCAAGGGCAATTTTTTTTAGAAAATTGACTACCCCCTGGGTCATAAAACAAATAATCTAAATTGTAAAAGCTATGATTTTATGATTTTAAAGTTCCTGATATAGAAAACAATAACTATGCTTGGATGTTAGGCAAAAATCAGATGTAAGCAGTCATCTCTATAACATTTTAAGTGAATTTATATCGCAGACTGGTATCTGCAAACATACTACTATTGCATATATGGCTTTGTTTGAACACTTCTAGTATATATATTAGCTAAATTGTGTCAGATAATGTTACAGATGATACTGTTGTGACAAAAATTCTAAATTGAGCATTTGAGGCAGAAAATGTGTACTTTAATTTACAAATAGGCATACAGTAAGATGTGGACTGGAGACAGAGGCTGGATTGGATACTTTATATAACCTTGAATGTTGTATTGCTTGAATGCTAAACATTACATTTATAGCATTCTGATATGCTTTTAATATGTTATCAAAACAGTTTTAAACAGGTTCTAGGCATTTTGATCAGAAAATATACAAATAGGGTAAGCTGACAATAATTACAATCTTGTTTTCAAATTCTTTAAAAAATTGAAATAGGGGAGGGGGTATAAAATGTACAGTAAAGAAAAACAAAGAGTATACGAAATATACCAGAGGGACATTCAAACTCATAAGCTGAAAACAAACTGAAAACGTCATGGCTAAAAAGAGAAAAGACCAACAGACAAGTAATAGTACACAAAAAAACAACATGATAGAAAACTAAAGACTGAGCAACCCCATCAAATAGAGGTTGAAATCAGGTGCTCCCGAAAGGTTACACATATCCTGCTCCACTTTTGGCACCCGTTGTGTAGCTCATGTGTAGCTCATGTTAGTACAAATCTGTTAATAAGTCTAATTCGGTAGATCACATTAAGGAAAATAATTTATATCTAGGCCACCTGACTGGTATACTCAATGGTATAATCAATGGTACATTAGCGTGTGCAATGAATAAGGAGGCTATGTTTAATTCTTTGTTAGGTGGATCTTTAAATAGATTTGACATGGTTAGCTGGACCTTTGAATATATTTGTCTTTGTTAGGTGGTCCTTTAAATAGATGTTCCTTTGTTAGGTGAATCTTTAAATAGATTTAATTTTGAACGCTACCTATTGAAAGAGCACTGATAGCTATTGCTAGTTAATCAAGTCATTTACGGGTCGATACACATAGATGATTCAAAAACCTATAAGACTTGTTTATAAGTTTATTTTAAACTAATAAATATGTGCATCTAACAAGGCTTAGCAATTTTGTGAAGTCCAGCTTTTCTATTTGGTTTACTATGAATTGAATTAAGGGCATACGATACAGTTTTGAACCTGTATTTACAAGTTGATGAAAATTTGCATATAGGCTATTTTTTACCTGATAAAATCAAATATGTCATAAAAAATATACCTTCATGTACTACTTTTTGAGTAAAATGAGGTTGAAATTTTGTATATTTGCTCAAAATTCAGATTTGTGTCCGTATTTTCTTTTTCGAAATAACGACGTAACTTTTTTGCTTTAAAAGATAAACACAAATTGTTTTTTGTTAAATAATCGGTAATTTCTGTATTTTATAACTATCATTAAAAAATATGCAATTTTATTCCGAAATAACCCTATATTTATCAAATGTTCATGAATAGAGGAAAAAACGTCATTTTTTGCTGCATGTTTATTAAAATTAAAAAAATTGCGCTATTTACAGTTTTATAAAATTTGGGTCACATAATCTCCTTGCAAAATGAAACAAATTGCTATTTGAAAAAATAGGGGTCCATGCACTCGTTTTCAAATTAAATCAGTTTGAATGATAAAAATCAGTCGAAAAATGCATCTTTTCCCGATATGTCATAGTTTGACGTCGCGAAAATAACATTTTACGTTAGCAACGTCATTACCTTCCCTGTAACTGTATCGTATGCCCTTAAATAACAGGCTGTCAAAAATAAAAAGAAAAATGAAAAAAAGAAAAAAACATTTCTTCGACAAGATGCATCCTTGATACGCACATCTTTACGAAAATCTAAATTATATTATTTTCTTCTCATAAAGGTCATTTAATGTAACTTACAATTATAGAAAATTACTTTACCAAAAGTACTGTCTAAATAGTGAAAAGTAAAATAACAAAAATGCTAAACTAAACAAAAATTGAAAAATCAAAAGCTAACACTCACCAAACAACTCGCATATTATATTTGGTCCGAGATCACAATTATTTCGTAGTGCATTTCTTTTAGAACATAAATGCAAATTAAAAAATCCCACCTGCGCTTTCTCAATACAATTTTTACAGTGTGTTGTACTAATTATATCAAAATTATAGACAACTTCATCGGCTGTAACTCAAAATATGGACAATTCTATGTTTAGGGCGTCTTGAAATCTTTTGACAGCTTTCGACAAACTAATTTGTAACCTTTTTCAGCTGGACCAAATCACTACTTTCCTTAAAAATTCTGTAATCACATTTTTTAAAGTGTAATTTCACTCCCTTCTTGCAATCTGAGGCATTAAACATGGAGAATTAAATTTGGAAGGGGTATCAACATTAATGGCATTAATGTGGTCTCGAACCATTTATATTCAAAATACATATTCTAAGAACTTACCAAAATTACATTTAAATGTAGTCCTCTTTGTTTAAAAGAATTTCCATTTTTGTTCTCATTATAAACATTGTCGATTGTGAACAATTCATTTCTACATACGGGTAGCTAGTATATAATACAAGACCCATCAATACAATACATTATATATGTGTATTAAACCAAAAACAAAAGATCAACTTTTAAAGAGTTGTTTATGCTTCTAAGCGTTTACTTATAATGTGAATCTTTGCCAAATAATGAACATTTGAGTCATCTTTTTTCTTATTCAAATTTCACAGAGCCTCTTGTTGAAATGAAGTAAGCTGCATGCATTAACTTTTATCTCTCTATTCACTTATTTCAAAGTGAAATACTATAGTATTACACAGGCAATATTGACTCACAAGAATTTCCCGTCAATTTCACATGAAATTCACGTGAAATATTTCCCGTGGGATTCACCTCAAACGAGCTAATATTTCATGTGAACTTCATGTGGATTTAGTTGCATATTAATCTCAGCTGAAATTTTGCACATGCAATTCACGTGATTTTTAATAGTTCTTTTGTTTTTATCAAATTTGAATATCTAAATTTTATTTTTAGTACTTAATTTGTCAAACCCACGCGAATTTCACATCAACAATATTCATGCGATTTCTAGTAAAATTGATTTAGGTTCATGTTAATGAAGATCTGGATGGGAGTCCTTCATTTCTGTATTCTTTGTTTTTTTTATCATTTCCTCTATTCTTCATATGTTTTTCCAATTATTCTCTACTATTATTTTTTTTATAGCAACCCATTATTCTCTCTTCTTTATTTCATTTTGTTCTTTTGACTCTTTTCTTTTCTTTTTATTATTTCCATTTATTCTGCACATTTATTATATTTTTAACAAGCGGTCATATAAGCTTTGTATAAAATTGATTAGTTCCTAAACAAGCGCTCATAATAGCCTTGTAATATATTGGTTAGATTCAAAGAAAGCACGTGTAGGCTTAGTTGTTACACCACTGACAACTGATGTATGCCACGAGTAAAAGTAAAACTATTCATTCTGAAAAAAATATAAGAAATACAAATGTGCCTGTTTTCGTCAATAATACACATTTTGCTATATTATTATGTAAAATGGTACTTATAAGTTTATAGGCGACAGGACAAACAAATTTTCCCATTATCTATCTTTTTCCAAAAACAATTTTGTTTTCATTTCAATTTTTTCTCGTATTCAATTGCTAATTTACTTTCCAATGTAGTCACTGATATTAAAGTAGTAAGTAATAGTAAACCGTTGACAAGTGTTACTTATAGTACGTTGTTGCAAGTATAACAGAAAAAAATACATATATGATTATATTTAATGAAAAACAAAAGAAATACGGATTTGGGAAAAACAGGAAGATTGCCAAATAAATGTCCTGTTAATTTGTCAAAGACTTTCTGAAGTCGCCTACTACAAAAATATCACTTTAAGTTTTAATTTTCCAAATCCGTATTTCCTTTGTTTACAATTTTGATGAATAAACTATCACTCTGAAAAAGACGAATGGTGTGTGCCGAAAGTTTTACCTGTTTAAGTATATGTGTTTGTCATGTCGAAAAAATCAATAATTTATGTCTAGGCCACCTGGCTGGAGCATTGAAAGTATATAATCAATGGTACTCGGCTGTGTGTGTACAATAATTTAGGAAGGTATGTTTTTTTGTTGTTAGATGGGCCTTCAAATACATTTACCTTTGTTTGCTACCCATTGACAGAAAAATGATATCTAGTACTAGCTGAATAAATTGTTATACGGGGCGAAAGACGAATGCAAAACAGGTACGACTAGAAAATGTTATCTTAAACAAGTTTGTATTTTGGGGTCCACCTTTTCTTTTTAGTTTACAATAAATTAAAATAAATAACTTGATAAAATAGTTTCTTGAAAATGTGTACTATTTACTAATTAGTCTTTGCATTAAACTTTCTACTATTATGATACATGTTTTGTATAAGAAAACAGAGATAGGGACGTTGTACGCCCTAATGACCAAATACAATGATGTAGAAATGTCACAAAAGAGGGGCGAAAGATATCAAAGGAACAGGCAAACAAAAACTAACACCGCCATGGCTAAATAGAAAAATGACAAACAGACAAATAATATTACAAAAGATACAACAAAGAAAAAAAAAATACTAATCGACACGAACCCCACAAAAAACTAGGAGTGATCTCAGGTGCTCCAAAAAGGTAAGCAAATCCTGCTACACATGTGGCACCCGTTGTGTTACTCATGCTATTACAAATTCGGTAAATAGTCATATTCAGAAGGTCAAATTCGTGAAAAGGGAAGGGGATTCTAGTTGCGACATAAGGAACATATTCGATATCATCTGTGAAACAGTTATTCCATAACGGTCAACCAACTTGTGATGGCGTCCTTAAAAATTGCAAAGGGACGATGTCAACTTCAACATTTAGAACTCTTCGTTTAATAGCTTCCTTTGAAGCAGCAACATTCTAGTAAAGAAATCATGCAAAAGAGTAAAGAGGAATTACAAGCCCGGAAATATCGTATCCATTTGGAGACATATACTCCGTATGCAGGCGCATCTGGAATGTTGCTACAAAGAAATGGAACATTTACACTTGGGAAGCTGAAATCCTCTCTTTTTGTCGTACAATTTTGTTGTCAAGATATGTGGCAGACTTGACTGTATCTGTAGTATTCTTTATCTCTAGTTCGATGGGATAGATTCGTTCAACATAATCATCAAATTTTGTATTATTCAGTTATAGAACATCGTCTTTATAGCGGAAAGTAACGTTAAAGGATGTTGCTTACTTATTATCTTTCTTCCTAAGAAGTTCTTGTATAAAGATACAAGTCGGCAGGCAGAGGGGCACACCTGGTTCCCATTGGAATTCCGACTGTCTTTTGAAAACCACATCCTCCAAACGTAACAAATATGTTGTCAATCAAGAAATCAAGCATCTTGAAAACGTGTATGTTGATCTTGATGACTATATTAGTAAATGGGTTGCTGTCTCATAAACATGTGTCATTTATTTATATTTATCTATGTTATTAAATTCATTATTGTTTTTCTAATGTTTTGTTCTTCCAACAACTTTTTTTTATAGATGGCCTCCCCCGTTTGTGTAGACGTAATAAAGATCAAATATGGACCAGCGATAGACATCATCATAAAGTATAACCAGATGACCCTGTTTCGGATTTCATTGTCTCCTGAAGAAGTTATCCCCCTGGTATTGAATATTTTCGAATAGACCCTTCCTCGTTGTTTTCTAAGATATTATAACCTTATTTGGACAATATGTTCATCTCATCATGATGTATAACCGTATGAGGCTGCAGAAAATTTCACTAGTCGTGTAGTCAGCACTTCGGTGTTGACTGAAATATTAATTATAGGGTCATTTGTATAAGCATTTCCTTACAAAACTTTGAATTTTTCGCAAAACTAAGGATTTTTTATCCCAGGAAAAGATTACCTTAGCCGTATTTGGCACAACTTTCTAAAATTTTGAGTCCTCAATGCTCTTCAAATTTGTACTTATTAAGGTTTATAACTATTGTGAGATGACTGTCACTGGTGAGTCTTATCTAGACGAAACGCGCGTAAACTAATGATTTTCTTATTCCAGGAATAGATAACCTTAGCTGTATTTGGCACAACTTTTTGGGAATTTTAGGTCCTCAATGCTCCTCAACTTTGTACTTGTTTAGGTTTATAATTATTTTGAGATGAGCGTCACTGATAAGTCTTATGAAGACGGAACGCGCGTCTGGGGTACTGAATTACAATCCTTTGATAACTATCATCATCTTCTTTAAGAGTTGTATCCCCTCGAAGCAATTTCATTTATTTGACCTTTTCTTAAAAAGTCGATTTGAAAATGGCAACATGTACAACAGTCGGGGCACTTAGCGAACTCCATAATATTATGGAATTGGCTAAATTTGACTGCTTTATGACAATCCATAATATTATGAGATTAAATAATATTTCCAGTTATATTATGCGTATCCATAATTTTGAATATTATTGAATTTCATAATTATGCATGAAAAAATTAAATTTGATGTGTCCGAAAAACAATGTTTTGGGTACTGCTAACAAGTTCCGTAATTTATTAATCTTAAAATGCTATTTTTATGATCATCTATTGATTATATTCATCCGACAATCGTCGCCTTTCTCGCGTCATATTTAAAATGCTTTCGTCTTCAATGTCTTTTATCTAGGACAGTATTTTGTACAAGGGAGACAAATCGTGTCGTCTTATAAGCCATATTTTTCTTAAATGTATTATCGTTCCTTAAACAATGAATAATTCGTGTTTTAGAAAATAAATGTAGAAAATAAGTGTGTCAGTTGACCTCGTTTTCAATACATTAGTTTTATCAAGGGGAAATGTTACAAAAAAATAGTACACATCCTTCAGACGTCTTTATAAATTATAAATGACTATGTACACAATAGGTATAGAAACACATTACTTTCACGTGTTTATATGTCTTGATTTGACGAAATTTAATTAATGGTCTGATCCACAAAAACTCATTACATGCAATTGTTATTGTTTCAAATTCAGTTTATGTTGCAGACCGTTTTAATGTTGCTTATGTGTATTTGTGTATATTGGGTAAGGTGGGTACATTAATTCGAATACACATGCATACAACGTATTTTTTCTGTCACCATCAAATTTGAAATGTTTCTTTTCAAATCCTTTAAAATTAAAATTGTGTCTGTAAAAGAAAAGTCTCTTGTGTTGTCTTACATGTAAATGTACATCTTAGAATAAAAATCGAGACATCAAGACAGAATTTAAAAAAAAAATCATAATCTATAAACATAGGCAGGTAGACATTAGATATTCATTTTGATGTATTACCAATACATATTTATTTCGACGTCGGTCAATATTTGATGATAGATACACCTGAGTATTTAAAACAGCACTATGACATGTATGATTGTTATTTTCCTACATAACACGTTGCATATCAAAATTCAGTTATTGTTCATTTGACTTCTATATATCTGCAGAAAAAAATTCTTAAAAAATTAAGATAACATATTGGTTCTTGAGAACCACAAAATTAATTTATATACAAGTATAAAAACAGCAGAAGAAAGAAATTGTAAATATTAAACTATTTCAAAGCGAAACAAGGTCATGTAATACAATATTATTTAGTTCAGCAGTATGATTAATTGGTAAGAAACAGATGACATAATTTACGTTTGATATGAAAATTTATACACATTGCAGAATGAACTCATAATATTAATGCCTAGTTGAAATTATATCACAACATACTAATGGGAGTGCAACCTGTCAAAATAATCTTTTGGAAATAAATATATAAGTACTGTATGAAATGTGGAAGATGACTTATGCATGACGACATTTATAAAAGACTTTTATTTTTGTTTGTTAATATATAATATTAAAATCGAAAAAAAAAATTCTATTTCTATTTATCCAAATTTATTCGTTGACTTCTTTGCACATCATACTAGTCAAAACACGAAGTTTGTTAGTCAAAATATAATATAGAATAATATAAATAAATATATTAAATATTTATAATATAGAGATTTGAACACTCCAAACAAATATCAATAACTACGTGTTAATCGCAATTCATTGAATGGTAATTCAGTTGATTCAAACAATAAAATATAATATAAAAGCTACGAGAAATGTTGTATAAAGGTTTAAAAATTGTTCTATTATATCGGCTAATATTCTAAAACTATAACACCTGTATTCCTTAATTTCCGAATTAAGTAGTATTTTTTTATTGAGAGTAATGACTTATTGCTCCGGATTCACAATAATATGTCCGAGTAGGACGTCATGTCTAATTACATAAAATTGAGATCGAAATAGGGAATATATGTAAAAGAGACAACACTCCAGCCAGAGAGCAGACAACAGACTGACACTTTGTGAACTAGCAAGACTTGAATCCTGGTCAACATTTAAGACTAGTAAAAAGCCGGGTTGATATGGTATTATCGTGATTTGTCGTAAGGAAGCTGTTTTTCTCCAATTTAAGTTTAGACGAGTAAATTCATATAAGATTGATGACGTCCCATTAAATTGCTTTAAACTAATACAATAATATATTACATATATGAATGTTACTTCCTATTAAGTTTACAAAAATGTCGCGCTTACAAAATACTAAAACAATATAACCACTCTCTGTGAAAGATGGGCGACAGATTCCAGAGGGACAGTCAAACTTATAGATCGAAAATAAACTGACAAGGCTATGGCTAAAAAAGAAAAGACAAACATTCAAATAATAGAACCCAATACACAACACAGAAAGGTAAAAACTGAGCAACACGAACCCCAACGAAAACTGTGGATGATATCAGGTGCTCCGGAAGGGTATGCTGATCCTGATCCACATGTGGCACCCGTCGTGTTGCTCATGTTATTACAAACCCGGTAAATACTTTAATTCGGTATGTCATATACGTGAAAAGGAAAGGGGATTTTAGTTATGAAATAAGGAACATATCCGATATCATCTGTAAAACGGTTAATCCATAACTATCATTTATCATCTACAAAATACCACATTTAATAAACATACTCTATCGACACCATTCAAACTCTCATGGTCTAATGGTCATCTTTGAAAAACTAAAGCTAATGGTTGAAGAGTTTTGAAGAAGGCTTATTTTCTTTGGTAAAGTGCTAGTTACATTACACCATAACGAATATTATGGTACACCATAATTTAAGATATATTATGAAAATCAATAATATTATAAGATATCATAATGTGTGGATTAATATTATGAAATCAAATAATTTTGGAAATGCTTATAATGCATCAAGATATTAAAAAATCGATCATATCGTGATAACGATTTTATTGGAATATGTTTTTGTTTCGGTAGACATGTCCTGTTAGAACATTTGGTGCTTTCATAAGATAAACACTGGCAATGTTTTGAATTTGACATATGTAACAATTTATTTAAAAATAAACCATTTATCCGCTATTTCTTTTACTTTAAAAAAATCATAACTAAAAAAACAGGCAAAGGATACCCAGAGGACATAAAAACCCACAAGTCGAAAATAAACTGACTAAGCCATGGCTAAAAAAGAAAACAAAAAAAACACTCTGAAAACAGTAAACATTACAGAAGAATAAAAAAACGTAGACAATTTCATCTAACCTTTACAACATACCCAATTTAATAACCATACTCTATCGATGTACTCTTCGATTCTATTATATAAGTGCATTAATTTTAAAGCAATGTACTGATTCGTTCATTCAAATAAAGCAGTCAATATAAAAGTTTCGACACCATTCAAACTCTGGTTCATGGACATTTTTATAAAACTTAAACTTATGATCGAAGAGATTTGCAGAAGGCTTATTCTCTTTGATAAAGTGCTACCCAAAGTATTTTTTCGTGAAAGCAGCATACCATCCGTATATACATTTGACATCCGTTCTGTCCGGACATCTTTTTTTTTTCATCCGTTAGGCGTCCGTTCGTGCTATCCGGTAAGGTGTGACCGAAGCACGAACGGACGTCTAACGAATGAAAATAAAAGTTGTCCGTTGACAGAATTGTTATCCGTTGGGAGTAAAATGTTTAGGTGTAACTGTTTTTGGTTTATTCTTCAAAATACCGCATAAGGTCAGCGTCTGAAATAAGAGCTGCTTGATTGTGAAGAATCGCCCTTACTTTAAGGTTGATTATGAATAATAAGAATTCATGAACCTTAAGAAATCTGACATACCAATAATTGGCATTTCTGACGAAAAATTTCAATTGGCATATATCCGTTTCAGATCCGTTGATCATCCGTTTTATCCGTTATACGTCCGGTAGAAGTCCGATCTCACTCGTTCAACATCCGTTTTATCCGTTATACGTCCGGTAGAAGTCCGTTGGTGAGTTTATCATCCAGACCACCAACAGATGTATAACGGACACGTAACGTATACAAAATGGAAACGAAACGGACGAGTACCGTACAAAATGGACGCCTAACGGACGTTCAACGGACATTTTATCCGTTGGACGTCCGTTCAACGTTTTGAATATGCTCAAAATTTTACACCGGACAGAACGGACGTCGACGGATAAAACGTACGCGTAACGGATATGCAACGGATATGGACGGACGTCTTACGAATAAGAACGGACGTCTAACGGACATGAACGGATTGAAAAAAGGTTTTCCGTTAGGCGTGCGTTCGAGATATCCGGTAAGATGTGACCGAGGCTTTTCTTGCATCCTTATTTGCAACACACTATAAAACACGATTTTTCATTTCTAGCGATAGACTTTACATCTACAGCGCTTGAATTTACATCTTCAGTGCTACACTTTATACGGATTTGGCTATACTTTTTGGACCTTTTGTATTATAGCTCTTCATCTTTTTTTTATAAGCTTTGGATTTCAAATATTTTGGCCACGAGCATCACTGAAGAGACATGTATTGTCGAATTGCGCATCTGGTGCAAGAAAATTGATACCGTTAATTTTATTATTACCACTGGGTCGATGCCTCTGGTGATGGACTATTAGTCCCCGAGGGTATCACTAGCCCAATAGCCAGTACTTCGGTACTGGCATG
This sequence comes from Mytilus edulis, assembly GCF_963676685.1. NCBI lineage: Eukaryota > Metazoa > Mollusca > Bivalvia > Mytilida > Mytilidae > Mytilus > Mytilus edulis. The sequence continues at coordinate 81,985,345 of NC_092355.1, read as the reverse complement.
AAAATACGGATTTTTTTGTGTTATTAAAATTTGCTATTACAAAATGATAGAAATTGTTATAAATTAAGGAATGTATCTCCCTCATGCAAAGCTCTGATTCCTTTCACAGATTTGGCTATAATTTTTGGACCTTTTGGGTTATAGCTCTTCATCTTTTTTATAAGCTTTGGATTTCAAATATTTTGGCCACGAGCATCACTGAAGAGACATGTATTGTCGAAATGCGCATCTGGTGCAAGAAAATTGATACCGTTAATTTTATTATATCTTCAGCGCTAGACTTTACATTTTCAGCGCTGGACTTTACATTTCCAGCGCTAGACTTTACACATTATCAGCGCAGGACTTTAAAAGACACTTTATAATCTGTGTGAGACCAACAGGGCTTCGTACTTTAGAGCCTCTAGTTATTTATTATAAAGAAATCGCATGTATAGGCGCACCTGTATTCTGGTTGATATTCGCATGTGTTACGGAGAATATATCTCCCAATTGAAACTATAGTCCGCGCTTGTATGACAGTTATAAATATTTTTATATTTTTATCATAGTATTTGTTATATGATATATTTTATAACAATTGCATTAGGATTTTTTGTAATTTCACATTTAAATTTGCAAAAGTATCATCTCCTCTAAAGCAGTGACATTGAATGTTTTCTTATAACTAATTTTTTTTATCCAATATTTACAACATTTATTATAATTTCACAACATTGTTTTCGCTGTAATAAAAGCGAACTGTTTACGTCTGCAACATTAGACAGAAAATTTCACACTAAGTTAACCTGATTCCCAGAGATGATAAAAACAATGTAATTAAATATCCACCAGCTGCATTTGCAGACGACTATTATTTGAACTCTTAATGACTAGACTGACCTACTGAAGGTGTCATAACATTTAGGAATCCCGTAAAGAATAACGTTCAACTTTCTACACTGTAATAAACTATTTAAAAAATACTGTTATTTTTAAAAGAAATTGTAACTTTGTTTCAACATAATTCATATTGTACTGAAAAATAACGATTAGATTAATTTAACTTGCAAAATTATAAGTAAAACTATAAAAATGAGTTCTACTCTACTTAAATTCAATCATACTCCTTAAAACTATTTAAAACTATTAACTATTGTTTTTCAATAATTTAAAACTATTTAAGTTCAGATATCTAATCGGGTCCTACTAAAAAGCGTCGGGAGCGCCCGGATGAAGAAAAAGCGCCCGTGGAAAAAAAATTAGCGCCCGGGGAAAATATATAGAGATGAATGTTTCAATTTTAACAATAATATATGAATACTATTTCGAAAAGCTAATAATGGATCACAGTTTATGCTGAAGATTTATAAATCGTTAAACACCGACAGATACGTTTCTCAAATTTCCCAGATAAATATTAATTTTATAAAATTAAAAGAGTTGCACATTATTTAAGAACGGTAAAAGTAATTGAACAAGTGTTCACCATGCAGTTGCGAATATTAGACCTCGGGAACTGAATTTTTTTAAACTAACTAAATATACGTTTTGATCGAGGACAATATCGTTCATGATTCTTCTATATAATTATATTTACCAACTTATATACAATTTTTAAATCTAAAATGTAAAAGTGCAACAACACTATCTAAACACTTTAGATTTAGCATCGTTAATATCCCCATTTATACGGGTGAAACACGCAATGTTTTTTTTTTCATTCAGGAAATCACTTATTCTCCCGGGCCTTTTTTTCTTCCTCGGGCGCTTTTTCTTTTCTCGGGCGCTCTTGGGCGTTCCCAAGCGCTTTTTAGTAGGACAGTTCTTATCGTATTATTTATTTATCGTATAGGACATGTAGAAAAAAATCCGTCCTTTCGGATAAGTAGTTTTATACATATCACCCCAAGGTTATCCTAGTAACGTGTCGAGTAACGAGTAGCAGCATGAAAACAAATAAATGGTGGTGTCAAACTGTCAAATCCAATGTATCTGTGTTTTCCCCCCCAAAATGTTTTTATACGGAGCACTCAGGGGAGGACAAGATAACTTCTTTAACACCGAAAAATATATTAGAAAAAAAAAATGAATAAATGATTAGAAATTGTAATCACAATGACTGACATGCTTGAAATCCTAAATTGGATGCGCAGTTGCTTATTATTTTCTTTTCTTCAATTTTACCCCACCCCCCTTTTTTTAAGAAATGAATATATTTCATAGATTAGACTACATCCATTTTTTTTGGGGTAAAATATGGTTCTTTAACTCCCAACATTGGTAGAGCCTTCAAACACCAAACCCTGGATCAGTGCATTTAGTCTGTTATGATTATGGCAGAAGACATGCAAAGAAATGACTAATGACCAGTGCATTATAGGATTTACATTTTTCCTTTTGGTCAATCATCTTGCAGGGTCCAAACGAGTTCACCTGTATGTGTGCCATTTGTTTTCTTAATTTCTTTATCAGCTATTGACTTGGTATCTTCTTATCAAATAATGTGTGTGAAATTTAAATCTCATTTAGATATACATGTTAGTTTCTTACCCTTTTTACTTAAAAAAAAGCCATTTGCCAATGTAATAAAAAGAATAACGAATCAAAGAATTCAAATAGGCTGCGCGCATTAGCAAATTCATGTGTTGTTCGGTCACTCGTTGAATATTTTTCTTTTTGGATTCTTCGATAATTTATTCTATAAATCTCATTTTAATTTCAATTGTACGTACACGTACTTATGTATATATGTTTGTTAACTGGAAAATATTTCTGGGTCTTAAAATCAATTATACGTCGTATACTTTTCTATGTTAAACTTATATAGTTAGGCACTTTTGTTGTATGTTTATATCATTCGGTTTTTTTTAGACATTTATTTCTTCCATTAGTTCACTGTTGTAGCCTAAACATATATTCAAAAGGCTAAGTTTAAGAAATCAAGTTGAACCCCATCATGAGTTGAAACATCAATATATATAGTCTTAGGTCTCTACTTTTTATATTTTGTTGTAAGAGATGTATAAATACTCTGTCACGTCCGGTCTATGTTTTAGTTAGTTTTTTTCTGTTTGTATCGATCTGATGAGACAAGCCATTTTCAACTGGCTTCTATAGTTTGTTCATATGTTAGAAGGTTGAGCGCTCACAAACATGTTTAAACACGCCACATTATGTATGCGCCTGTCTTTTGTATAGAACCTGCAATTTAGTGGTTGTAATGGTTCATGTCATTAATTTTTGTTTTTCCCAATTGATTTGTGAATTATGCCGTTATTTTTCTCAATTTATTTGTTTCACTTTTTATTTATGTCTTGGCCTTTCATAATCGACTTTAAGGTATCGGCTTTTGTCATTGTTGAAGGTCGTACCGTTACCTATTATTGCTAACATCTACTTAATATGAACTTTGGTGGAAAGTTGTCTCATTGGCAATCATACAACATCGCCTTATATTTATAATCTTAGGAAAGGTATAGGAAATAGTAAGGAAATTGGAAATATATATGCACGCCATTTAATAAAATTCATGCTAGTGCTTTATTACAGAAAATAACATGCAAAACATTAAACGTTTGAAGTTGTAAATTGTGTTAAAGCTTGCGGAAGAATATCTCAAAAACGTTTTACGACACTCCCGATAAGGACCGGTAACTCTGTATTTTTTTGCGGGAAAATATGAATGGCTTCTCATATCTAATCTTTCAGAAAAATCGATTTCTTACAAAAGAGTGTCCACCATGCACTTACACTGCACTATTAAAAGCATAGTAGAATATATTGATATACAAATGGATGAAATATAAAAAAAGAAGATGTGCATGGTATGATTGCCAATGAGACAACTATCCACAAAAGACCAAAATGACACAAACATTAACAACTATGGGTCACCGTAAGGCCTTCAACAATGAGCAAAGCCCATACCGCGTAGTCAGCTATAAAAGGCCCCGATAAGACAATGTAAAACAATTCAAACGAGAAAACTAACGGCCTTATTTATGTTTAAAAAATGAACGAAAAACAAATTTGTAACACTTGAACAAACGACAACCACTGAATTACAGGCTCCTGACTTGGGACGGGCATATACATAAATAATTTGGAAATTATATATACAGCCCTTGGATGGTGTTAACTTTCCAAAAAATTGTATAGTGTACTGGTGTAATGGTGTAATGGTCTAAGGTGTATGGTGCTGTGGTGTATGGTGCTGTGGTGTATGGTGTAAGGGGAATGGTGTAATGGTGTTTGAGGAATGGTGTGATTGTGTAACTAGCGATCGGGAATGGTGTGAATGACGGTGTACGACATCTCATTGGTTGAAACGAATTTCTTTTTATTTTATTTTTTCGAGTTGTAAACATACTCAATAATAATAATCTTAATATTTGAAATTTAATTGCATTATGGGTAATTTCGGATCGTGTAGATAGAATGGGGAATGGTGCATGGTGTAAGGTGTATGGTGCAAAGGTGTAACGTGTATGGTGTAATGGTACAAGGTGTATGGTGTAATGCTGTAAGGTGTATGGTGTAATGGTGTATGGTGTTAGTGGGAAGTTTACACCATCCAAGGACTGTACATGTAACTGTTATATTAATAATAAAATAACAACAAACCAGTACATACTCTGTGACGTTTATTATAATATGAGGCAGGCATTACCTGTAAATGGGGACGAAGTCTGTATGAATTATTATTTTGTAACTTAAATATTTGTTAAAAAAAAAAAGAAACGGAAATACCGTAACGTTTCCGATTTTGGTTCTGTTGTTAGGGATTTTAGTTATGACCTTATTTAAATTATGACGTCATATACAATGTAAACAAAGAAACGCTATCATCAAGTAACGTTTTTTCATATCAAGGAATTATGTAAAATGAAATTGGTATTGCGCGTTCCTTCCTATTTTTATACTAGACTGATAAATTTATATTTTACTCAAAGATTCATGCAAACGAGACCGGAAAAAGGAAGTACATAGTACATTTCTGTGCAGGTCCGGGATTTCAAAACACGAAAAAAATAAATTTGAACGATTTTGAGTTCATTAGTACAATGAAAAATTAGGGAAATTTTCCCGTATTTTTTTTTTATTGAATTTTCTACTGTTATTGGGGACTACGTCCCCATATTAGTATAATAGTTCCAAGTAAACTGATTTGTATCTCAACAATATCATAGTTATTACGGTGCGGTTGAATTTCCTGTCATTTATTCATCATCCACGCAAGAACTTGTCTCAGAAAAAAATATACTCTGTACATTAAACTCAGTTTCAGGTATAGCAAATGTACAGAGGTGTGATCTTTTTCTGTGACATCTGCTTTTGACCATCCACAAGAACTTGAGTCATCCGATGTTCAGTACTTCAGTACTTTGATTAAGTTGGAAGTTTTCAGTTCAAAATCGATTCATGATTTTTTTTGGTGAAAATAAGATTTTTGAAATATCAATTATTGCAACAACAGAAATCGCGTATTTGTCTTCAATAGTTTTAATAAGAACATAACACTTTGTAAATATAGGACCAATTGGCCTATTATTTTCCTTATTACAGTGTATTCAATTTAATGATATACATTGCCTTGTATTGTTTCTTGTGTTCGTCCGGAACCATTCATGAACTATTTGCCACTGGAGTTCAATCAAATCGTTTCCTTTGTTGACTAGTATATATAAATCGTTGAAGCTTGTTTATATCAAGTGAATAATTACATGTAATATTTTTTTTATAAACTGTAGTATCAAAGCTCCTCTATGCACACAAGACGTAATTTATTATTAATTATGGACTTCTTCCAGTAGTTATTTTATATCTATGTTAATCTTTGGTACACCATTCTTACATGTCAGTCCTCTCCCACCATAACATCACTCGATTTTGGTTAATAAGTTGAAAAGTTAAATTTCGTTTATTGTAAGTGTAATGTATCAAGAAAACAAAGACGGGTTCAAACAGAAAGGTTTTGAAATCAAAGATAACTGTGCACCTTAAGATCAGCATGGGTTTATTAGTCGTCAATACGTGTACTTAAAGTCCAGTCTAAAAATAAGCATACTAGGTACTTTGATTCAAGGACGAAACCACGATGTCTAGTCTTACTAAAAAATATAATCAATATTCAAACTCTACTTATGAAGATTAGAACAGATTATACCCATGTCATATCTTTTATCAATTCAATTCAAATATTTATTGTCATATAAACTCTGAACAATAAGTTTGTGACAAATAATATAAACATACACAAAATACATTTAACAAACAAAACCATGAAAACAAAAAAAGCAAAAAAGCAAAACAATCTATCTATATGATATATAAATATATATTTTATAAATAAATCAAGAGTCCCCTGTCCTCAGTTTTAATGCCTGTTTAAAATAGGACCCTAAGCTTTCAACTTCTTTTGAGGTTGATGGACAAAGAAGATATGTATTTTTTTCATTTTCTTGCCAGGACATAAAATCTGGCATATGTTTAATGGGGGTCTCATTGGGGGGGTTCCGATCCCGGATCCCGCTTACTGTTTTGTCAGATTCCCGTATCCCGCTTACACTATGTACGTAAGCAATTCTCATTTTTTTGTCATTTCCCGAGTCCCGCTAGACCTCATTTCCCGTTTTCACGACACAATAATTTGACTTTCACGTGTCACGCTTACAAAAAATCGGCAATCCCGCGTCACGCTTAGACCCCAATGAGACCCACTTTAATTACATGTCCTATAAAGTTCTCTCTTAGTTTAGCAATTTTTTTGCAGTATAAAATAAAATGGGCTTCATCCTCCATTGTATTACAGGATGTGCATAGTCTTTTTTCTCTAGGTATTTTTAAATGTCTGCCTTTTTCTATCATTAAATTATGATCGCTAATTCTCATTTTTGTTATGTTACTTCTCTTTTCAAAAGATTTACAGTTTAAGTAGTTTTCCATTTCTAAATTTTGCTTTAAACTTTTATATAAATACAATTTACTTTTTTTATTTATTTTTTCAAATTTTTGTTCAAATATATTTGTGTAGAAATTTAAGAATTGATGTTTTAAGGTTTTTTTTAACAACTTTACCACTTAATCATAAAAGAATCGCGTCTTGTCATTGCCAGTGGCGATCTATGATAGGGCGTGTGTAAGATGTTCACCCCCTCCTTTCATCGAAATAGACAGAAAATAGTATGGCTCTCACAGTTATATGTATCTAAAGGATAAAGTAGTCCTTCACCTAGCTCCTCTCGCCAGTATGAATTGCCTTTTTGGGATTTACACTCCCTTTTCACATTTCACGGATTTTCCCTGATTGTACTAACTATTGTACAGAAATGAGTTAAATCAGTCTAGAAAATACTTAAGGTGGTATGGGAGTCTAAATAAAAATGATAGAATTTGTTCGTCACTTTGCCAAAACGTAGTATCTATTGATACATGTCGAAAAATATAATAACGCGCATTTTCTCAAGCTACAGGACGGGACAAAATGACACATTTTGTATAGATTATACAGGAAAAAACACCATTTTGTGATTAGAAACTAAACAAAATGATAGAATTATTAAATACTTCAGGAACATATAGATTTCAGACACTACTTTGAGAATATCAAAAGAAAAGATAGGGTCACCGTACTTTTTCCGTCTAAAATACAAAATAGGAAAATTCCATGAATCCTTCAGAAAATGCACTGTTTTAGAGATACCTCCCCCTAAAATGCCAATTAAAAAACCTAAAAACAAGCCAAAATAGTTAACATTTGCAATAATATTAATATTTATAAGTTCTATTCTTATAAATTGGCTCTTATAAATGAAAATTCACATTAAATATCTGCATTCCTGCATCAAATTTTGCTATCTTGATGGAAAATCTAGATCTTTGGTTCTCTGTTTTTTACAATCCAAGATGGAGGAAGACACTAATACCACCTTAAGACTAGATCATCTTTTATTTAAATTTTCTCAACTTGTAATTTTTTTAAGAAAAATATGTATTAGGTTTTCAATCAAATTAGTATTATCACAACTGCATGTGACCATGATGACTTTGTGTACTTTTGAAAATATTACAATTACTGTTACACAGTAGCATATCAGATTCCTAACCATATATATAATTATCTATAGATGAAGGCTATTCATTGGGGAACCGTCGTGTAATGCATTAAATTTTTGCTCGCGTAATTAACATGATTTAAAGAAAGATGTGATATTGTAATCAATGAGTCAATTTTTCACAACAGACCAAGTGACACAAAAATTAACAACTTAAGGTCACCGTACGACCTTCACTAATAAAAAAAAATACCAAACTGCAAAATCAGTTACAAAGACTCGAAATGATAGGTAAAACAATACAAACAAGTTAACAAACAGCCTGACTTATGGTTTAATTGGTGAACGACAAAAAAATGAATTATACTTCATATGAAAATGCAATATTTTGAGGGCTGATACGAGGGTGTTAATTTACTCTATCACATGGCCGAGAGAGTGACAATTTTTTTTTAATGTTACCTTTTCGTCTAGAAAATCGATAGTTTAAAGGACAATGGGTTGACTATACATCAAGTAAATAAAAACACGGCTAAAGTTCCGCTACGTTTTGACTCAGATTTTATCATTTGACTGTCAATCCCCCCCCCCACCCACCCAAAAAAAAAAACAAACAAGACCGTTCCTGTTTGTATATGGTTTAACACTAGTAATTTTTAAGACACTTTATAGCTTGTTGTCCGGTGTTAGCTAAGGCTCCGTGTTGAAGGTCGTACCTTGACCTATAATGGTTTACTTTTATAAATTGATACTTAGATAGAGAGTTGTCTCATTGGCACTAGCACATGCCACATCTTCCTATATATATGTATACTATATAAATAGAAAAACTGATTACCAAAAACAAGATGAATAAAAAATATCAAACAAGAATTACAAATACATCATTTAGTGAAATATTCCATGTGGAACACCTAATAAAATTATTATTTAGCGAAACAATATTGGGAGGAACATATATAAATTTGCATATAGGAAAACACATCAACTTAACATTGAATACAATGTTTCTTTGAGGATTTTATATTAAATGGTCTTCAAGTGAAATATGCCAATTTTCACCATTGAAGTGTTCTGTTAGGGGAACATAGAAATATTACACTAAGAACACATTTACATTGTACAAGTTACAGTTTGGTAAATAATTATCTAGGGAACCCACACACCTTTTAAAAGACACATATTTATGGTAAACACATACATGTATCACTTAAAAATGAAGCGATCCCACATAACCCGTTATTTCCTGAGAGACGGACAGAGATAAAGGAACATGGGAAGGGAAGCGGGGGTTAGCGGGCGGGCAGTTGGGGTCAAGGGATTAGGAACTGGATGAAGAGAAGAGGTAAAAGATGTGATATTCTGGTGAAAATGATTTGACGGATTTTCGTATAGGGGTTAAGAAAATTGAAAGTAGGAATCATCTCTTTTCTGTAACGCCAAACGTATTTTTTATAAATAATTTAACGACCGAAAATAGCAGATTTTATATAAACATGTACATACATGTATGTTATAAACATAAACATTTTTGCGCCTGTCCCAAGTCAGCTGCCTCTGGCCTTTGTTAGTCTTGTATTATTTTTAATTTTAGTTTCTTGTGTACAATTTGGAGTTTAGTATGGTGTTCATTATCACTGAAATAGTATATATTTATTTAATAGGGACCAGGACCAGGACCAGGTGCGGGAATTTCTCGCTACTTTGAAGACATGTTGGTGACCTTCTGCTGTTGTCTTTTCTATGGTCGGGTAGTTGTCTCTTTGACAAATTCCCCATTTCCTTTCTCAATTTTATGACTTCCTCAAGTTTTATAAACAAAATGGAAAACAATTTTCATGCAAGTAACTTTTGTAGATTTGTAAATTAAAATTTTACTACAGTTTGGGGATTCCGGAGTGGAGGTGGGTGAGGTTCTAGGGGTTGAACCCCCCTTTTTTTCTTAACTATTATTGCATTTGAATTGGGACATATGTTGGACCCCCCTTTTTTTAAATGGCTGGATCCGCCTCTCAAATATACGTTATGTTAGGTTTCATTGCAAATTTATTGTGTAGCATTTTAAAACAACATATTTTATACAACCTTGGAAATATATATCAAAGTTCACCAATATTTACCGCAGATAGAAAAAGGCGCGTTGTTGAAACAATCAAATGTGATTATCAAACAAGATAGGAATGTTAAAGTTAGGCTTGTTGCTAATTAGAATAAACAGGCTGGGAGTTCCGATAATAAATCTCAGACAAACGCTCCAACTAAACTGTCAACAATTGAGATTTCCTGTCGAAATAATTATCCGCTATATAAAGAAGAAATGCATGTGTTGGACGTTATAACATGCGAGTTTCATTTTAGTATTATAATACTAGTGTAGCCAGGTGTAGGGTGAGGCTGTATAAAGAACTAGCTTTATACATTTTTTTTCTAAAACATTATTATATTACTACATATTACTTTTAACTGATTCGCTGTAATTGATTGTTATTTTCTTTACGTCCAGTCACAAATATTTCGAACATGTTCAAGACAAGAACAGATAAATCATAAGTACAACATGTAGGTCCTTTATGCAACTGTATGGAGTTTAAACATCACGATTTTAATTGTTGACTCTGACCATTTAGATATTGACAAATATAATGTATATCAATATTAGAATAGTATAAAGCATGACATTATTCTCATTGGAAACTTTAGAACTTAAAATTGGGAATGAAAATTGGGAATGTGTCAAAGAGACAGTAACCCGTCCAAAGAGCAGAAAAAAGCACAGGGCCACCAATTGTTCGACACAGTGAGGAAATCCCACAAGTGAGGTTTTGCTTGAATCTAAACAGTATGTTTGTATCCAAGTTCAGCAAATATGAAATTTAATAAAAAAAAAAAAAATCTCCGAAACATATAAAGGAACCAAAATAAGTAGTAAAAAAAACCCATACTAAACTAACATAGGCCAGAGAATCCCGACTTAGAATAGCCGCACAAATGCGGCATGTATATACATAATGGCAGTCAGCTATATAATGGCAGTCAGCAGGGTTAAAGAACATCAGTTGTTCGACCTGTTAGTCAAATGCGTTTTGTTTAAATATACTTTTTCACTATTTTGGTCTTTTGGAAAATGTTGTTTGTGCTGTTTTTAGACCCTTCTACAACGAAATTTGGTTTACATGCACGAGTATAATAATTGCGGTTTTTATCCAACGCAATCATAGGTTTGAACGTAGTTTTCAATTTAGACTCGTATAAATATATATATTTATATATATAAAACTCGTCTTAACATCAACCCAACAATGTTAGATCTGTAAACTTGCTTTCGCAAATTTTTTGTTCTTCCCTCGCCGGGACACCCAATCGCCTGCACTGTTGCCGTCCTGCTAGACCTCAATTTATATATGACTTGTTTAGTGAAATCTTACCCCCCCCCCCCCCCCCATGTATACATCTATCCTATGTGGAATCAACAAACACACAGCAATATGCAAAGTAAAAAGAAGTCCGGAACCGATCTTAGAATAGGTAACACAAGAATATTTTAAGACACGTTCGAAAGGCGGCTATTGTGATTGTGTCAGCTCGACAGGGACACATTCAAATGTCTGAATGTTGCAAAACTGCACGAAAAACGTATCGCATGTAACACACCCACGAAGAGGCTGCCCAACGGAAATAAACCCTAGTACTGAAATGTTGCAAAACTACAAAAAGACAAAGAGTACACAAAACAACATTAAATACTGAGTAACAAAACACCTACAAAACAAACAACAGAAAAGTAAATAGATGAATGCATCTCTCACAAAAAATTAATTGTTTAGCTCTACCATGATTTATTCTGAAAGTTATAGATTTTTTGGGGGGAAAAAGATCGTGGATTAAGACTTGTGCCTGATCAAACATATAAATTTAAAATCAGTATTTGCTGCTTGACAGGTGTAAAAGAAAATCTTGTCTGCCAGGAGTCAGAATAATGTATTCGAGTAGAAACTCTGCAATTTCGAACTTTATTCGATCGTCACTGATGAGCCTTTTGTAGACGAAACGCGCGTCTGGCTCAAATACAAAATTTAAATCCTTGTATCTACGATGAGTTTATTAGGCTTACTGTGAGTACTCTCATATTTGTACTTAGTGTCTATTTGGTTTTGTTTGGGATGTACAAGTACCCGGACACGTCCACGTGTAATTTCATGTAGTATTTGTATCTTTAATCATCTGTCGAGTTAAGACTTTCAACTGATTTTTATAGATCGTTCTTATGTTGTACTATTACACCACTGTTTCATGTAAGGGAGTGGGTTGCGATCACGCAAACATGTTTGACCCCGCCACATCCAGTATGTATGTGTCTCTCCCAAATCTGGAGCCTGTAATTCAGTGGCTGTCGTTTGTTTCTGTTACATATATGTTTTTCGTTCATTTTTTGGTACATAAATTAGGCCGTTATTTTTCTCGTTTAAATTGTTTTATATTATCATTTTGGGGTCTTTTATAGCTGACTTTGCGGTATGTTGACCTATAGTTATTAATTTCTGTGCCATTTTTGGTCGTTTGTGAAGAGTTGATGCATTGGCAATCATACCATTTCTTCTTTTTTCTATATTTGCCTTGTGAACTAGCACGCTTAATAAACTGACCCAGTGCGTCATTGTGGTACAAAGTTTTGAAAATTTTCAAACCTCATATATCAATTTCCGTCATAAGACGGCATGCTGGACTCAGTTGTATCTTGGACTGTTCGCAATCGGGATGCAATCTGGACTCAATCGGCAAAAAAACAGCAATGGTAAATTTTTTCTAGATCATGCCCGTTCCACATGACACTGTCCAGAAAATAGTTATCAAAGACACAAGGATTATAGTTTTTAAAGGCAGACGCGCGTTTCGTCTACATAAGACTGATCAGTGACGTTAAGTTCCAAAATAGTTATTAAGCCAAACAAGTACAAAGAAGAAGAGCATTGAGGACCAACAATTCCAAAAAGTTGTGCCAAATACGGCTAAGGTGATCAATTCCTGGGATAATGAAATTCTTAGTCACAGATCAATGTTACGATTTTGATCATCGCGATACTAGAGAATTTGTCACGACATAATAACGATTGTAATTCGACTAGACAAAATTGATTGAGACTTCCCGAATGTTAAGGGACGCACCTTACTGTCGGGGTGCTTGTCCAAACTCTCCGATCCGTAGGAGTCCGAGTGTTACGAACGTATACTACAGCGTTCAGGCAATAACAGGACATTCCATATCATTGAGG